>NC_090132.1:353333-706666 GCF_040581485.1 Linepithema humile | reverse complement strand
GTGAGACAATCTAAATTTTGTTACATTTACAAAACTAGCTTGCCAATTGTTATTTATATCTTTTACTAATATACTTACTTTGCCGTGTACATGTATAGTTGTCGTGCAACGGAAAATTAGCGATGAGGAAATGAAGGAGCGATTACGTAAACGTTATCTCCGATTGAACGAAGTGCGATTCAAACGACGACAACAGGAACGACAAGAGGAGACGCGTCGAAATAAGCTTATGGCAAAAATTTTTTGCAAGAGATTGCAACAGAAGGTTCTGAGGGGTCAAGTAGATTTGTCTCAGAGCATTAGCGTTATCTCGAATTTGTAGAATCATTAGCCTACTTGTGTAGAGTGCCTTTTTATTTTCGCAAATATCTACATGACAAAAAAATTATCTCATGGATTTTGTTACTGTATATAATTTCTGAAACAAATATCTCGTATGTTTGATTGTACGATATTTTAATTAACTTGTAAGCTGTGTCATATTTTTACGACACTGCGAATGCTTTCTGTTTCTTGTCATAAATTGTCTCTAATGAAATTTTCTATAGAGCTCTTTTAAAGTATTATGTTCTAAGAATGAGTTAAATCGCGACGTTTGATATATAAACTGAAAAAAATTGCATATTTTAACAAATTCCAAGAGATAATTAATATTATATATATATTTACTTTAATTTTTATGCGTATTACTATATATTTTATGCCTCAGGTAGGCGGCGAGAAAGATTGCATTTCTGAAACATTGCATTTCTTAAAGAATAGAGATACGTATTTTATATATTACTTCTGTTACCTCAGATAGTTGTGTTAAAATTTATATTATAATATTGTGTGTACTCTTCAGTAAAATTGCACATTAGTAATCAAGTTTATACGATCTATTTATGATTATCGAATATTTCTCAGATAGTAAAAAAAAAAAGATTTGATTTTATACTTAATATGTTGAAGTGACACACTTCATTAAGAATTTTCTCGAATTCGTCTTTATGAATGCAAACGACATGACTAAATAGTACAAAAAAGTATAGAATCTTTTTACATGTTTTATACATTAGAGATACGGGAATATATCTTTTAGACGTGATCTGATTTACTCTTTGTCTTTTGTAAGCTATAAATATCGATTTTACACGTAGGACTCGAGCATAATAATTCATTATTTGGTATGCATTTATAAGATCATTTTCACGTAGGGAAACATATCGATTCATACCATCAATCAAAAGTAAATAAGAAGCATAGTTATTACGTAGTACCTGAAAATCTTATAGTATACCGTAATGTTTTTTATTACATATGAAATATAAAATGTGCTAATAAATTCTTAAAATATATGTACTCTCCAAGAGGATATAATTAAGAATTTGTGCTTTATTTCTTTCCTTTTATTATTTCGTCATTTTCACACAGTCCGTAACTTTTTAATATTATTTTATTCACATTTTTGAAGTGTAGAACCAAAACGATTCTTAGAAACCTCAATTCTTCATTCCCGGAAGGAACGAAAAGTATGAAATACCTAATCAATGTTTCATCGGAAGGACATCCGACTCATCGTCCTCGCCATTGCTGGCGAACTGGATTCCAGCGGCGCGACAGTGACCGCTGTCCACGGATTTGTTTTATCTCCGTCGATTGGTTCCCCGCAGCACAGGCGAGCGCACTTTCTCTCCGGAGAATGTAGTGGTGTGTGAGCAAACCTCATCCCGCGAAGGCCGATTTAGCTTTCTAGTCGCGTTTCCGTTCGTTTCCACCGCGAGAAGCAACGGTGCGTCAACAAGCAGCGTGGAAATTCATCGCAATATACGGAATTTATATACAAATCACCGTTATTCGTTTCTGTCGTTATACTATCGCGTACGATTCATCATTCACGAATTTAGTTCGAGTTGCTTGATTATGAGCAGTGGATTCCTACAGTTTTATACAATTCACCGATCATCTGTTCGTTCCGTCAGTTTCTTGCTGTGTGCGATTTTGTGATCTTTAGATAAACGTTAGCGATACGTTTTCGAGCACCCGTAAGGAAGATGAAGCGATGGCAGATGTCATGAGAACGAAGGAAACGAGTGCTCTCGTGACGTTTTTAGGATGTTTGCTCTTTTCTTACGGTAATTATTTCTCTCAGTGATATATCTGTGTTTATCATGCAAAAATTCATTCAAAGAAAAAAAAATAGACAGAATCTCAGAGAAGTCTTCGAAATTAATCGCTGGAATATCAAAGACATTGCATTACCCAGCATTAAAGTCTTCAATGAATGCGCAACTCCATGCGAACAACGAACAGAAATCCAGAGCTTAAAATTTGAATATTCGGAAAGAGTTTATCAGACAATCGTATTCTAAAATAAACTAGATTATACTGCAGTGCATATTTGATCAAAATAAATATAAATAAAGTGATTAGAATAGATAATTACAATTAATATATATTCTATATCAATGCTTTATTGAGAATATATTATATACTACAATTATAATTTATATATTATGGAATAATAATTCCGTATCGCAACAGTTTATGCGCAAGAAGATAATGGAGAATACAAAGGAAAATACCTGGGGAAGTTAAATCCGTATCATCATCAAGTCTCTGGCGATGTTTGGGCAGTTGATCAATATACCCTGCTGCTGACGTCCTTTAATTATGACGGTAATGGCGCTGATACGTTTTTCTGGGCAGGTGCATCGAACAGACCAGGTCCGCAAGGATTCATCGTCCCTGATGAGTGGGGCAAGTAAGCTATATTTCATTTTATTAATTATTAATATTTTTTTTCAATCTTAAATTCAGAAATAAATTACGGAGCTTTAACACCATTGCTCCTTTTTCAGGACAAATATATTGGACCGGTACTTCAACAAGGATTTCACATTGACTCTGCCAGATAACAAGAAAATTACAGATATCAAGTGGTTCGCGATATACGACCTATCGAGTCAGGTATCATAATTAACATTAAATATTTATTCTATATCTAATGTCTGTCACATCATATATTATTTCTATTGATATTTTTTATCAATGCATTGTTAAACGCGTGTTAAAATCTTTTCCAATTTTAGAATACCTTCGGTGATGTGTACATTCCGGAAGAATTTGAGCCACCCGCGCCTCAGAAGATATCCCAGCTGTCGAAAAGATCTCATAATATTTCGTCAGAGCCTGTAGTGATTCTGGACTCAAAAACTATCAGCATACCGCAATTCATCTACGATGGGCAAGGCGCGGACACGTATTTTTGGGTCGGTCTTGGTCCACAACCATCTAGCAAAGGCCAGAAAGTACCTGACGAATACGGATAGTAAGAGAAATAACGAGAAATTATAATTGCACGGAAAACACGCGCAATTCCTAGCTAATATATTTATTTAAAGTTACGTTTTCAAATATATATGCGTTTTCTTCTTAGCTTGAATTCTCTCAGAGCGTATAACAATGAAGACGTGATATTGGAGCTGCCGGGTGACATGACTATCTTCAATATAGATTGGTTGAGTGTTTACGATGTGAAAACTAAATCGAACTACGGCTCTGTCATTATACCCGACGGACTCAACGTACCACCGTCGTTAATGAAAGTTATCAAGCAAAGCGACTCTCTTCCGAATTGCGTCCAGTTGCACAAGAGATTTCAAGTCGCCTGGGAAATCTTTGGCCCACAAATTACTATCCAACTGGCAGGTCAAGTCGGTACGTATAGCCATTCGGATTATTCTTACGAAATATATGTTGAAATATCAAGAAGTTTGGCTAATTTCCGGCTGTTTCCAGCTGAGGATGAATACATGGCGTTCGGTTTGTCTGGCTCGGAGGATTCCAGCCGAATGGAAGGTGCGGACGTAGCCGTCGCGTACATGGACGAGACCCGTGGATATGCTACGGACTATAATATCACAGCAAAGGCGCCAGTGTGTATTTTTACTTGAATAACTTAATTCCCTGAGAAGAGAAAAAAAGACATATTAACGACTTTTAATTATTAACGGCAACAGTGTGGGAAAGTTCTCGGTCAGTACAAAGGCGTTTGCAGAGACGAGCTCCTCGGCGGTTTGGATAGCAATCAACTCTATACTGCAGTGAGAGAAAATGGCATCAACATCATCACATACAGACGTACACTTATTTCGTGTGAGTCATGTGATTGCGTGCATAAATCTAGCCATTCTATACAAACGCTCATTGTACATTTTCATTTTTATTCAGCCGATCCCGGAGACAAGGAATTTCTTACGGACAGACCTGTGTACGTGGTTTGGGCTCTAGGCAGACTCGATAAAATTAATAACGAACCAAGCTTTCACGATTTGTATCAGAGGAGCGATGTGGCGCTCGAGTTGAATCGCAAAGAACCGGAGAATACTTGCATCGACTTCACAGAGAGTAACGATAAATTCGCAGAAAGGTAAGATGAAACAATTTAACAAAGTTAAGAGTCATCTTAATTTTGTTTCATGCAACTAATAATCTTGCTCTTTTTTTCAGGGAACCTTGGCAGAAAACCGAAATCTTCGACAAAAGCGTGAGAACTTTCAAAGCAACTATCGGACCTTCCGGTGGAAAAAGAGGATATCAAGGAATCACAGGTATAAAAAATTTAAATAGCAATCATATTTACCTTTTACGACATGCCTCATGAAATTTATTCGCAGGGAAACCGTCGGTGGGTCTTGCGTGGTACATCGAAGGTGCGCTGATACCAGAGCTTTATCTGCGCCGAGGTTTAACGTACAGTTTTCGCGTTCACGGCGGAAACAATCCGCACAGCGCAAACCTCTACCATCCATTGATTATAACCGATGAGCCTCACGGAGGATACGATACACTCAGCGATCTTGCGCAAAGTAAAGTTAGAGTGTTGGCTGGCGTTGAGTTGACTAGAAGAGGTCGACCACGACCGACCGCAGGTTGGTAGACACATGTGAAACTTTGGACATACATATTCTCCCGCTATTTTTTGATCCGAGTTGTTGCTTTTCAGTCGGCCCGCTTTGTTTAAGCAAGCATAATGGTCGGGACAGAAGACTGGACGATAATTTTCCGTCATTTAAGAAATTTAACAGGACTCTCATACAGGTCTGCGAGCAAGGTAAAAGCTGTTTCTCGTTTTCTCGTTTTAAATTTAAACTAATTGTTTCCGACACTCACCGTTTGAACACGATAATTAGAAAAGCAATTCTTTCATATTCTTTTTTTTCTTCATCTGTAGGAGATGGTGGAACCTTGATAGTGAATCCAAACTCGTCGTGGCCTGACCTTGTTTACTATCAATCGTTTACGCACCCGAACATGGGATGGAAGATTCACGTAGTTGATTCTTATACGAAAAACGCTGCAATCACGTATAAATTATCGTTATTAATTCCAATTGTGACTGTGCTTTTTTATCTATTATAAAGTTAGATATAAAATATGATAACGTATTTATGGTACCAAATATCTTTCAACTTACGTAAAAATGCGTTGAGTGGCTCGCAAATTGAGCAACTTTAGACGCTTACGTGCTCATTTTTAACATATTGTCGATCCCTGCTCTGGATTAGTATGTATATCTCGATGGCATGTATACAAAGCAGACTATTTTGGTGAGAGAATTAAGAATCTAGTATGATAGTTCCTACAAGTTGCATTCGTTACATATTTACATAATTTAATAACGAGTTACAATAGCAGGAGCAATTTTACAGTATGGTCTCTGTTTTGATTTCTACGAAAAATAAAACAATCACGGAACCAGGAAAATTGTATCATTTTAAAAGAAAACTCGAACATATGGGAGCGTAAAAGGATATTAAACGTCAATTAATTATCTTTTTATGCAATATTCTTTTATTTTGTATACCGTTTGATAGGATATATATGTGAGCATATAAAAGACAACATACATTAGATATGTGCTATGTCGGACATCGTGTTTGTTATTGAACAGTGAGAAGATTGATATAAGTATATGTCTAATATTTATATACTTAAAGAGTGTGTGCTAATTATAATGATTTAAATGTTAGAAAGTATCAAACTTTACACATGGACCATATTGGAATCGTATGAGAACATATCGTTTTCTTCAATTGTCATGTATGTATAGCGGCATTTGTCGCAATTTTATCAACTGAGAGATTCTTGTGTGCATTATTTACACTACCGCTCATTAATTTCAATACACCACCCAAATCTCTTGAGGGTACACTGCACACCACCAAGAGAAACCTTCTCCAGGCGAGCAATTTCACGCAAACTATGTCCTGCATTTCTCAAAGCGACTATGGCAGATCGCTTTTCGATTGATAACTCCTTCTTGGAAGCCATTTACGAGACCACTTTACACATTTTCACAAGTTTTCACAGTATCACAGTACAAGGCGAACACCGGAGCCCTTTCACTGCGTATGTGTTGATAAATGGGTTTCAAAACAGCATTGGGCGTGTATCTGATCACTACGAGAACCTCGTAACTTTGCGCACGTATTTTGTTTATTTCCAGGAATCTGACATTATCCGGCTGTTAATTTCGTTTCTTCGAAAACTAGTTTTCAAAAATTTTTATATAAATAATGTTTAAATACGATGCATGTGAGTGCTGAGTGTTTTTAACAGCAGGTGGACTCATTTCTGTACAAAATATACGTATCACGTTCATTCTTTACAGAGAAATCAACAAAGCTGGGGTGTATTGAAATTAATGAGCGGTAGTGTATATATATGTATGTACAATAAATCGTAATGTTTTATCACTTTTATAAATATAAACACTTGTGAAAATCTTACACATGAATCTTACACATACATTTAATAATATAGTAAGAATTTATAAATTCTTATACAAGAGTGGTGAAGAGATATCGCTGTTTGCTTTGTTAATATTATGTGGTATATATAATTTTTCTCTTTTTATATTTTTATACTTTTAAAATGCTGAAATACAAAGAAGACAAATCAACTTTTGTTGTAATCTAAACACACACACGCGCGCGCACACACAATTCCATATTAATGTCTCTCTCTGTATCACTTTATTAGTGCAGTTTTATAGCTATAATAATTTTAACATTGCATTTCTCATGACCAACATTGTGTGATTTGACTTCCATTAATATTTTCAGCGCTTCAAAGTACATATATATAATAAATAAAGTATACATATATATAATCATTATAACTTTCACATAAAATATCAAGTAAATTTAAATAAAGTGTACTTAAAAATAAATATGAGATAAAGTCAGAAGAAAAAAATTATGTAATAATTAAAATTTGGATGTTGACAAGTAACTCTCTATGGCATCTACGATCATTTGACCAATTTCCTTCTTAATTCAATTGCAGATATCTTGGTTTGTTTCACGCTTCAAAGCTGTAAAGACTAAAAAATTTCTACTGCGGCAAGATATATGAGGAAGCTAAGACAGAGCAAGATAATTAGCCAAAAATGAAAAATTTAAGTGCATTAGATTGCTGCAGAATATGGTGCTGCATTCGCACACTGATATTCAAATGGCAGTGCTACTTATCAACATCCAATAGTATTAATAGGCACTCTATTACAATTCCTATATATCAATAGCTAGAAAAATAGAATCCACTGATCAATGGAATATTATTCATTTTCATAAATGAATATTATGCGACTCGTTTCCATTAAAGAAAATGTATTTCTAAAAAGCACCGTACACAATAATAACACGTTTTGACATTTTTTAAATATTTTGAGAAATGATTAGCTTAATTAATAAATTAATATATATTTAGATAACGTCCCAGTCAGCAAAGTCTGTTCGAACAGATATTGCCAAACGTCTGCTACAAATTTTTGTCAGCAGAAAGACTGCAGATTGTATACAAAACCTGTTACATCAGATGATAGCAGAATGTCAGCAGAAATGTTACAAAACCTGCTGACATAATTTGACAGCAGATCAGTAGCAGAAATCGAGTAGGATTTGCTCGGAATTATTACAGCAGATTGGCGGCAGAAACCGAGCAGGACCTGCGCAACGCAGTTTGATATCAGATTGACGGCAGAAATCGAGCAGGATCTGTGTAATGCAGTTTGATGTCAGATTGGCGGCAGAAATCGAGTAAAATCTGCGCAGTGCAATTTGATGTTGTTTGCCGCTATGCGGTGTGTTTCTTCATATATAAACTCGTACTCAAAATTCATCTACAGTGCATATAAAGTGTGGCCAGTGGCTTAATGAAGCTTATCAGTTTAATACAATAATCTGATACAATCCCCATAAAAATATTAAACTGATTTCAGAATATTAAACTGATTTTTGAAATTGAAAATGCGCTGCGAGTTGACCCGATATTGCAGTGATTTCGAGACTTTGCCTAATAAATTTATTAAAACATAAGTATTTTTTTGTCCCAATAAAGCAAATATATATTATATACTTTGCATATGTCATTTACTACTTTTAATAAGCGAAACGAGAAATGTAAAATTGTAATGAAGCATTTAAATGCCGCTATTCCATTTAAATTGTGACGGCAGGTTCTGCTCGATTTCTGCCGACAATCTGACACCAAATTACACTGCGCAGATCCTGCTCGTTTTCTGCCGCCAATCTGCTGTCAACCTATCGACAGATCTGCCGACAGAACACGAGCTTAATGCGGACACAGATGGCACGGAATTTGCTACCAAGTTCTAAGTGAATCTACTCGCAAACTGCCAGCAGGCTGCTAACATTTTGTTGACTGGGGTTCTTCTCTTTTCTAATATTTGTAATATCTTTTTTTAAAGGATCCTGCAAAAAGAAAATACCAGAAAAATCTTTAATATTTACGTGAAAAAACATAATTGCGCTAACGTTCGCTGTTCTTCTTTCATTTTGTAGGCAGCGCAGTATGCGTAAAACAATTTTGAATATGAATATTTTACTTTTAAAAGGGCCCGATAAATTGCAAAAATTAGAGGTAAATCATTAAATTATATAACATACTGAAATAAATCTTCTTACTTCATAAATATAAATGCGCGCATTTTTTATAAAAGACGAATTTTTGAACATTTCAATATTAAAAAACCAATCACATTGTGACATATAAAAACATTATTGTCAAGTTTCTCTATCTTTTTTCCCCTCTTAGATATAAACAGCGTATTAATTAGAGGCAAATATGCTTATTAATAACTATTAATATAAAACAGATTTGAAAGATGTGATTTTCGATTTGCGCTAAAGTCACTTCTCTCTACCTTTTGTCTTTGATTCGGTAAATATTTTATATATGAATATTTGTGCCAATAAAAAATTATTAGATAAGAAAAAGCATGAAGGAAAAAAAAATAGAATAGTATCTTAAAGTTTTTTGTACTATTTTTAAATCATAATTTTTTAAATGTAACATGATTTTTTCATCATTTTTAAATTCTCAGGCCCTTTTAAGTATCCACATTATTTTGCAATACTTTAATTGTCTAAGACAGCAAAAATTTTTTAATAGATATTTATCAATCAAATTACGTAAAACATTGTGCAGAAGTATGAAAAATGATGTTATATATATTGCAAAGTATCTAATTGAAAAAATTAGTTATATAGAAACATTCTCTTTTTATTCAGTCTTTTTTTATATTTTGATACTTTAAGCATGCGTGCCGTTGCGTATATAATTTAGATCGTACGTAATAAGAGTTAATACTCTGAAAATAGTACTTTCTTTATAATTGAAATTTCGACATCAGTATTCACTACACATTTTCACTACGTGTTTTTTATTTATTATAATTTGCTCTTAAAATTAGTATTAACTAACTATGAATATATACATCATTTGTTATTAAACATAAATTTTTTAATATTGTCATATATTTTGGAATTATGACAAAATACTTATGAAGTCGTTCTGAATACGGACCCAATAATTATTTGAAAATATATTTTTGTTTTACTATTATTATTATATCATCATTCTCTATGTAGTTCCAAGAAATAACGTAATGTAATAGGCAACTCTGCACTACTGATTCCATATTTACAAACGGCTTGCGCGGCCTGACACTGAAGGGTAGTATATTTAAGAATATTTACGTTACTTAATGGATTAGAAGATATCAGTCGCGCTGGTGTATCTCCTGCCCTATTTGGCGTATCTAAGTGTGCGCCATGATCCAATAATAATTTTATCAGCTGTTTAAAAAAAACATTCTTCGTGTAAGCCTATTGTAATTTATAAAATTTTAGAAAATATATTTTAAAAAGTACTTACAGGGTTGTCGAAGTTATATGTGTTACTTGCTATATGTAATGGCGTTGACCGCAATATGTTCCTGGCATCGACATACGCTCCGCAGTCCAACAGCAATTTAACAACTTCCAGACGTGGAAAAATTGTCTGAAAAGACAAATATGTCAAAAATGAAAATAGATAACAGAATCTTTAATTTCAAGTTTACTCAATTCTAAAACTTCAAATTTTTATCAAATAGAGTGTAGAATCTCTTTTAGGCCTCACAAAGAAAAATTTATATTAAAAATAAAATTACTTATTTATTATGCAATATAAATAACATACAAGCCAAAATTTATACTCACGTGTATATCATCGGCAGAGGTAAAATAACTAGAATTAATTGTATTTAAACTAGAAACACAAAGATGAAGAAGCGTGTCTTCTGTATAAACAGATCTTGGATTTTTTTTCACTAACCCACAGACTAGTTCGTGCATTAAAGCTTTCTCTTTGTCAGAACTCACTGTTTCTACTAGTAAGTAAATAAGATGCGTCACGCATTTCAGGATACGTTCATAACTGTCTCTTTGTCTCTTATGCACTGGGCGTTTCTGTAATATTCACATTCATGTAATCAATTCGTATGCATATCAATGCATTATATAATTAAATGTCTCACAAATAAATTATATATCTAGTAAAGAAAGTATCATTTACACACACCTCCAGCAATTCTCTCGCGTCCATCAGTTGGCTGGAGAGTAATTTGAATACTGCTACTACATCGCAAAATTTCGGTTCCCGATTTACATGATTATGATCCATCACTTCCAACGTTTTTTCATTTAGATCTACCATAAGTCTTACTAGAGCTTGTGCGGTAAAACAAGTATCTGCATACAAGATCTGTAGAAAAACAGATAGAATTAATTTGTTGAATATAAGTGGTAAAATACAAATTTTTCTTCTATCTCGTTACTTTTATTTTTAAGATGTCAATATGTCTTACATACCGAATCCTTTTCAACTCTAATTTCTAATGCTCGATGCCATAAATCTATACAATTTTGATATCTGAAAGAAGAATATATGTGAAATATTTGTAATAAAATATATCTTGGAAAAACTGTCAACGAATGTTTACCTTAACGCGTCCGCATATGACGCGCCTCTAAACATGAGCCGAAAAAGAGTATCCTTGTGATGTGGACCTAATACTCTTTCACATATTAACAAACTCTGTATTCTTATCGCATCTAAATCGAACGAAATGGAGCTTAACTCGTCCAAAGTGGAAAACTCTGTGGTATTTTTGTATGTCTCGCGTTTTGGTAACACAGGTCTCTTTGGCAAAGGCACTCCGTCATGTGAGTTGGCCATTCTAAGGATCATCCCTGCTTTCCAATATTGTAACGCCATGTTCGTAGCATTGTGATCGTCAAAAAATGTAGATCCCATCAACTCGTTTGCGTCCGCCAGTCTTTCCGGAGAATACGATACGTTTTTCACTACATCATAAGATACATTGTGATTTTAGTCAGACAGTAGAAGAGCACTTGTGCTTTTTATCATAAAAAAAAGGGAAGATGGATAATTATATATATTGAATTCTTACCTAAGTACTCGAATATCTCAATAGCTCCTTTAAGGCAAGCAGTCTGGAGGGCATCATCGTTATATCGTGATCTAAGATGAGGATCTGCATTGTATTCTAAGAGCAGTTTGGTAGTGTGAAGTCTGTGCTCCTGAATGGCATAATGCAAAGCAGTTTTGTTCTGAATATCGGTAGCGTTCACATCCGCGCCGTGTTCCAAAAGAAAAGTACACAATTCCACACTTTGTACAGAATTTATCAAACACGTCCCACCATTATAATTTGCTTTTAATATATCGGCACCATTTTCCACCAAATAAGAAACAATATCTGAATTAAAATTCAATATATTCAGAAAATCATTCTGTAACCACATGTTTGCTAGATTCATTAAACTTGATCAATTCATTTCTTAGAAATGTTTAATGAACATATCAAACTTTGTTAAGACTATTAAGCATTATAAAAGAATACATGGTGGCGTAAGTAAATCTTGGCACACATAAATCTGACCTAGACCTACATGTGATTATATTTTTATACTGATTTGATTTCATGACTCAAAAATTAGAATTTTGTAACATACTTGATTAATTTGCATGTAAGCATTGATCAATTAGATAAAAACATTCTAATTACTTTCTTTTATTAATTACATCACCACTCTTTTGTCTTCTTCAATTGCATGTTAATAAATAATATATAATATATTACCCATATGTGTCATGAAGCATGCAGATCTAACAGGAGTAGATCCAGAATCAGAAACTGCATTGACGTCAGCTCCATGAGATATAAGGCATTTAATAACTTCTAAATTTCCAGATACTGCTGCACACCACAATGGAGTAGCACAGTGAACTGACCTATCGTCCGGTACTTCATATTTTCCTCTTTGTTCAATATCTGCGTCACACTTTGTTATGAGGTATTCTACAATCTCCACATGGCCTCTCTTGCAAGCAATGAACAAAGGAGCACAGCCATCTTTCATACGAGACACAATCTCTTTTCGTTCTTTTCTCTTGAATCTTTCTAAACGATTTCTCAGACCATAAGTTAATTGCGCGCCTGGTGCCACGTATTTGCACACATGTATAAGTTCATGAAATAATGAATCCATGGAAAAGTTCCAGTGATGACTATAACTAATCCACATTGCCCGCTTCCATAAGCGATTCAAATATGTCTCTTTCTTTCTAGTTCATGAACCTGAAAAGAATTCCTTTTAAACTTGCACTTTCTTTTTCTAGAATCTGTTTTAGAGATTGCATTTTATTCATACGCATATACCAATATTCACAAATTGTGTATATATCACATGTTTTAATACACTTTCTGACTGACTTCTACTTTTGCTCTCTCACCCAAAAAAAATTTCATTTCTGTTATGACAGCAAAATATTAAAAACGTCAATTAAATAAATATCAAAATGGTTATAAGAAACTTACACAAGTGCAACATTTATCAAAATTAACTATTGTAATAATAAAATTGAATATTACAACTCAGTAAAATACTTGTTTTAACTCTCAACAAGACAGTTCTCCTTTTATATTCAAAACATAACACACAAGACGAGTAAACAATAAAATTGACTGCTGAGATTTTTCTCCGAACACATGCACCCACAAGATTTTTATTATAAAAATTCAAGAGTAAGAATTGTATCGCACATATATGTGCATATACATACTCATAAATGTTTGATACCGCCCACATTCGTACTAAACTTGTGATACATATGTGTATACAATCGGTGTATATTGGCGTGTGCGCATAAAACGAATGAAATACAACCTCCAAACCTGTGCCACAAAGAAAATGCATAATTGTTCCACGTAAACAGTCGTACGGACCTTCGATATGAACGAATCACTCGCGAGAACCGAATCTAAACTAAAACTTACTCGTGATGAATGGCTATCCGCGAACAAACAAAAATGATACAAATGCATTGCATGAAGTAACTTTAGCTAAATAACAGACGGCAATCAATAAACCACGTGATTAGGAATTCGTGCGTATGCGCAGCACAGTTCCTGGATCTGGTTTTCGTAGAGCTGCACCTCTTGCACATTTCCTCGCTTTTCTCTTTCCCTCTTAAACTCCGGATTTTACATCTATTTTATTTTGAGTGCAAGAAGTATAACAGAGTGTAGCTGAAAAAGATTTCGCACATGCGCTTGATTCAATTTTAAACAAAGAAAATAAAGCATATATTAATATATACATTAATTATAAATAATTATATATACATATATTTAATATACTATTACATAAATTTCTCTCTCTACTTTTCATCAGCACTTCTTGTTCTAATTTTTTAATTACTATTATGTATTTGTGCAAAGAAAAAAGCAAATTTTTGGATATAAATATAAAAAGATATAAATATATATTGACACATACATATAACAGCAATTAAAAATTAGAAGAACAAAAATGCTGAAGAAAAAAAAGAGAAAGGAGAAATATAATCTATGCGTTTCTCTATAAGCTGGCTAAAAAATGTTTTATGTTACGATGTAACAATACATACTCAAACAAAAAACACACACACACACAACCCGTTATCAAAAATAAGCGTGACATACTTATACACGTAAAGTGTGTTGACTTTCGATAAGAATGCAGGTAACTTTCTCTGAAGGTGAAATCTGACAGAAATGCGCGAGAAAGTGCATAATACTACAAATAATTTAAATACGTGCAAGGAATGCATCAGATGCTTAAATACTTTCTCTCTTACCTTACCTTACAACTATTAAATCTGATATAAGACCTTATTATATGGTCCTTATTATAAAAATATGTACAAAAAATTAATATATAAATTTGATGTAAACTTAAAGGCAAATATTTTGACTCTAACGAGCATTTCCAGGTCTAAAACAAAATTGACATATTTGTTTTATATATATACATATTATATAGTGTTGATTTTAAAATAAAAATATAAAAATAATAAATATTCTTGCTCTAACATCAGTGAACTGATTCATACTTGCACTCAAATTCAACTTTAATATTTAAACATGGTTACTTTTATTTGTGCAAAAATGGTTGAAAAATATATGCTTTCACGTTGATTACAGGTGGGCAAATTTATTTATTTGACCAGTATGAAAGTACGAAAGTTATTGAAAGTAAACAGGAAGAAGGAACAGGACCAGTAAAAAGTAACCCACGAGTCTCAGTAGTGGTCCATGGAATTCGAACAACCGAGAGTACGTTCATTCCTCTGCAAGTCGTACATGTGACAGCACCCAAGTGTGTAGAGCGTATTTGCATTTAATCCGCATTGTATTTGCATGATCAATCATATTTGTTCAACTCGGAAGCAAGTAAGTGTTAAACGCAAAGTGATTGCGATTGCGATTATCCGCGCGCCTTTTTCTTCAATTAATCGCTGAATTAATATTTTTTGTTTTAGTGGATAAACAATCATTCGTATTTTCGACGGTAGACGATGAGAATGGAAAGAAATTGGACGAGATGTTCCAATTAACGCCCAGTTTTCTAAGAGTACAGCCTAGCCGTTGTTTATTGCCGCCGAAGTTTATTTTTTATGCGCAAAAGATACGCGATTTCACAGTGTACGAAGACGACGTCTGGATGGTCTCGTACCCTCGTACTGGTGAATATTTTAAAACTCATTTTTTAATAAATATAGTTGTACAGTATATAATTCTTAAAAAGAAAAAAAACCTTTTCGCACAGCTTACAGAATCAAAAGAAATTGTTAATTTTGTGTTGATTGTATTATTAAATCTCTATTTTTCAAATTGTTTTCTGATATTGTAAAATTGTTTTCTAGGCAGTCACTGGATACAGGAAATGGTATGGTGTATTGGACATGATTTTGATTACGAAAAAGCTCGCACGCTTATTCTCCTGCGAAGTCCTTTGCTCGAGTAAGTCAATTTACAAACTAATAATATAATTGATTAAAAACCTTTATTTTATTGTTAAAAAATGTCATAAAATCCATCTAATCACTGTCGACAGCTTATTATTTTATATCACGCAAATTAAAATGCCTGCATGTTGAAAATTAAAATTAAAAATAGTTTAATGATATCCACACACAGCTTAAAGTTGTTTCATTGTCAATTGCAAGAAACCAACCAAATCTTTTTCTGAATTTCTCTTTTCGACAGAGGTTCAGCTGTTATGATTAATGGAGATTATGACGAGTGGTTTAAAAAACTGGGCGACAGCATTGAAAACATAACAAACATGCCAAGACCGCGATATATTAAATCTCACTTACCGTGGGATTTATTACCAAAACAACTTCTCGAGAAGAAGCCTAAGGTGAAGAAAAGTAGCGCAAGCACGACGTACACTTTTTTATACCTTTCTTTAGTGACGGGTCGATATTTTGCAGGTGATTTACGTCGCAAGAAATCCAAAAGATACCTGCGTCAGTTTTTACCATTACTTAAGAATGTTCCACGGCATGAAAGGAAACTTCGACGACTTCGCAGAGTTAGTGCTACAAGATAGTGGTGTGTTGAGTAATCCATCTTCCTAAAAAAAAAATCACTATTAATAACAAATAATTATTTATCAATTTTTTATGCAAAAAACAATCGTAGAAGCTTATTTTATTTTAAAAAATGTCATTAGTTAAAAATGCAATTAGTAACAATTGGTAATTTATTATCTCATGTTATTTAAATCGAGATGTCTGCATGTTGTAAATTAATGTGAATTTTGTGATGACTTTCTTAAAACGACATTATCTATAGAATGTATAAATAAAAATTAGAATTAAAATGAAATTTACAAAATAATGTTTGTTTAGCTCCGATGAGCCCGTTTTGGGGAAATGTCCTACCTTTTTGGAAGATGAGAGATCACGATAACATATTATTTTTGAAATACGAAGAAATGAAACGGGTAAAGTACAGAAAACACGTCTGTTTTTAAAATATATCTTCATGGATTTTTTACTGAAACGTGCATTATGCTTTTCAGGATCAAATAGCAGTGATCAAGAGAGCAGCAGAGTTTCTGGGTAAGAGTGTGACTGATGAGCAAATCAATGGATTACGCGAACACCTGAAATTTACAAAAATGGCAACAAACCCATCGATGAACATGGAAATGTTACTAAACGGAAGTGCATCAACAGATGACCCGAATTTCAAGTTTATCAGAAAAGGCAAAATTGGTGACTGGACAAATTACATGTCGGAAGATCTTGCTCAACGATTCGACGAATGGACCGAAAAGCATTTGTATGGAACCGGTCTAAAATTTGATACAAATATTATAGCTGATGAAGAATAAGTAATTTCACAGTACTATACTTTGATTAACCATTCTACTTTTAGGTTTAACACTTTTGTGTGCAAAATAACTTTGTTATTGTGACAAATTTTATCTTAAATTTATATTGTAATTGTATATTTTATTATAGTTAATTGATATTGTTGACTGGTGTTGTGAACAATTATATTATCAAAATATATACGCTTTATAAAATATTTCTATTAAGAACATATGATATGCATTTATAGCATGGTATCATAAAAATTATAAATACTTTTTTTAATTATTATTGTTAATCCAATAATTATGTTATTATTATAATTTTCTCTGAAACACTAATAATTAAAAATATATAATAATAGAAATAGTCTATAATATACGCGCGCGTATACTATCCTTGAGTTAATAAATATTTATAACATCTAATAAAAGCTGTACCTAGTGTTCATGTAATAATTAAAAAATAAATGTACGAAAAATATTGACAATGAAATAGGCTATACCTTAAAATGTTATTTATTATGTATTCCGTTGTGTGATTAAATAAATTACGTATAGATTCTTTATTCCATCTTATTTCCATTTTTAACGCTTTTCTCAAACGTAGAGTCCAAATTGTCTCTTGTCTTTTTTGTGTTTTCTAGAAGATGCAAAAATAATTCAATTGTATTATTACTCTTTACGCCAACACACAATGGTTATATTTAAATAAAATTGAACAGAAACAGTAAAGCCCGTATCAGACTACTGGCCGGAGCACAGACTTTTGCATAAAGCATAACGCATAAGCATAAGGAAATTGATTGGTCCATTTCCTTATGCATTTGCTTATGCTTATATATAGACCAATCAATTTCCTTATGCTTATGCGTTATGCTTTATGTAAAAGCTTGTGCTCTCGGCTTACGCATTGAAGATTGAAGATTATCCAATAGCGTTTTCAAGTAAACGAATTTTTATCGACCTAAACTTGTCGTCATTGGGTGCGTTCGAGGAGCACGCTATCAGCGCTATTGTGTCATTCTATCCCTGTTTTATGTCTAATGAGCGATAAAGATAGAATGACGCAAATAGCGCTAATAGCGTCTCCCTGAACGCACCCATTGTATCGTCTCCGCCAATAAAAGACTTGAATTCATAGGAAAATAGTGATTAATGGATCCGAGATGGATCAAAATCCGTTCGCTTGAAAACGCTATAAAATTTAATATCAAATATTTAATATGTGATTGGTCGGTTCTGCATTATGCGTTTACACAAATTTACCCTAAGCAATTAATGATTGGCAGATTTGATTCGCAGATCTAGAGTGTAACACCAATCAGATTTGGTAATCTTTAATCTACTAACTAGCTGCCATGTGTACCGAGCATTTGTTCATCTAAACGCAGCTAATGTCACGTCATGTGTTTCTCGATGCCGATGACAGGCGATGATCAGCGAAGATGGCGCTGATCTGTATTATGTCAGATTTTTAAAATTGATTTGAACCTTTTATCTGAGCCTTCGACGACGACGACGACGACGTGCAAGTACAATTCCCAGTTGTCACTTTTACCCGACGTCGCAATTGTGCCGCAACACACAAACACAAGCGGTGATGTGCGCGAAAAGTCACGTGTAATCTCGCGCATAGTATTTCGTACTTAACCTAGTCACATTGAACCTTGAACCATTATCGTCGTCAAAATTTTCGATTTTCTGTGAAATATGAATTTGCATTAAAGAGTAGGTGAAATTCTGACTGAACGACGATTGCGAAGAATCGTTGCGGAAAATTAGCAATCGACAAATTCCGAAATACATTGGGTGATAGATCACCAAGTCTCGACGAAGCTGTCGTTGGATTTAATTTGAATTAAAACTTTCTGACGCTGTTTGCGAGCTCTTGATTTTGTCTTCGGATACGTTCAATTGGATGCGGTTGAAATTAACACCTGGCTGAAATGCCGAAGATACGGATCAAGCAAACGCCAAACAGCCTTTGGTTGAGGCAACGCGAGTTGGGTGTAAAGTTTCCGTTGGGCCACAACGATGACTTTCACAAGACTCTTTACTCTTCTATACAGCCTATTACTTCGTGGGATCATGGGGATAATTTAACCGCTGCGAGACACGGCGGTGTATTTAATTTGGAGTATTCGCCAGATGGGTTAGTAAATCGGGTATTTCTTAACACATATCCTTGAAAACATCCTCATCCACAACATTAAGATCTTGAAATCATAGCTATATCTCATTATGCGTTTGATATTACAGGTCTCTCTTGCTGGCAGCATGTGAGAAGAAAAGTATTTTAATGTTTGACCCATTATGTAGAAAATTAATACATGCCATTGACAATGCTCATAATGATTGCGTCAATTGCGTAAGGTTTGTAGGATGAATTTCTTAAAATTATAAAGAAAATCACAAAAGGACACGGACCATGTAACATGACATTGTTCATCATGATATTAGATTCCTGGATCAACGTATGTTTGCTACATGTTCTGATGACAGTACGGTTGCTTTATGGGATGCCAGGAATTTAAAACAAAGGATAAGGACTCTTCAGGGACACTCTAATTGGGTTAAAAACATAGAATATAGTCCAAGTGATAGTCTGTTATTAACTAGTGGATTTGATGGTAGCATATATACTTGGGATATTAATAGGCAAGCAATATTTGATTAACATAATAATTTGTTCTCTTGTATCTATACAGCTGTATAATTGTGATGATAATTTTGTTCTGCAGCTTTACAGAGAATAGTTTTGTGTATACGCGTGTATTTCACACAAATGGATTAATGCGAACAAGACTTACTCCCGATACTAGCAAAATGTTAATATGCACTACGTCGGGATATCTCATTGTAATACACAATCTTAAGCTTAGTACACTAAGTCAGGATTTGGCTGGATTCAAGGTAGATAACACTTCTTCATCTTTTATTTACTTAAATTGAACGTTTCATATTATAAACATGATTATATTAAATCACTCTTGTCTTTTATTTTTCCAGCCAAATATGTACAGATTAATGCAATTATCTCAAACTACTATACCAGTTGCCGCAAGTTTCACGCATCTTTTTGCTCAAAATCGTACTCACAACAGAGTTGAGTTCCTCACCGACTTTCCTATAGGCGACGATGCTGAGGTAATATCCAGTTTACAAGTTCATCCACAGGGATGGTGCGCCTTATCGAGAAATGTCAGTAGCGGTGAAAAATCAGAGGTCGGTTTGATGGATTCAATAGTTTATTGCATTATAATCATGTATGACCAGTAAATTTCATTGATGTTTCGTTTCATTTACAGTGGACCTGCATTCATGACATACAAGAACGCGAAACGTCTAGCAATGTGGAACACGTGAATGAGGGAGAGGAGGGCCGTTTAACGAGTTTAAACATGGAAGAGTTTGAGGACTTTCCGCAGTCGCAGCCGTCGAGTTCGGGTATCACGTCTTCCCTAGTAATAGAAAGTTCAAATCGCACCCGAATAGTACACGACGTGTCGGATATGAGATCAAACTCATTCGAGCCACCTATCCATGTATCCGCGGACGCCGCGCCGTCATCAGTTAGATCGTCGAGGACAAACTGGCAAGTGCGGACTCTACGTTCTCAGTCGAGAAATCCGCGGGCGGATAGAAATTCGGTGAGAACAAACTTCGACATGCTCGAAGTGAATTCAGGTACGAGCTCCGCTGCCGATTCAAGAGTAAATACGATTCACAACGATGATAGATCGGAGAATCGACATGTAAACGATAATAACGATTCGACGCACGATGCGTCAGCTGACGACAGAGATCGGGAGAATGCGCGAGAGTATAGAACTCCCAGGCTGCAATCTCAACTCAACGACTTGCGACGACGCAATGTGATCGACAACTTTTCCACCGGCAATGTGGAATTGCACGTCAGCTCGAGCGACGTGTGGGAAGCGCTCGTGGCGATCAGAGAAGCCAGAAATCGTCGCGAACGAGAGAGGGAGTTTTATCCCGGTGCCGAAAGGCGAGACTGGTTGCCCAGATCGAATAACGGCGTCAGCGTAAATATACCTCGATCCTCCCACACGGTAGTAATAATTGGCGATCGTACGCGGGTGCAGAGCCTACCGAATCGGCAAAGTCAGAAGCCCATGTACGCGATACCGAGGAATCACAAGATTCATCAGAACACACCCAGGTTGACGCACTACATCGAGGAGCCTAACGTTGGCTCCGGGTATATTAAAGAATTGTGCTTCTCGGCCGACGGTAGACTGATATGCTCACCATTCGGTTACGGAGTACGGTTATTAGCGTTCTCGAACAACTGCGCCGAGTTGTCCAATTGCGTCCCGCCCGCCAACGAGTCCGTGCAGCTTCACGAGCTAGCGACGCACATTGGTCATTCCGATATTGTGGTCAGCACGAAATTCTCACCCAAACACTATTTGCTCGTATCCGGCTGTCTTAGCGGTAAAATCGTCTGGCATCAGCCGGTAGTTTAGCTAAATTGACAAATACTTTAGACACTTGGTTATTTTCCATTAATTCGTCTCTTGATAGATAGGTAAGTATACTTTGCCACTCTGTGTATAAGATCATGCTGACTGTGCGATGAATCTTTTTTTTTTTTTTGTTAATTATATTATTTTTACTTGATATATACATATACGAACATTTAATCATGAATATATAAAGCATAAGTAATTAGAGCATGATATTTCAATTTTTATTGTGCAACTGTAAGATACATGATATACATTTATAAATAATCTGGACAATTAAGTTTGTACACATTAACAGATATCAACATGAAGAATATTCATATCAAAAGATGAGTCAATTATTTAATAGAAACAATCTTGCCAAACAATCTATCCGTCTAACTAGTGACTTTTAATTTTTCAACTAGTTAATATCACTTGGATTCTTTAAATATGCTTTCGAAAAAAAAGTCTGATTTTTGATTTCATGAAAAATGCATCAAATCTAACGATATTTATATACTCTTGATTAAAAAACCACTGCTTTTATTTATTAGCTTAAGTAGTATTATACAAGCATATTTGGACATGGACAAAGACAAGTGAGATAAACTTCCAATTAAGTATTCATTCGTTATGATTCACTGTGCAGTATTGATCGCAAATATTGAATATTTGCAATCCAAGAATAAATCTAATTTTATAAATTTTGATTAAAAAAGAGAAAAGAAGATAATTAATTCTTTGAATTTTATTGTAAAACATTTATTATAGTGTTTATTTCTTATATATGCATTGTATAATATTATACTTCTAATATATATTTTTAGGTAATTATATTTTTTTCTTAACTTATATACAGAGTGTTTCGCTTCTACTGCACTTCTAATGACAGATTCTTTGATCAATTTGCAGTTCTTGGCGGAGAAAAAAATTCTTTTTGTTAAGAAAAGCTGAAACAAATATTTTTTATTTCATCTTTAAAGCTCCGTTTGTCGAAAGCTATTTATTTTTTTTAACATTTTTGTGTAGAAATACATTAAACACTCTGTATATATCTATATGCTGTATCTCTAAATGTGTTTAAAAAGTATTTTGATTACATCTTTACTTGTCTTGAATTGGGGTATTGTATTAAAGCTCTATCGTAATCTTCTTAAATCATCAAAATTTTGTTCTCAAAGTGATTAATATAACTAACATTATTATATATAATAAATAAAACGCCTAATAAAATTGTCGCTAATAGTAGAAAATGCGGAACACCCTTTTATTTCTTACTTTACATGTATACCTATCCAATATTATTTTTTATGCAAAGCATTAATTCATAGATTATAATGAATAAAAAATTTAACAATTACGTTATGAACTCATTGTGTATTAAGAGATAAATACACTATAGGGACGCTTTTTATTACGTGAAAAGATTTGAAAATGATGATCAAACAAGTGAACTTGAGACTATATTGCGAGTCTTTTCAAGAATAACATAATGAGAAAAATCTTATTTTGATCGATGTATATATATATATAAAATTTATATGAATATTTCAATCTTTATTTCACAAAAGAACCACAATGCTAATACAATAGATATTTTTGTAATCATGTGGTACTTAAGTTAAAATTTCAGCATGGTAAAATTATAACATTTATTCATCCGAAAAACACTCTTCCCCGTTGCTTTTTCGAGAGGTGGTGTGATATGTTTTACAAATGTATTCGTAGCTAATATGTTGAAAAGTCGGAACACAATACGGAATGAAATCCTAATTAAATCGACCGATTTATATATGCAATAGTATACGGCAACAATATGCAATATTATTTAGAATAGTATAAGAATGAATTTTATCACCGAGGAGAAGAGTACGTCTTGCGGGTGTAAGATCTGTATATTAACGGAAATTGTAGAAATAATAATCGAGTGTTCAAACCTATCATTATATTTGTATGATTAATAAGGCGTAACGTATTCTGTAATATATATATACATGTAAATATATTGTCGATTATATGTATTAAAAATAGTAATCCTCGCGTTTGAAGTGTTCTATCGTTTAGCCGTTTGATATGTGTTCTATCTACCTATACATACCTTTTCGATTAGTCATCAATTAAATTATGTCAGCAGCGAAAAGTTACGCATTTTGTGATGTACATGGAAATAAAAGGACTGTTTTATATGTTATATGACCCTGTTCATGGATAGGCTTGTAAAATGTATTTAAAACATTCTTCTTTCACACATGTAAATGTTTAATCTCAATATGTTCCTCTTGTGAACATCTTGTATACTTTCCGCAAAAATCAACTTTTACTTTTATGACTACTTATGAATTAAAACACAATTATTTCTGTCCCAAGGTTTTTGGTGAATCATAAAACCGATATTGTAAAAACTTTTTCATTAATATTGCAAATTGTGAAAGAAAGATATCGTTTTTTGGTTTCTGACATTATGATACGATGTTGCAATGACTGAGATTGCTAATTGAAACTACACGTAATATCGACAGGACTCGCATGATCAAACACAAATTACAAAGCGCAATTTTTGCATCGTGAACAGTATACGCTAATGAACGTGCAGGAAATGCGTGTGGATATAGATGTGCTTGGGTACGCGTGTGTGTGTTTTATGCTTACATTTTTGCAGGTTGATAAGACTTTGGAGAATAATTTTTACACAAGTGATAATTTCTATTTTTCTTCCTCGTACTTAAACGGAATCCGTGTGTAGCATTACGCAAAAGTGTAAGTACGAATTATCGCGAACACGATGGACAACAGATTATGCGCTTTGTCGAAGATCATGCGTGCGAATTATCATTTTTCCTCGTTTATAACAACTGGTGTGACAAATGGCTCTGCGTTATTAATGATGACAGGTACGCTGTTATTATTATTTTCGTGCGCTGGCACGACTTTAACATTGCGTGTTGATTGTTTTGTAAGATTTGTTTTTTATTCTATGCAATAAAACGGTGCTTGATATCGCATTCGCACGCATCTCGTCTTATTGTATTTTATTATGGATAAGTATTTTTAAATTTGTGCCAAAAAGTTTTATGATAGGACAATACGTAGAACATCTTGAAAACTTGTGTCAAGATTACCTTTATTAACAATTGCTTTAACTTATTTACAAATATGCCAGCAAAATTCAACAAATACCTGTTACTTCAAACGCCTCCCGTGCCAGTCGTAAGCCGGCATAACTTTTTATATATAATATTAGAAAGTATAGTGATTCAAATGTTATATATATTTCTCTATATATACTCTAGAATTTCGATACTAAACATGGATTGCACTTCTTAATCTAATACCGGATCTAATATCCACTCTCTAATACAGAAAAAGATAATAAAGGATATAAAAAGATACTTTTACGCTTGCAAATATATATATGAATAGTAAATATTTAAAAAACTCATTTCCTAAAAAATCATAAAAATGTCTAGGAATAAAAAACGTCTACTATATTTTCATGTAAAAGAAAAAGAGGTCGTTTCAACCATGGGATACATTTATCCCTTATTAATGTTTACGCTATGATTGACTTTTTAACACCACCATAATTGTTGAATTAAAATGCTCTAATTTCAATCGTTGCGATTTTCGTCAGAAATGCAATCACGGTGTAAATGTTAATGAACGACAATATCTCATGGCTAAAATTATCTCTTTTTTCCTCTACTTGAAATTCGGTTGTCTAAAAAAAAAAAACTATTTACCTGGATAGTTAGAGCGCAGTCGTTATGCGAAGAACACGATGAAAGCAGATGGGGAAAACGGAGATACCAGACGCGAGGCGCGAGCTGACAGGCAGATTGTACTACTGTATAGGAAACCAGTGATTTTCTCGTGGTTAGTAATGCCTTCCCCCGGGGTGTTAACACGGTTGGACTATACTGTTCATTATTTCCGAACAATTGTATACCGCGCGAGCCACGCGCGAGACGATCAACGCCTCAAATTCTTCTGGCTTTCCGTGGAGGACGCAATTTACCTTCAGCGGATGATAGTTGTCATCGCGATCCTTCAAATTGCCAGATACGCCGCCGTTGTGATTAGCATAATCCATCCGAAGCCGCCGAGGCGTGTGTCTCCGCTACCGCTGACCGCGTCGATCCGCTCGCGTTCTCGATTATCTTCGTAATTGCTCAAACTGTCCCGCTGAAAATCCACGCTGGACATCGGCGATCTCTTCGACCGCTCCACCAATGTGAGCCGCGTACTTGTTTTCGGCAGGAGTTGGTGCTTTCTGCCGTACGTCGAGCTGTTGGCGCGTATCTCTCCGGGGATCAGCGGCGGAAGTTCGCCCTGGAACGTACCGAATTGCGGCGTTCTGCTAAGGATGTCCGAGGTGAGCCGGCCCTTGCTACGGTGATCGATGTCGGTGATGGATCTAGTCAGACTGATGGAATCCTTCAGTTTCTTGCCGTCGTAAGTAATCAACACACCGGAGGACGAAGGCGGTAGCTGCTCCGGCCTAGTTTTCCCGATCGGCGGCAAGTAGTAAGTGTCCAATCTGATATCGGCCGCCGTCTCCATATCGTCGAGGTCATCCAGCTGCGACGAGAAGCGCGCGAGCTGCGACGTTTTCTTGCGCTGTTTCCGATCGTCGTCACCGATCACGGATGTCACCGGCGACGACGGTACGAAAACGGGTGAGAACTCGTCGATCGTTTGATAATCCGAGGTCTTTCGAAACACTTCGTCCTGCCATGCGTCTTCCATCGAAATTCTTTTCTGCGCGACATCCGGCTCTCTATCGACGACGTTCCTAATGATCGGCTTGAAACCACCCTCGATGACGATGGAGTCGGGATCGAAGCCGGTGTTGCGCGCCGGCTTCAATACCGTTCGTGAAGAACTCATGAGGTTGTCGGAGATATCCTCCGATCCTACTTTCGCCTCAAGTTTCGCGCGTGACTTTGCGTCGATCTTCGCGGTAAATTTCTCAAACGGCGGACTGGCAACGGACACCGATTTGTCGGTGCTGACTTTCAACGTGCTCGTGATCGGTAGCGGCCGGTATATGGATTTCTTGCGCTCAATGAGGATCGGCCGCGGCGACGACGAGAAGGAAAATGAGAAGGGGAATGAGAACGGCAGTGACAGTGCGTTTGTAGCGGCCTGCAACGTCTGCAACATCGGATTGCGTGTTAGTGGCACCGGACGGCGGATGATCATCAGTTGGGTCCTTGGCGGTTCAGGCTGATGTTGATGATAACGAGGAAAAGGCAGAGGAAGCTGAAGGCGAACGTGGTGATTGCTCGGGTAATAATGCGGCGCTCGGGAGTACGCATTGCCGCCGATCGTCGCTACGTAGGGGAACTTGGTTCCGTGAATCAATGACGGTCGTTGGTGATCTGCAACGAGGTTAGACAATTGCTGGTTAGTGGCAGAAGTTTGATGCGGAATCTCCCGCGCGAGCTCCAGATGATCGGTATAAAGGGATGATGATTGTTCATGAGCGGTCATTTGGTCCTGTTGTTGCTGTTGTTGCTGTTGTGAAGCGTCTTCGTCAATGTGATCCTTTGGACGCCCCTCGTAGGAACGATGAGGCGTGATCATGTTGGTCGCGTCATCGTACGACGATTTCTCGGACGACGACGACGACGACGATGATGATGATTGCAAGCGATCAAATTTGTTATTGGCTGCGTTCGTTAGTAGCTGCGGATGGCGGTGATATGAAACGTTTAACTTGCCAGCGGGGTTAGTCGCTGAATGACGATGAGGATAACGATGACTGTATTCGCGATGAGAATGATGAGCATGCTGTTGATGAAGAAACTCCACCGGTGGCATTACCTTGCTCGTTATGGCTACGCTGGCACCGTATTCCATATCCTGACTCGCCGCTTGATGGCCCTTCGGCGGTGCCGCGTACACTTCGTGCTTCTCACTGGCCGCCGAAGATGCCTCGTCAGGGTTGTCGCAGCTGTCCAGAACGTTGATCTTCCAGCCTAGATAACGGTGACTGAAGCACTGGAAAACGCGTGTAAAATCTTGTAAAATTAGTACAATTCAAAGTATTGTAATATAAAATAGAATAGAATCCACACATATTAGATGTACAATTTCTTCCTGTTGCTATTCTTATAGCATTTTCATTTATTGCATCAATACGCGGCACGGTTGCTTGATTACCTGATAATACACTGTGTCTGGCGTATTTTCATCGGGCGTCCATTCCACGATACCGGGCTCACCGTGATCGCATTCGAGGGTCAGAGTGCGCTGAAAACCTCCAAAAGTCGCAAAGTCGTCTGCTTCTGGTTTATTCTGATCGTGTATCCAATTGCAGAGGCGACCAACGCCTGTGGGGATAACATTGTTGCGTTGCCGGCGCACACCAGCAAATATTTTCACTTTCTGTCGAGATCAGACAAACCAAGATAAAAAAAAAACCGCTAATGTTTAATCCGACAATAAGTACATGATAAAAAAGGTTAATCAAAATTGTACGGCAACATGTATTTATTAGTTCTTTTTCTGCATAATATTAAATCAAGGCAAAGCTGACTAAAATTCTTTTTTTTAGCAATGTTTTATATGCAAAGAAGATTTACCGCTTTCTCTTCGGGTGTCTTGTGCTGGTAACCGCCTATCGGATCATCCGTGATATAAAACGGATGATAACGCGCCGGATACTCCGATTCGTAGCCTCCTTCTACGACGAAAGTGTATCTTTTGCCCCGAACCACATTAATCACAGGTATCAGTAATCCGTTAATGTACCAAGAGATTCCCCAGCCGACGTGACCTGGAGAAAGTGAAGCAGAGACCGGTTTAGAAAATAAAGATGCGACTTTCTTAGCGCGAATCGTTCGGGGGGACTTTCTCGCACGCATTATATCATAACAGATCAAATGCCACGCGAATTTTAATCAATCTTGTGAAAGCCCAAATACGTATACCGGATATTCAAAATTATCATATCACGTAACATTCGCGTTAAATTTTTATATTCAAATTGAAAAAGACTTTCATATTATTTATAGATACAATTCTTTACCGGTAATGGCCGGATAGCCGTGTTTGCCTCCAGTGGGACCAATTTGCGCATAGAGAACACCATCATCCGGTTCCCAGCACTGAATCGGCGGTATGTCCCAAGCGTCGTTCGTAGAAGCCGGTGCAGGAGTCGCCGGTTGACGTTGCGGTCTTCTCGTTGTAACAACCAACTGCTACTTAAACACATTATTTTTCAAAAACGGTAATATGCGTACTATAAATTTTTTCTATTTACTTTTACGAAGAAATGTGTAAAAAATTTGTGAAAAAAATT
Source organism: Linepithema humile (assembly GCF_040581485.1). NCBI lineage: Eukaryota > Metazoa > Arthropoda > Insecta > Hymenoptera > Formicidae > Linepithema > Linepithema humile. The sequence continues at coordinate 677,822 of NC_090132.1, read as the reverse complement.
CTAATACAATGAATCGGTTATATCTTGATTACGATACTCACAGCATTGCTGCTTCCAGCAGTTTCGTTAGTGTCGTTAGAAGATGAGGTCTGCTCTTGATCGGGCATGGGACAATTCCACGCGGGTGGCCTACTAAAGTCGATAAATCGATCGGTATTCAAATAGTTGCTGTGAAAACTGACTTCTTGTCGCTCATTTAGCGGACCGATGGCCCAGATTATGGCTTGCGATCGATTCGTCAGTATTGGACGGTCCAATTCGTCGCTGGCCTTTAGCGGCCGCTGGTACGTGACGATGCTGTAGCCGTTCACCATTGCCGCGTTTAATAATCGCACCGAGTCCGTGTTTTCCTTCAAAGTATAGGAATTACTTTATCATTACAGCATATTCTGTGTAACCCATTTGTATCGCATAGAATACGTTAACTTATTACTCGCTTCATTTTTAAATCCGGGATTCTCAAAAAGTTAAATTTATTCATTCGTGTATACCTGTATGCGCTTATCCGGACAGCTGCCTCGGCGTCCCGAGCATTGGGATTTCGCGTCCAAGAAGTAATCAGTGGCATATCCTTGCAACGTTTGTTTGTCGACCCAAGCTACGGCGACGTCTCCACCGATCATAACGCTCTTCTCCGTATCAGCGGACACTCCGAAAGACATATATTGCCCGGCATCTGTAAGTATCAATACAAACATTATTATTATGCAACAAGCTACTTTAATTAGATTACTATTTAACCGCATTTGTCAAACGTTTCTTCATTCTTTACTGAAGCTTTTTCGCAGGATGCTTACCAAGTTTTGCAACAAGCTGAACAACTATGCTGTCGCCGGCTACGGCCCATCGCACCTCGAAAGCTAAACTATCTTCGAGAACTTCGCAGTTAAGTTTCGACTGAAATCATACATCAAGATCTGTTGACAACGTATACCTGCGCGAATCGAGTTTACAGCAATAATATCTCAAAATAATTTTTAGTTTTGTTGTCACGAATGTTCATTACAATTAAAACTGCTATTTAAATATGTTTTTCTACGTTCAATTTCTAAAAAGAGTAGAGATTTAGAGAAAACAAAACTGTAGTCAGTTTGAATATTTAGAAGAATTCTTAAAAAAACATTGAGTATTGTTAGAAGACAGCTCTTATCAACTTATCGAAAAATTATGCTTGGAAATATATGCAAAGCTACAATTGTAAAAAATATGTTTATTTCATGTATAATACATAAAATGTATAGAAAATGCATACAAAAATATCAAAAATATAATATAGACATGCGCGCGTAAACGAATGTGTACGTATATGTATATGTACATTTATATTATACGTGTACATATATTATATATCACTTGCACAGATATATATACATATATAAGAAGAACGAAAATTCCCCAAGGTAAAATTTTATATAAAAAATTAATTAAAGCAAATAAATATTTAAGAAATTCCTCATTTTTCCACAATTATTAAAAATTCCATATATTCTCTTAAAATATTTTTTCGATACTCTAATTTAATGCCTCTCATGTTTGGCTCTTTGAAAAAGACACTTTAGTATAAATAAAATAATACGATATTCTAAAATTAATGTACATTCTAAAAATAATAATAAAATAACGATTTGATAAACTTTCGAGAGGAATGTTGGAAAATTCGAAATTTCCTAAATGACGTATTCAATAGAGAGCGTAGTGCGATAAGCGGAGAGTATCCTTGTATTCGCGCGGGATAAGACTCGGGGATAAAAATCGTTTTTTTTTTATTTTTTTTTAAATAGCACGACGCATCGCGATCAATAACGGACGAATGTGTCGATTCTCCTATCTCCTTGGAATTGATGCAAGAGCCTCGCGTACGAATTTTGCGGCGGCTCGGCTAGGCGGGCGTGCGAACGCACCGCTGGCTGGCGATACGAGGACGTCGACGGCGTTTCGGCGGAAGTGCGATAATAGTGCTCCTGATAAATGGGGGAATGCGCCTGGCGAAGCTGCTCGAGTGGCTCCACGGCTTGAATTACTTGGACTTGATCGTCACGGCGGAGAAGCGGCCGATAAGTCGTCGGACGTTGGTGTTGTTGCGAGAGCGAGCTCGCGAATGAGATAGTGAAGGGACTAGGCGACGAGGAAGAGAAAGAAGGGATCTCGTATGCGCCCGTTAGTGCCCCCAACTGTCCCTGCCCTCCGCGATGCACGTTCTGCAACACAAGGACAGAGACAGGATTTTTTATCTATAAGCCGTTCTAGGAATCCGGATTAATTCGTTCGCGGAGCAAGCGGGATGAATCAAGCGTCGATGACAATGCGAAAGAGAGAGTTAATTTTCTTCTAATTGCAATTTTTCTTATTTCAGAGCTCTTCAATATGAAAAATTCAATTTAAGCGAAAAGATGAAGAAAAAGCGAAGTTGGAATCTATTTGTCATTATAATTAAATATAATATTGAAGAATTGCACCAAGAATTCCATTCATTAGAATGCAATATCGAGGATTGCGTGCTTTAAGTCATTTGTAGTCGAGTGGTTAATGTCAAGGAAGAAGGAAGCCGAAGACGGTACCGTCGAAAAGTCGACCGACGTCACTCGTGATCACCATCCGATAAGTCGATATGAGATTGCATGACAAATTACAATGCACTACGAGCTACGTGTTAATGCATTTTCCTTATTATCCCATTTTCCTGCCGTGTAAATATGTCTAATATACCTGCGGCGAAACTCCTAGCATTTTCAAGGACGGCGGTACATTCAGAGCCTGCGGAATTTGCACGTGACCGAAGTCCACGGCGAAGGCCTCACACCACACTCCGAAATGACCGAGCTGGTGCACGGTCAGGTCATCCGGTAACGTCAGAACGATCGTCTTGCGGCTGTAACGACGCAACGGCTGCTCTTTTCCATTTTCGTCGGGTACGCGAATACCCTGCGACGAGGGTGACGGGCCGACACCCACCCAGAACTTGGCATCTGCAAAACAGTTTTACGGCTTGTTACTTGTCAATCTTACGTGCGCAGTATAAATAAATTTATAAAGTTACAAATTTCTCTGAGAAAATTATACAAAACACTGTTCATCATTTAAGAGGATGTCAAAAATATTTTCAATTGTACAAAAATTTAATGTGATTTAAACTTGCCAGGCGCTTCTCCATCGTAACTAAAGCTGGGTATTAGAAGAGTTTGAGCGTCTACGATGACGACCGGTTCCGAACTGACGCCGTGTATACCGCTTAACGCTTTTAACTTCTGTGGTTTCGGATAATCGAAGCCTCGCGGTATCCTGACGTCACCAAAGTTTACCTAAACAAAGATAATTCTTTCGTGAGACAAAACTGTCCGTGCTATATAAATTATGTGTAGTGGTGAATTTTCGATTGATCCAATTATAAGTTCGTAAACATCTTTACGATCTACTTTCAGATATTTCTCAAGGAAGTGAAATTTTTTTGAGTTTTATTTAATACAGTCAAACGAGATGAAACGAATTAGAAATTTGAAATATATCAAGGATCTCATTGAGAACTAATGCAAGTTCTTTAAATTTACAATTTAATCCAAATGCATATCTCTAAGCTAGTTTCTATAAGCGTATTTCAAGCAAGTACATGTCGCATATCATTCGCTTGACACGCGGATATCCAGACGATCTGTATACGAACGTGAAAGTTGGACTTCGAAGAAATGATACCGGTTTTCTGACGAATATCAAGTACGATATCATAGGGCAAGGTCATGAGCGCGCGTATGTGTTACTTACTGAGAATTCGTCGCACCAAACCGAAAACCATTTGATATTGTTCAAAGTCTTGCCATCCGGTAAGGTCAGGGTGATGTCCTTCTTACGGTACCGCTTAAGGACGTTCGTGCTGTCAGACGAAAGGAGAAATTAACGTCGCCGAGTAAAGGTAAGCTCCGATGAAATCCAAAATCGCCTCAAGTTTTATTTAACAATTTGTGTGATAATTACACTTCTTATCAGCAACAAATGTATTTTACTTACGTTCCACGTTCGTCTCGCACTCGGAACCCATTGTTACCAGGAGCTTTGCTGCTACCAGCGTAAAAGAAAGCGGCTGAAAAAGTAATGCACTAATTATTAGTATATTGATTCTCATTATTAATTATAATTTTTATTGTTATCACAAAAATAAATACTCGAGACGTTTAATAGAATTCCTTTTTTTTATTATAAAGATAATTTATTCATAAATAGAAAAGTTTAAATATATTCTAAATTCTTTTTATTTTTCTTACATTTCTCTCAATAATCTCTGATAGACAAGTTTCGTGAAAGATTCTCAAGGAAGTTTCCTGTTGCCAATGACGGCGAACAAATGGGTCTAAGCGAGTAGATAGTAAACACGTTGCACGGTTTCAGATCGTGAAGCTCTAATAAGCATCTAGATATGCCATTAATTAGGAACAAGTATCTCGCGCAGCTAGCTAACGTGTTAACGCGTCACGAGTGTGCTGGAGAGATTCGGGAAAGTTTTTCCGGCACAGAAATTGATCGCGGTTAATCTATCCGGTGGAGGAAAGTTTTTCCGCAGTTTTTCTGCATCTTCCAATTATCCGAGAGAGATATAATTATTTTCATTATTATCAAATCAGATTATTATTAAATTTGATTGTTTAACCTATTTTTAGAAATTGATAAAAAAATCAGGAAAAAGGGAAGAACCAAGCGCGGAATTTAATTCAGAAATTAATGTCCTGTCAAATATTCGACGGACGCGTTACGCGTTTATTCGCGGCAACGTAATGTACCAACCTGGACCTTCGCCATCGTAAGTAAAATCCTTGATAAATAACGTCCTTGCGTCGACGGCGTAAACTTCTCCACTCACACCATGATGGAATTCAGACAGCTTGCTGATCAGTTTCCCATAATACGCTCCGCTACATAATTCTGTCGCAAAAAAAAATTTATAATTGTCAACTATCGTTAGGTAACTAATTGACATAAACGGTGCGCATAATTATGTACTGGCTGGAATAGAATATCACGCAACAAAGTGCAACTCTCTGTATACCAGTAATAGTCTCACGATTAGCAAACTCGTTAGACGCTTTTTATCGCTTGTCTGCATCCGGACAATTAATCAAGAACAATAAGTGATAAATAGCAGAAGATTAGCATAATTGTAGTGAAATTAACAATACGCACGGTGCGATACTATAAGTGAATAATCGATTCACCACTTATCAAGTGTTATATGATATTATATGCATCAATTGTTGCATACTTGCAAGTAGTATTTCTTCATTTTTCCTTTAATTTTTAAATCTAAAAATAATTATCTATTAAATGTTACAAGAAAAACCATAAAATGTTTCTAGACTTCTTGTGGTACACAGAGTCATTATAAATAATTAAAGTGCAAGAAATTGTACGCAATAAACTTCTGTGTCAAATATCTGTGCACATTTCGTAATCTTTGACACAGTTTTGCATTTAGTTTGACTTGCGCATTTAATTAGTGACCGTAAAAATAGTTTCTTTGAACGACAAAAGGATGTAATACACATCATGCACCTCCGTATACCATTTAGCCGCGTTATCATCCGACAGGTGGTTCCAGGAACTCAACGGAGAACCGGTATTATACGTAATAATGCGTGCGCGAGTTTATTGGGTTTGTTAGAATAATATATTCCATTTGTTGTCACGAACCGCTGATAGACACACTTCCAAGTAAGGCGAGCGGTGGATAACGGTAACGGATGCTCCGTCTTTGAGAATAAATTGACCAACGATTGATGGAGCACTTGTGACTTGTATAGATCGTTACGATTCGTACTCATCGTACGCAAACTTGGATTCTGCGAACGCATCTCACAAAACGAATCACCGATGGCGTGTTCCATCACGATAGATTGACATTTCATCAAGAATGCTCACGATCCTTACCGAGATCGCTGTTTAACTTTTTTAGGTCGCAAGAGCTTATATAATATTGGGTTGAACGAAAAGAGTTCATTCAGACTTGAAATCAAATCACAAAAAAAAATCCAATTCGAATATTAAATAATTGACGTCGACAATGTCTCTCGCGATGCTACGTTGATTATTTTCAATTAATGTGGTAATTTGATCTCTCTATTAAATCGCGTAGAATCTTTCTGAGGCATCTTCCAAAGAGAAATCTGCTGCTCGAAACTACGAAAACCGTTTTTGGCATGTGATACTGTTGCAATGATACAAAAATGATCTGAGAATTGATATTACTTGCAGCAAGAGATCAAAATGATACGGACAGACGCTTATATATTCGTGTATTTGTATTTGTATTGCTTGTACTGGACGTTTACCAAAGTAATTCTGTGAAACGAAGGCCACGCGTTTCCATTGACAGATTATAGGCTCGGATACACTGGTTACGTTACATTGGCTACCTCGTTAAATCGGACCCTTTACTCATCCCGATACCGTTAGAATTCCGTAGAAAGACGGCTATCATCTATCCAGAAACGTCACGACGGCGAAGATTGGCACGGTGCGCGCATTAATCAAGGTCGCACGGCTGCATGCATTTCCGCGAGGGATTCGACGAATGCGGATTACAGAATGTGATACTAACGCAGCAACAGTGCGTCGAAGATGTTGGGATTGATAAGGTCTGAAGCAGGAATGTTGCATCGCATTGTTGCAAGATAAATGTTATTCAATTGAATGTGATGCAGTTGCCTGCATCACAGCGATTTCAATCACTTTTTATAAAAAAAACTCAGCACACAAAGCAAATTTTGAACTTTACATTCAAATTTAGAAGAAATTAGTTTTTGGAATTAAAACTGCTCTTTTAGTAAGTAAAAACGACTAGTTCTGAAATAACTGCGCCGATCAATTAATTAATAATTTCATCTTTTTACTAATAAAACTGTGGCAATTATATTAATAATGTAGGAATATTAGAGAGTAATATTACTGCTTCCGTGTACGCAAACCACAACGGCTGTGTTCGGGGAGCGCGCTATCAGCGCTATCGCATCATTCTATCTTTATCGTTCATTGGACATAAAACAAGGATAGAGTGACACAATAGCGCTGATAGCGCGCTCTCCGAACGCAGCCAAGATGATATCACTGTGTCATAATAAGTTCCTATTATTTACAAAATGATAGAATAATCACAATAAGATATTAATCATTATTCTTATAACTCAAGTTTTCTATAAGTATAATTTATTGTCATAGAAATGTGATATCTTAAAAAATTACAGAAAGTTAATAAATCGTAAATTCAAAGATAGACGAAATAGGTATTAGTGAGATTCTCAGCCACAGTATAACTCGTAACGCATCTCGTTAATCGGGATTATTTATGACACGAATATTTTGGACCAACGACGACTATTCACACGATTACGACATTGCGGACTCGGAACTTGTATTATATCGGATGGCCAATTACGGTTATCCGCCTCCCGCTTTCACCTCCTGGAAGCCTGGAAATGTCAGGAGGTCCGCCGACGCGGTGTTATCGCCCTTTCGTTTTCATCCGTCGCACTGTCTTCGCATACAGATTCGCATTACGCGAGGATTCGGCATTTAATTTTATGTAAATTCTTTTAGATGTTATTTATAAACTTGAGGTAGACGCATCTTTATATAAACGTAGCACACGAATTATATGAAACTTTGCGTGATGCATTTTGACTGTTCAGATAGATGAAATTATGCAATAACAAATTTTCACAAAACTTTATTATTTATACTTAAAAGACCGTAGATTTTTTCCAAGAATCATTATTTTAGTGGAATTCTTCTCTTTTAGATCTTTGCAAATTCTAATAAACTTTATCATCAAAACTTGATAAATGCGGTATACATTGCAAATTTTTATAAACAAACTTTTAATTTCCATCTGAAAATATCTGGTCACAATATCTATCGAAATTTATGACACAGACACGTCGAATTTAGAGATTTGTACCTTAGAATTGTAATAATCGAATCTATTTATAAGAACCGAACTTCTTCTTTTTCCGGTAAAGTCTTCTTAGCGCTTTATCTCTCTTTTTTTATTACAAATAGGAAGCTGACAAACCCCACATTAACTTTTTTAGATCAAGTAATTACTAATTGTAAGTTAGTATCTTATGATTTCTCCTTGCTTTCTAAAGTATGCGCTAAAAATGGTACGCGCAAAAACGCGGAGCGTGAAGTCGTCCTAGGATGCGAAGAGCCGCAGAGATTTAGTGGTAAGTAGAGTGGACAACGAGGTAGCCTGCAAAATCGCGTGCGGATATCCTAAGTTCCCCAAATAATGCGATTGAAATACTTTTTGCAATACTTTTCCGGTTAAATTTTTGCAACAGCATCACGTCAAACAAAATATGTAGAGATAATAGTTTTATTGAAGATATATCAATATTATTCATACTTTATGTTCTGCAACTTTGCACACTTCGCCGAGATAATATCCTGATAATTCTCGATGCAAAAAAAAAAAAAAAAAATACCGTGGGATCTTGAATCCCCTCACTTTTCATCAAGGACGTCGTTTAATGAAAACCCCTATCAAACATAAGATCTTGAATGTTTTGCAATATTATTATTTGAGATTAATCGACAAGAAGTTATACGCGAAACTAAATCCAAATAAAAAGTCAAATAATTCACGATAATCACCGCACTGCAATAAATTGCGATTTATTTGTTATCCTAACAATAAGATAATTTCGTCGTATGCATCGTTATATGCGAAAGGACGAGAAACACTGTCATTTCTCTGTAATTAATTAGTAGAGTGATATTCATCGAGTAAGGACTTACGTGCGGTTACGATAAAAAGAAACGCGGTAATCAGACCGATCGCAGATGGTCGTCGCGCTGGAGACGATGCGAGTGATCGTGTCGTCATGGTGTCTTGATGGTTACTGCTGAGAAAAGTATCCGTTGTCGATCCAGGTAACTTAGTTGGTCCCACTACGACGCGATCACCGGCTCGCCTTGCTTCACCGTTCCCGTCCCTTTCTCTCTGTCTTTCTCTCATAGGAAAGACTTTTCAGCTTTTCGCGACCAGGTAAAAGTCCCATCGCGTCGCGTCCATCTCTCGCAATCCTCGACCTGTGGAGATGCTTAGTAATTAGCAATATTTCTAATACATCATCATCGAGAAGTAATAAGAAGAAAGATTACGAAGGAAAGATAAATATGTTGTCATGCTTTTTCGCAGGGGTGGACGTAAGAAGAGCGCGCGCGCGCGCGCGCACGCGTACACTCTCCGGATTTCCAGGTTGCATCGTGTTCAAACGCGCGTCGTAATTATGTGACAAATTTGTCTGCATTACGTGCAATTACAACATGTCATCACGGCGACGACGTGCACATTACCCCATTGCACGGTGGAACGCCTGCCTGAGGCACGGTGGAATATTTCCCGAGTGAGCGCATCATTTGAAGCCGCGTTTAACGTCATGCGGACATGTTGCAACGTGCGACGTGTGATTACTTTTGTGCAAAGCTCTGTATTCTGGATTTAGCTCGCGCGCGTCGTGTTGATAACACGTCTCGTTAGTTGGACCGCACGCGGAATATCTCATTAATTAAATCTTGAGCGATGAATAACGGAAATTAGGTCAGCGGTTGCGAGTAACCTCAACGGATTATGATATCGCATATAATAATGCGGATCTCGACGATGTAACATAGTTGCCGTCAAGTCGAGATATTCATTTTGCAATACCGCGCAGTAAAGAACAATTATATGCCTTCTTCCTTTTTCCTCTTCCCTCTTTTCGCCTATTTCATCATTGTAAATAAATTGTCGTAAAACTAATCCTAATTCGTAAAACTAAATCTAATCCTTATTCGCTTTTTAATGCAAAAAAATATTTCCCATTTATATTTCAATACATTTCGTTCCATAAATTTTATATCAAACATATTATTTTATTGTAATATATAAAAACTGCTATACTGAAAAATATAAAATGTTTGTTTTATTATTCTTATGTTAGATTTCTCTTCTCTCTGTTGGCCTATATATTGTAATAATCAGCCAAGTATGTCTTAGTTATGATATATAGCGGTATAAATCTTTTTTTTTTTAATTTTGTGGTCTGGATTATTTTGATACGTACATCATCATATCTTTCGCGGTTTCGTTGGATTTCGCGGCGAACAGTTTCTTTCTATTCCTTCATGGTTGGACTGGTATGCGGGCTGGTTGCGCTTGTGCAGAAATCAAGAAGAGGGCCCCCGATCCAACCTGAAAACCGTCTCGCTCATCTTCGTCTCGTCTCACCTCTCGCATCCCATCTCATTACGCCGCGCTGCTGCCAAAGAGAGGGGAAAAAAATAGAGAATGATAGAGCAGAGTAGGATAACTTTGCTGCGTGTCTTAAGACAAAGATTGTACCACGAATAAATATCTCGTATAATTCGCTAAAAAAAAAAAAACATTGTTGAAAAGTTAGATTGCTGCCATTTGGAAACCGGAACAATGCATGAACCGTTAGCAGCACATTCGCACGGTACATGCTTTTTTTTACCGCACTGAAAATCGATTGTACAATAAGAGCAACAAAACTAGCGGCTGAAAGAAACTGGCAAGCGTTTGAATTTGCGTGCAGGAATACGACCTGTTGCAAACGAGCGAAAGTCCTCTTCCTTCTTCGCATAGAAGCTGGCAGTCACTTAGTAGTTTCTCATAGAATGATCAGAGCTGCCTAGTCCCGTACGCACTTTCGCACCACGTGTCACCACGAACATACAACTCACGTATGCGTGATGATATGCCGTACAATAAGGTACATCAATGATGCATTTGTACTCACAAGAACATTTTACGACACGCGACTTGCTAATTCTCTTTATTGCCTGCAAACATAAAGCAATAAACCATATAATTAGTTATGCAAAAATACACTTCTTAAATTTTGAAAAGAAATTCAATCATTGAATGTAAACCAGATTAATGCGCTCAAATTTAATAATCAAGATTAATGAGAATATTCTTGTAATTGATCTGCCGCTGCACTGATACATCTCTCGCGAATCAAGATGTACTCGGAACGCATTTTCGCAAGCGAAAAGATGATGTCACTTCTTGTTGCTGTCCACATCTCATAAAACTTGTATAACACGTTTTACAAGATGTATAACAAGCAATACAATCTTTTTTCTCAAAAAACTTATATTAAGTTTTTCAAATCCATGAAACGGCTGTCTTAAAAACTGATAAAGTATTACAACATTTACGTTTACCTGAAGCGCACGTCTGCGATTTGTCTTCGAGTTTCAAGAGCAATCAAGCATATCTGGAAGATGGGGATTTGTTTGAATGACTATCTGCTGGCATAATGAGATATGAATAGTGAAAGTTTGTCGTATAGGTAAATCGCAGATGCTGAAGCTGAGTCATGATTGCTGATCCATGAGTAGTCTGCCTTCATGGATCAAGTTCCCATACTGTTTCTCGTCTGTTTGGCTTCTAGAGCTCGTAATTATTCACAGAACAATCATCATTCCTAGATGGATGAATGCTTGATTAGTATACAATTTTAGTACATGCATAATCAAAGTAGAAGCATTAAATGTACATTTTTCCTTTGTGAGGAAAGACATGAATCATCATCATTGCACAATACATAGAGTCTTTTTCAAATTATTTTAGCAAGATTAAAAACAAAATCTTCAAATTATTTACTTTTTAAATTTTTTTTTTGCAAATATCAGAGTTTATTTTATGTACATCGTGCATACTTTAGAAAGTCGCTGATGCTGCAAAAAATACGATGACAGGAGATATCGACTTATTTGTAAAGCATCTGTGAAATATAAAAATGTCGTGTTGACATGTCAAGTAGATATTGTTATAAACCAATAATATTAATAACACGCAATTAACATTATAAAAGATAGAATTATATAGAAAAAATATGTATAAAGAACTGCAAAATTTATTCTTACAATAATAAAGAACATGATTTTCTCTCATAATTTTTATCATTATCAATTCAATAGTAATGACAATCTAAATAATTAATTAAACCAATTGATATTATTCAGAAAAAAATCACAGGCTTGTAAACTATTAACCAAATCGGACCTACACCACTGGCACGACGTTGCAAAAACGGCGTATCTTTACGCAACAATGTCGCTTCTCTTGCGGCAATGTCGAGAAAGGACAGATGTGAGAATGAGGTTTCTACAGAAATTGTAGCGGACAACCAAATTATTCAAGTTTATTAAATTCCTATCGAATTGTTTGGAAACAATTAATATTATTATTGAAAGTTGCACTCTCCGTCGATTTTATTGAAAGCATCAAATTTAGCAGTCCTTGAAAAGTTCAATAATGCAATCGTGAATTAATGTAATAATAAATCAATCAATTAATTAAATATAAAATTTGTATATGAAAGATACAGACCTGCTGCATAGTACTTCGGGAAACAATTTCTGAGGTAAAAGGAAATTGTTACAGTTATCAGATGCGTTGAGGAACGATAACATCACATTGTACCTTCGCATAATCGCACGTTTGGCGCAATAATTCTATACAAACGTCCGCCTAGCTTCTTATAAAAGATTTATTCTGTGGTTGCTGATATTTTGTACTTTCACTCGAACACCTTGACCCGCGCACAATCGCATCACAATGCATAGACCTGCGTATAGCGAACTACACGTATATGCTCCGTTTAATTGATTGTGCATTAAACTTTGTGCTTCTGTATTGTCTAGCTTTAATCATGTGTTACCTGATAATAAAAAGAGAAAAAAACACATAATTTATGGATGCCAAATAAAATTTTTCGTTTTAAAGGTTAATGCATATGTAAAAAACATTTAGATTCCGAGTCTAAATATTTCAAGATGCATTCAAAACGAAACAAAATAAAGTAAGGAAAATTGCTTCCAAGAACATTATACAACGCAAAAGTCTATTAAAAAAAAATAGTTGATTAAAAATCAACGTCAGATGAGAGTATCACGTATCGAAAAAAGTACTTTACAAGTACGTAATATAAAAAAAATTAACTTCTGAAAAACTGTGAGGAACGTACGTCTGTTACTTTAAGCCCTGGAAACAAATGTGCTTCTAATCTTATGTTTGCGAAGATTCACAAATAAATCCATGTGTATGATATTTGAGTATTTATGAATATAGTTTTTCTTATAATTTATATATGTAGTGTATGTAGAAGTAAAGTTATCGACAAATCATTTACCATATGTAGTTATCAATGTATTTACCAATCGACGATATTATTATCGACTTCAGGTATTATCATACATAGATAACTCATTCAAGTTTATTTTTATTTTTATTGAACGAAAAAAATATTCTTGGCAACACATTTAGTCTGCAGAGATACAAAACCTTCCATCACTTAGCTAGTAAACCAAGATCTATTTTTCTTATAAACAACATAAATGAATAAATGTAATCATTGAATAAACTATTATCTAGAACAGGATATGCTAGTTGAAGACTTATCTCTATCAATTGATAGCTATGTAGCTTACAATCTATTCCTACCTCAGAATAGAAAGTACAGTTGAAAACTTTGATGAGTGCAGTAAACAGGAGAGCACAGTCTCTGCCCTGCTGTAGATTTATTGTCATCTCTTTAGAATAGTTTTTAGCCATCCAACATATCAATGATACTCGTTATCAGCACTACCTCCGACTAGCAGCATTATTGTCTAAGCCTCGGCAGAATGAAATTCAAGATGTAATCAATATTGAAAATGGTTCAAATAACAAGTTATAAGAAAAAGTTTTAATCGGTTAATTACAGAAAAAAGAAATCTATATACTTGATAATCATCAATATGTTATTATTAAATTAATATTTTATGGGAAATACTCACAACTTTTCGCCTGTGAATCATTTACCAAGAATAATCGCGAAAAACATTGGAAGATCGCAATGGAAAAATACAAAATGGCTCAAATTTAATTCTGCAATCGCCGCAACGAGTCACTACTGGTAGTAAAATTTTCAACTTTATTTAAGTATAAGGCGGGAATTAATTTTATATAAAATATCTTTTGTTGAAAGTTCAAGAATTTTTAAAGATAATTACTGGATATAAAACTTCTCACATTAAATTTATATACGAAATTATATTATGTTTCCGGATTTTAACATTTTTACAGAGCACTAAAATAGCAGGTGTCACATATGAAACACACTTGTGACTTTCTTTGTTCACTTTCAGAACAATTAATAATTTGTAAGAACAATTTCAAGAAATATGTGTACCCCAGCAAAAATTAGAAAATTAGATGAAGTCGTGGTGAATAGAATTGCAGCTGGGGAGGTAATCCAAAGGCCAGCAAATGCATTGAAAGAATTAATAGAGAATAGGTTAGTTTCTACAAATTCATTTATCGTTACTGTGTATATTATTAATAAATATAATTCGTTTTTACGTTTAATGTTACAGTTTGGATGCCAAAGCAACAAATATACAAATTACTACAAAAGAAGGAGGCTTAAAGCTATTACAAGTATTAAAATATGATTAATTATTGTAAATACGTTTAGCAATTTAAATTTAAAGTTAATGCTTGACGTTTTTAAATTAACTTTAGATACAAGATAATGGTACGGGTATTCGAAAAGAAGACATGGATATTGTATGTGAAAGATTTACAACAAGCAAATTGCAAAAATTTGAAGACCTTAGTATGCTTACAACATTTGGATTTCGAGGAGAGGCTCTGGCTAGTATCAGTCATATAGCTCTTCTTAGTATTACAACTAAAACAGCAGATGAAAAATGTGCCTACAAGTATGCCTGTTTAATTAACACATCTGTTTTATGAAGAAAATATAATAAAATTTAGTTTTGCTCTTTATATAGATATGCTATAATTTAAATTATATTTTCTGCATGGTATTGCAGAGCATCATACATTAATAGCAAGTTAAAGGCATCTCCAGCACCTTGTGCTGGAAATCAAGGTACTATAATAACAATAGAGAATCTGTTTTATAACGTAGCGACTCGAAGAAAAGCTTTGTCAAATCCATTAGAGGAGTTTACTAAGATTACAGAGGTTGTTATGAAATACGCTGTGCATAATCCAACAGTAGGATTTACATTAAAGAAACATGGTGAAACAAGTTTGCAGGTGAGACAAATTTACATATTCATATACATTTATGTAGAAAATAAAAAATTATACTTTAGGATAATATAATTATTCTGTTATATCTTTAGGTTCGAACACCACATAATTCCACAAAACAGAGCAATATAAGGATATTGTATGGTAATCCAGTTGCTCGTGAGTTATTAGAAGTTGAGCTTAATGATGATGCTTATAAATTTAAAATGCAAGGCTTAGTGACAAATCCCAATTATACAACCAAAAGAATGATGATGCTTTTATTTATCAACAATCGATTGGTTGATTCCTCCTGTAAGTTTAATGGTACAAACCAACACATTCTAATTTCTTTTCTTTTTTAATTTTAATAATTCCTAAATATGTTTTCAGCTATTCGTAGAATGTTGGAAGAAATATATTCAGTATATCTTCCAAAAAAAGCTCATCCATGGTGCTATATATCTTTGGACATTAATCCACAAAATATTGATGTCAATGTACATCCAACAAAACACGAAGTGCGATTTCTTCATGAAGATGCAATAATCGAAAGAATAAAATACGCTTTAGATGAAAGACTGGCTGGTAACAGTGCATCTAGAACATTTTATTTGCAAGCCAGGTTACCAAAAACAGACATTACTAAAGAAGTTCTGGAAGAAGTATTGCCGGAATGTAAGAAGGGAAATTTAAATACATCAAAAAAGATTCATGCTAGAGAATTGATTAGAACTGATTCTTGTGATCAGAAGCTGGACAAATTTAATTTCACCATACATTCTACTGTTAAACAGGATAAAAACGACAGCAATCTTCCAGTAGAAAAATCAACACATGATATACAGTCTGAATCCCTTAATTCTGAAATTCTATTAGAGAAAAATACACATGATATTAATATAGAGAATCAATCTGATGCCAATGAACATCAAGAGAAAGATTCAAGCTTAAATTTAAGTATTACAGAACATAATTTTGCACTACCTCGTGCTGAAGAAATTCCAATCGAAGATAATTCAACACAATGGAGCGATATACTAGAAACTATAACTACAGCTTCATCAAATTCGCAAAACGTTTATAATGCAAATATCTCTGTACAAAAAGACAAGTCGGAAAGTACAGTGTATGATGTTTCAGAATTTTTACACGACTTAGACAAAACAGTGGACAATCCTGCAGTAGAGAAATCTGTAGATATTATAGCTGATAAGGCTCGTAAACAAGTGTATCAATATTTTGGAACTCAGAATATTGACAACACACAGAAAAGCTCAAAAGAAGAAAATGAACAGACTACATTACAAGATACGGATGATAATAAGAAAGAAGGTGAAAGTTCAGTATCTAACGCAGAGCAACCTGAACATCCACTATCCACTGATGAAAGTACTCCTATTGTTGAATCTCCGAAATCAACAACGCGATTTAAATCATATTCTGTAAATAGTTTTAAACATGAAGTAAAATTAACCAGTATTTTAAAATTGCGTAAGGAAATTGAGGATGAATGTCACGAGGGATTAAGAAATATCTTGGCCAATTTAACATTTGTTGGCTGTGTCGATCAAACTTCAACTTTGGTGCAGAGTGGAGTAAATTTATATATCTGCAATACCAAAATATTAACGTGAGATAATTGTTCCACATCACAAAAATGTTATATTTAAGATATATTTATTTATAATTAAATTGATGTATAATTTATTATTGATATTATAATTTTTTTTCAGTGAGGAGCTTTTTTATCAAATAATGCTTTATGATTTTGCAAATTTTGGCGTCATCAAATTTTCAGTGAGTATTTTAGATGAAGCAAATTAAATTTGCTTTCTAATTATCTAACATTGAATGTAATTTTTTCAGGAACGGATATCGTTGTTTGATTTAGCAATGATTGCTTTAGATTCAGGGGAAACTGGATGGACAGAAGAGGATGGTCCGAAGGAAGAATTAGCGACTAAAGTGAAGGAGTTACTTTTGGAAAAAGCAGACATGATGAACGAATATTTTTCAATTGTTTTGGATAAAGTGGGAAATATAAGATCATTACCTGTATTATTAGGTAAATATAATTTAATATCAAAAATTATATTACAATATTCCTAAAAGAAAATCAAATTTACATGTTATTCATGTTATTTTAGATAAATATTTTCCGTATGAAGCAGAAATTCCATTGTACATAATGCGATTAGCAACGGAAATTGATTGGAGAAAGGAACAACTGTGCTTTCAAAATATTTGCCGAGAAACAGCAAAATTTTACAGCTATATGAATCCAAAACACGAAACACACGATTGGAAATATATTACCGAGCATGTTTTATATCCTGCGATTAAAGAAAGCTTACTTCCTCCGAAACATTTCGCTCACGATTCTACTATATTACAAATAGCTAGTTTACCTGATTTATATAAAGTGTTCGAGAGGTGTTAAGATATACTTAATTTTTTAATAGTACAAAAATATTCCAATTCGTTATTCGTGCGCTGTTATACGAAAATCTGGTATCAAGTTTGTTTAATACATAAATTTTATAGTTACAACTTATGTACTTACATGATATGATCAAATATATATTTCAAGAAGTATTTGTAGATAAAGCAACGGAGTATCATTTTCACCTAAAAGTAACATTATATATATATATTTTTTTTTTCCGTGTAGAATATTAACATAATAACTTTATAGAATATTGACTTCTATTTTATATTTTATTTTATATAATTTTATATAAATTGTTAGAATTGTTTAAGTGAGTCAAAGCTAAATTCATTCTTATATGGTTTTTATAGTTTCTATTTTACTGTTTAATTCAATTTAAAAAATGTATTTAAAATATAAAAGACTGAATAAAATATTTGCTGAAAAATAATAGATTCTATCCGGTTATGAGCCTAGATAACGCCCAAAATTAAGCGAAAACAATGGTTATCATGAGAGAGAAAACGTTTCGAATTAAAAAAATAGTATTAAACATTTAGCATTTAAAAACGACATAGTTATTATGCTCCGGTCGTCAAGAGTTAATACTATTTAAATTTAAAAAAGTACTCCAGCATGATGATAAGTCAACTACCTACAATTGAATAATTAAGGGGCAGAGAAAATTTTAATAGCTGGAAGCTTGTGATGCAAGCTTGTCTAGAACATGAAGATTTGTGGAAATGTGTTACAGGAGAGGATAAAGATTTAAGAAGTCACGAAAGCTCGGACAAAAAAATTGTATTTAAAATATAAAAGACTGAATAAAATATTCACTTAAAAATAATAAATTCTATCAGTTTTAAATTAAACAAAAATTCATTTACATGAATATATTTTATTTTATATGATGCAACAATTTAAAGCAGATTTTAATCTACTATTACAATAGATAATTACCCTTTAGCAACACCTACTAGTGCTGGTCTCACTATCCTTTCGTGTAATTTATATCCTATTTTCGATACAACTACAATTGTTCCAGGTTCTTTGCCTTCAACCTCCTAAAAAAATTTTTTTATTGTTCATAAAAGTTGTCACATAAATAAAATAATCTAATTTAATCTGTACTTAAAATATTTATTATTTCAGCAAGTAAATAAAATCATATTTTACTTGTTGAAACAATGCTTCACTAATAAAATCAAAATTTACTTGTTGAAACAGTGCTTCATGTTCGTTAGGATCAAATTTTTCATTTATTGGATTCAATGAAATTAGCCCATGTTTCTTGAAGACCTAAAATATTAAAGAATTTAGTATATTATCAAGTAATGCATACATTATTTATACAAATATTCCTTGCGTTAAAAAAAAAAAGATATCTGCAAAGCATATCTTACTTTATGTAATTGAGCTTCCGTCATTGTTAATCCTTCATATAAGCTTTTCAAATGTGGATTTTTTTCTGTAATTTCATCCTTTGGTACACTTTCAGTAGCTTTTCCTAATACATCTGCTACATCTAAAAGATCCTTACAGAAACTTTGGATACCAAACAGTTTGGCATCATTAATCTGCTTGGTGAGTCTGAGTCTAATGTTTTCTCCTTCAGCCAATGCTCTCTTATATTTATCCTCAAGCACATCTTTGAATTCCTTAAGTTCAGTAAGTTCTTTATTGATGAGCTCAAGTTCTACCTTTAGCTTCTTTTCATTCTCTGTAGCTTCTGATACTGGAGGTGTCTCACCAACATCTGGTTTCCTCTCTTCTGTTATTGTACTGTAACCTTGTTTTTGCAAAGAAAATGTTGTAGATACTCGTGACAACCTGTAATTTTAAATCTGACACAATTACTTTGCCATGTCATAACATTAATGTACAAAATCTACATCATAAATCGTCACTGTTGTACACTACAAAAGATTAAAAGTATTCTTCAAACTTAATTAATAAAAATCGTATTTCCATTATCAGATAATATAATAAAACAAAATAGGTAATGCACATTATCGAACAATTAACCTCACGTCAATTAGCAACATGTGATTTTTGTAACGAGTATTTGATTGTGACGAAAGAGGAATTAAAATTTACCTGCGTAAGCCACTTTTATTTATTTGATATAAATTATCAATCGTTACACGACCAAGTCGTAATGCTGCCGGTATAACAATCGATGTCATGATTTACTTGCAACTCGACAAAATCTCGAGGGATGAATGAGAATGAATGATGAAACAAAATGATCAACAACGATCATGATTTGCGAAAGTAGGTACAAACCAATTCAACCAATCAGAAATCTAATAGAAATTTGGCTGCGTTCCGAAATTCACTGCTAGTACTGAAAATCTACATATATACGTGACGTAAACTATAGATTTTCAGTACTGGCAGTGAATTTCGGAATACAGCCTAATATGATTGCTTGGTGTTTAAGGTCTATCCATATATATATGCATAACTATTTATGAAAGATTCATATTTGATCTGTCATTTAACGTTATTTGATACTCAAGATCCTAGAGAAAGTGCATTTTTCTATCAAATACTGGCAATTCAGATGCACTGTAAGCATATAACTAAATAAAATTGACCAATATGTCATCACCATTACTGCTTCGCATAGCTGAACGCTATGCGGCGCTAGCGGCGTTTTGCACCGAATATAGTGCATCTATGTATGCACTTATGGGTATACGCCCGTGGTTGTAGTTGTTCCGATTGTTGCTGCATAGTTCGCGCTAGTCCGCGCCCGTGAGCTGTCTGTTCATGGTATAACGTTTTCACGCATCGTGTGATCGTCGAGCAGGATACAGTAGCGGAGCGTCGCATCGGCAGCAATCTGAACGCGTGGCGGGTAATTCCCGCTTCCAGGAAGCGTCCGCGTGGACACGCGTGCCGTTTCAAGGGTTCGCGCGTACTTATGCGCGTCAGCTCAGCACGACGGTGAGAGCCGCAGCAGCGGCTGCTAGTGGTTATGTGTTTTGAGTACGCCTTTCGCGTCCCGATTGGAATGGTCGCACACGAGCTTTCGGACATTCGTGTCGTCCCACGTTAGATCGGTAGTGAACGACGAGGCCGCTTCGGCGACGATACGCGGCGGCGAATGCGAATGCGCCTTACGCCGCCGCTAACTGGCCGCCCGCACCGATCCGCACCGCGCGAATTCGGTTAGCGAGCGACTACGGACGGCGAGCTATGCGAGCCCGCGAGCGCACGCTCGCTCGCGCCTGTCGGGACTACCGCTACGAGTGTCATTCACCGCTGATGTGCTGCAACCCGGTGTTTTAAGATACGGGCCTCTGCGCGTATACATACATATACACACGTATACGTATATACATCGTATATACGTATATATACACACACATATACCGTCGGGCGGCGGAAGTGTTTTGCTCAATCCTCCTCGTCGCGCGCGCAGTCCGTGCGCTACGCACTACATACGAGGTCTCTGGATCGCCGCCGCCGTCTCGCTCGTTCGTTCCCGCCCTCCCCTGTCGCCGCGGCGCCGGGTAAGGCCTATCAAGGAAGGCAATCCCGCGCTCGCACTACTACAATTCACCCCGATTCCTCGACGCCGGCCGCCGTCAAAGCGCCTGTGTCCCGCCCTGGACACGCTGATTCGCCCGGTTCGCCCGCCACACGACGGGTTATGTTTCCTACCTTCATCGGCATCCTAGGTGAGTTTCTTCTGCCGTTTGTTTTGTCTTCTTTTTTTCGAATCCAGAAAGAAGAGAGGTAACGCGAATATCCTATAATTATCTAGAAATATTATTTAGTGAACAGCATACAAGTAAAAAATTTTTTTTAAACTTAAAAAATGTAAAAAAGAATTTAACGATTAGGCTACTACTATCTATTTGTGCCAAGAGAAGATTATACCGAATGGGAATAAAAACAAATTAGTTTATATATTTAATCTTTTTCAATGATAATAGAAATAATGTCAGATTTTTGTAGCAATGGATATGGAGGCCATAGCTTTTGTTCATCTTGCAATCCTCAATTTTAAGGAGCACTAAGCATTTAAGCTGAAGCAAATTTATGACCACTATTAAAAACACAAAAATAATGTTTAAAAATTTGTATTAATAAGATTCTATGTTTAAAAAGATTTTTTTTCAATTTCATATTTTTAGTTGTGATAACAGATTGATTTTATAAGTGTGATTTTTAAAAATTATTATTCCGTTATTTTTTTCATTAAGATGTTCGTTGTGTTTATTTTTATATAGGTTTCCTGCACATCTAAAATAAAACAAGTTAAGATTGATTTACAGCAACAAAATAGTATAATCAACATTAATTATATTACAAATAGAAGATTATTTGTTTGATTTTTTTCAAATCAAGTCCAGAGGACAATTAGATAGATTGTTGCAAATATATAAGGGATATTTAAAAGATACGATAAGATAAAAATTCTGCATTGAATGTACTAGAAATATTTGGTAAGTTATAATGACATTAAGCTACAATCATTTTTCCATATGAAACAAATCACTTAATTAACAATCATTGCTTTAATTTTCCTAATTTCAAATATATTGTGTATTTTTTATTTTGCTTAAATTAAAAAATTAAATACATTTTTAAATATTATATTTTATTGCAGGATACTAGTTTTTATTCAATATATGTTTAAAAAAGAAATACATATATTATATTAAATCATATTATATATATATAATGTATTAATAAACTATTTCTTATCTCTTGAATAATATTAAAAATGACTTTACTCATCTATGCAATGAATAGTTAGAACAGCCTTAATTACTTTCAAATGGCTAGCAGGATCAAGATCAAGGAACTCTTAACTGTTCCTTTATTTTTTTAGACATTCAATCGTGGTGGGAGGTGCCAAGTATAGCACACTTTTGCTCATTATTTAGAGCTGCCTTCAATCTTCTGGATTTTGATATTGAGGTATCTTACACTAAAATGCTAACTCTTTTACGAGTAAGCAGTGTATAAGCCTGTTAGTACCGCTTCAGCATTCAGACAGCAGAATAGCGTTCAGTCATGCTTCAGCTTTACTTTCATTATTTATTGGCTTATACATCATTCTTTTTGTTCTCTTTTTTTTTTGTTTCTTTATTATGAATATTGTACGATAAAACATGTCTCAATATTAATCTTACGAAATTGTAGGATTTAGAAGAAGCTTTATTGACAGACGGTGGTACCGAAGGACGACTGCTTCAGGAGTTGATAGTGAAGTTGTTGGAAGGTTGCTTGCCAAATGATACCCGCAATGACATCTCCACATTTAATTATCAGATGTTTCTGCGTAGACTTTTTCGGAAAAAATGTCAAGTAAGTATATTTCATTTGTTACTTTGCAATGTAAATCTTTCAATTTCCAATACAGACAAAGGGAGATGCAACTAAAATGCGTATTTGTATTTATATAGGAATACAAGTGCGAAAATCCTTTCAATACAGACGTAGATTTTGAGTTGTTACCGCTCCGTCAAAAAGTAGAAATACTACGTGCGCTCTGCGACTTCAGGCTAGACGCCGAAGACGTAGTACGTATCATCGTTATAGCTGTCGCAATAATTTTCCTCACGTATTATGCGTTACTTAATAATTAATTTAACAACAGGAGGAATCGTTAAGTAATTTGGACTCGGATAGCCTGCGAGTCGAACCTTTGGGACATGATCGTAAGAATTCTGCCTACTGGTACTTCTACGGCACTCGATTGTACCGGGAGGATTACATTGATACTTCTAACAGTGCCTCACACAAGCAGAAAAGTAAACCCAGAGACAAAAAGCGTAAGAAACGACGGAACAGAGTGGCGAAGGAGGAACAGGAAAAGGAAGAGAAGGAGGAAGCTAGTTTAATAAATAGTGAGAACAAGAGAGAAAGCGTTTGGCAAGTTGTCTGTTTCACTCAGCAAGATTGGAGCAGATTAGTTGAAAAATTTCGCGATTCGGTAATTATTTCTTCTGCTATAGAGGGGGAAAAAAAAATAGAAGTACGCGTTGTCGCAAAATTGAAAATAAAATTCTGAAAATTGTATTTTCCTCAGGAATACGACACCGAGCGTAAACTTTATCGTACATTATCAGAGGACTTTATGCCGGAAATACCGAAACTGTTCGATCTGAAGGAGAAACAGCAACGACGTAAACTATTACAACGTAATAGCTCTCGGGTGCTTCGCAGTCAGGAACCTACGACGCAGATGGATGCAGTCATGGTCAGATCCAAGATTAAAACCAAAACGACCAAAGGGACTAAAAAGGGGACGCAGAGCTCGAAATCCTCTTATATTAAGGAAGAGACCACTCCGCCGTTACCGGCTCCGCCGATCCAGAAGAAGGGACGACAAACGAACAATTCTTTGGCCTCGGCCGTCGGTCAGATCGTAATTCACACCAGAGACGAGGTGGAGGACTTGGAGAAGAAGAAGGGTGTCGGTAATCATGGCGACGGTAATTACGTATCTTGCAATTACGGGTACAAATACGGCTACTCATTCGGAATCGAAGAGGAGGAACGTTGTGTCGGAATGCACAAAGTTCTCGAAAGCGTCAAGGATCATGTCGACGCTTGGCCGTTCACCGATCCTGTGGATGAGGACTATGCGCCAAGGTATGGACTTTGCACGTATTCTAAAAGCTTAAACTACTCTGACAATGTTATAAATTATTGTTATTTGCAGGTACTACAGTGTGGTGCGCAGACCTATGGATCTCAGCACTATGGAAGAGAAATTGGAAGGCGGCTCGTATAAAAGTATAAGTCAGTTTAAGCGAGATTTTCGACTTATCGTTGACAATTGTAGGCAATATAATGGCTCGGATAACGGTTTGTACAGTTTCTACTTAATTGCCTTTAAATTCACGTGCGATTTTACATTTAATGTTATGTATTATAGAATATACGGAAATGGCGGTTAATCTTAAGGAAGCGTTTGACAAAGCCGTGAGTCGGTATTTGGAGTCGGAGACATCCAGTGATGAGGATCTCACATCTCCTCGCTCGTTAGACGGTACATCCACATCGCCATCGTATCCTTCACGTCATTTATCTTCTTCGCATCATAACGCACGTAAACGTTCGAAAAAATCGACCAAAAAATCCAAGTCTTATAAGCCAGAAAGTAAAGCAAAATCTAAGAATAATGAGAAAGTGGATGAAGATGAAAAAAGAAGTAAAAGCATTAAAGTAGCGAAAAAGAAGAGAGGGAAGAAAAAAGGCAAAAAGGCAAGAGAGGAAGAATTGGACGAAGATGAGGAAGAGGAAGAACAGGAAGATCAAGAAAGCGAAGATGCGATATCCGAGACAAGTATCGTAGCATCGAAAAGAAGAAAAAATGTTGATGTAAATAGTTTACTTAGAAGCAAAAAGCTGTCTAAGGAATCGGAAGAATTAAAGACGTCTAATAAAAAAACAAGTAGAGAGCGACATCAACCGAGGAAAGATTCGGAAATTGTACGATCTGCGAAAGAAACGAAGGAGAACAAAAAGCGAAAAGAGGATTTCGAGGAAGATTATGAACCCCCGGTAATCGCGAAAAGTAAAAGTAGGAAAATAGAAAAGAAGGAGCTTGAAGAAACTGGAATATTGACGGACAATACGAAAAAGAGCAAATTAAAAAAGATGGAAGTGGAAGAAAGCGATACAGTATTCGAGGAAGACAAGAAACAATCTTCCCACGTTAAAGCGAAGAAAAATCGTAAGAAGGAGAAGACGAGTTTAAAGACTGCAACAAAGGCTGACGAGAAATCCGACAAGAATCACGCTAAGCAAAAAGATAAGAAATCAAAACAGAAGAACGCAGAATTGAAGAACGGCGAATTAAAAAGTCAAATGGATCCCAAAGATGTAGAATTAGAAAGCGCTTTAGATTCAAAGCATACTCACACTTCCAAGAAACTCTCTGCGTTTATCGGTAATAAGGATGTAGACTCGCTTGATAGTTTAAAGGATAAGATAAGTGATAGGAAACGCGAGGAAAAATTGAAGAACGAAAAGGAGAAGCAGAGGAAAGCGATGAAAAATGACGCTCAGGGTGTCTATTCAAAAAAAGTGCCTTCAAACAGTAATGCTTTCCATGAGAATGACAAGGATGTTGCAAAGCGATCCAAGTCGAAGAAAGGTGCGAAGGAAGATAAGGCTATGGATGACACGATTAAGAAACAGGATACGGAAATCGGCGAGAATAAGAAAGCTCATGCTAAACATACCAAAGGATTAGGAGCGGAAGATAATGCCATTCAAGCGTTAAACGAAGCTACGGAGAAGACACTTCATGTAAGTTTACAAATTTTGTTTTTAAGATCTTTTTATTGAAATATAAATAGATGTAAAACTGTAGGAATTAATTCAAAAAAACTGTATTAAACGTGAAGTTCAGAAACTGATAATTTTTATTCAGAAATTAATAATTGAAGAGATTCTTAATTTATATGTCGTTGGTTTAGGCATTATTAACGCCTTATATTTGATATTTTTTATTAAATGTATAGTATTTGAATATGTATTCTAATTTAGCGTATCGTAAAACAATTGATATTTTAAGTTTAGCTTATGAAAGCAAATCGATTCCAAAGTCATGTGTCAGATGTTGACACGTTGAACTTTATATTTGTAATTTTTTTTCTATTTTATGTATCTCATACATCTGTATTATTGACAGGACATTAACAAGTGGCTTGACGACGCTCCCAAAGTCGCGGAATTCTCCTCTGGCAGCGACTCTCCGGTGCTTCACACTTCTTCCATTGAATCCAATCGGTCGAAGGTAGAGACCGCGCGAAAGAGACCGAGCTCCATGAAAATATTTGGTCCTCACGGGCCGAGTCGACCGAAGAAGATACAACGCACGATCGACCGTTTGCAGCCTGGCAAGAGCAAGGGAAATTTACTTCTGAAGAAGCCGCTCAATTTACCTAACGCCAACGCCAATGACTCCACGGTTCACGCTACCAACGACAATGATCAATCGAGCAAGGATCTCGACGAGGAACCGAAGCTCAGCTTGGGCACTGTGCTGAAAAACGTAGATTCCATTCAATTGATCTGCAAGAGTTTAGTATCGTCGCCTAATCCGAATTTTTCAAACGACGAGGAAGAGGATCACGCGCTTAGCCCATCTCAAACGTCCAACGTTAAAGAGGAGAAAACTCTGAATGCCAAGGGAGCCGCTAAAGCATCGAGCGCAGTGGAGGAGAAGGAAGCAGCTTCCGCTACGGAGGAAGCACAGAAACCAAAATCCGCCACGCCGAATCTGAGTGCCTGGTTCAAAGCTTTCGGAGCGCCAAAATCAAAAAAGAAGGACGAGGAAGTGGAAGAGGCGGCGGCAACGAAGAAGGACAGCGATATACAGGAAGTGTTTAGCGGCCGGCAACGACGGTTGAGCACCGGTGGTAGCAGTGTCAGTGAATCGGTGTCCAGTTTCTCTCAGGAATCTCCACCGGCGCCGCGCGCGGCTCGCTCTCCGCAATGCCAGCCCGCGATCACGCCGACCGAGCCGATAAGAGGCGCGGGATTTTATCAAGACGCGTTGTCGACCGGTAGCAGCCCTTACAACAGTCCGTATTACGCTACGCCGCCGAGATATAGCGCGCAATTGCCGCCTACGCCGTCCCCGCAAAATCATCCTCTGTCTCCGGCTTATCCGTCGTCCTACAACGAGCAACAGCAGCAACAACCGCCACCACCACCACCACCACCACCAGCACCACCACCACCACCACCACTACCACCACCACCACCATCATCAACCGCCTATCCTTCGGTGCACGCGCAACCGCCGCATCAATCGCCGTACCAGAAATCCTCGCCTCAGGAGAATCCCAACGAAGCGTTTCCGCAGATGTCGCCGCAACACTTCCCGCAGCAATTGCCCGCCAACAGTCAGAATCAGTCTCCCGTCTATCCGCAACACTCTCCGCAACCGATGCAGCCGGCTTATCCGCAGCCATCGCCTCAGACACCGCCGTCAAATTACTCGCAGACCTCGCCGCAACAGCCGCCCACTCCGAATTACTCGCAGCCGTCTCCGCAACAGAACGTGGTGGCCAATTATTCTCAACCTTCTCCGCAGGCGGTGGCCAATTATCCGCAAGCTTCTCCGCAGCAACAGCAGCAACACTCCCCTTTCTCGCAGACTTCGCCTCAAACGCCACCGAATTACTCGCAGCCGTCGCCGCAGCAACATTCTCCGTACGCGCAATCCTCTCCTCAGCAACCCGCCGGCTACGGCCGGCTCTCGCCGCAACCACCAGCCGCGAATTACTCTCAGTCATCGCCTCAGCCACCCGCTGCGTACTCGCAGCCGTCTCCGCAACCGCCGAGCTTCTCCCCTCAGCCGTCGCCGCAAACACGCCCCGCCAATTACTCGCAATCGTCGCCGCAACCGCTGAGCCCGTACCAGGCTCCGCAGCTCGCTCGGAATTACTCTCAATCGCCACACCAGCCGATCCAGACCTTCTCCCAGCACTCGCCGCAAGCGTCGTCGTCTCCGGTCTTCGAGCCATCGCCGCAAAGCAGCCCGTATTCGCAAACGTCGCCTCAATCGCTGACCAATTACTCGCAGCCGTCGCCTCAGCAACCGGCTACGTATTCGCACCCTCTGCACTCGCCGCAGACGCCGCCCAATTACTCGCAACTCTCGCCGCAACAAGCGGCCGGAACGACGTCAGCGACGGCTGCGAATTACTCGCAACCGTCGCCGCAACAGACCCGCACCTATCCGCAATCGTCGCCGCAACGAAAGTCCACTTGCAACTCCGTGCAACCGCCGCAACAATCGCCCAGCTACTCGCAACCCTCTCCGCAGCAGACCACCGCTTACCCTCAGCTTCAACCGTCCAAGGGCTCGGACGAGTACCCCGTGGTCACAACCACATCTGCCAACTACACCGC
The DNA here is from genome assembly GCF_040581485.1 of Linepithema humile. Taxonomy (NCBI): domain Eukaryota; kingdom Metazoa; phylum Arthropoda; class Insecta; order Hymenoptera; family Formicidae; genus Linepithema; species Linepithema humile. The sequence goes on along the minus strand of NC_090132.1, from coordinate 649,413 downwards.
GGACTTCAAGCAGAATCCTGTGTACAGTCAGTCGCAAGTTGAACAGTCGCCTACGGTATCGTCGTCGGTGAACGAATCTGAACATCGAACGGAATACTTGAAGTCGAGCGCGAAACTCGCAAGTGGCGATCAGCAGAGGAGCTTCCCCGTGCAGTCGGAATCGTCGTTGAGTCTGAACACGAATCATCAGATCTATCAGTCGCCGAATCAATATCCGCCGACGTATCCGAATCCCGGTTTCCCCAATGTCGAATTGCCGAGATCCGCTTCGAGGCACGGCAGTCAGCAGCAACAGCAGACGCAACAGCAATCCACGCCGCAAGAATCGCGGTCCGGTTTCGCGGAGATCCAGCCGCGCGGTTACCTCGGTAAAGCACCGTCCGCGGAACAATTGCCCACGCCCACGGATCAGACTCAGTTGTTGGCGTTCCAACAGAACTTAACCGCGGCGCACGAGTCGGCCCTTTACTCAGGCGGCTTCCAGCCATCCAGCTACTCGTTACCACCGCCAAACTCGAGGCCGGTGTATCCTAGTCCGCACTACTTCGACACCGGCTCCAAGTCTACCAGTGGTGGTAGCGGTGCGTCGAGCAATTCCGCCGGCAATCCACCGCCGATGAAGAAGCGTGCGTACGAGCCGTCGTCGGGCGGCGAATCGAGCACACGCGGTCTGCAGGAAAGCGCAGTGGCGCGTTCCGGTCAGGAACAATTCCCGAGCTTCGACCCGATGATGGCGCTTCCGCAGTCGGACGGCGTTTCGGTCAGTCAGTTCGACGGCACGTCGTTCGTTGGCAGTCTCGCCGATAGCATGGCGACCAATCCGGCGTACGCGCGACTGGGCCTCAGTCTGGTAGGTCGAACACCGAGCAAGGAGCAGCAGCAACTGCTGACGATTCCTCGACCGCCGCCCACAGCGAAGCCGGACCACCTCGCCGCTTACGGGCGTGGCGCCGCGTCCGGTGCAACCGAACTTGAGCAGCTTAATTTGTTGCAGAGCTTGCAAAATGCAGCGGTAGCGGCGAAGAACAGTCAGGGCATCCTCGCGATATCGCGACGAGCCGGCGAGAGCGATGCGCGGGCGGCATCCATCGCCGCGACGGCACCTACGTCGACGGTGTCGAAGAAGAGAGGCCGAAAGAGTAAGCATCCGCAGCAACAGGAGCAACAGAGCGCGTCTATCACGGCGACAACCGTGACGACGACCACCGATCAGCAACAAGCGGCGGGTATATTCCCGCAATACGCGACAGCGTCCGCTGCGTCTGCGGATCCTATCGGCGCTCTGAAGGTACCACCGCCTGCCGGAAGTGCCTTCAACTTCGCCACGTCCACCAGCAGCGCGAGCACCGGCCACGCGCCGCCATTCACCTACGACAAGGACGCTACTGCGGCGGCCACGTTCGCCTTTCTGACGGACGAATTCCGCAATCCGACCAGCTACTACAACATGGCTCTGCGACAGCAGCAGCAGCAGCAGCAGCAGCAACAGCAGCAGCAGCAGCAGCATCAGCAGCAGCAACAGCAGCAGCAGCCGGTGAACAGCCAGCAAGCCGCCTGCAACAAACTCGGCAATCAAGCGCCGCCGCCGCCGAGGAATTACCCTCCGCCACACCCGTTTCTTCATTCGGCCGCCGCCGCTGCGGCCGCCCAGAGATCGGCCGCGGCTTACGTCCCGTCAGTCCCCTATGTGACGTCTCACGGGACTAATCTGACGGTCGACCCGGCCGCCTATCAGCAGTACATCCACTCGCTCTACGCTCTCCAACCGCCGCCGCCGCATCACCACAGACCGTCCTGGCTCTAGCCGCTGAGATCGCTGTAAGAGTGGCGCTTGTGCGATCGATTCGTCACACGATAGACGACAGATTAACTTGCAGATGAACTCTGGGACGCACCGCGGCGGAGGGAGAGGAGAATCGTTTCCGGACGAGTTTGTCGCGCAACGCGAAACACCAATCGAAAGTCTCTTGGCGAGCGCGCGAGGGAGCAGTATGCCCTATAATCTATATTCTTTTTTTTTTTCTTTTTTATTCACAAAGGACATCCTCCTCGCGACTTGTCTTTTTTATTGTTTTTTATGCAATTGACCGTGTGACTTTCTACGGGATTAGGTAAAAGACCTTTTGTAGATTTCTTTGACTGCAGTTTCCTTTTTACAAGCGACCGAACGATTCGGATATCTTTGACACATTTTTACACCATTCGTCGGAAGGGAGGTCTAGTTTCTATCTGATAAAAGAAAAAGAACGTAATATGTAATCATCTGTATATAAAGAACAAGTCTACTTTTTCGATATAGGAATTTTTGATAGTTTTCTAAAACGAGACCGACAGGTTTAATAATTCTAAGTCGAAGTCGCTAGCGCCGAGAGTAAGTCGATCCGCACGTCTATCAAAAGTTCCTCCGTGCAATGTTGAGCAAATATATTCGCGAATGATAACGTTACTGTATATCATAATTATATATATAATACATAGTCTGCTTGTCATACATATATATATATATATATATATACGATTAAACGTATATATATATATTAGCTATACATATATATAATTATGTTATATACATATATATATTAGTGTTTGTCCAACACTCCGTGGTAAATCCTCACGCGACGAACGCGTGTCTCATCGGTGCATGTGTCGGGACAGAGAATTATGCAATATTGGATCTAATTGATAAATTAGTGACGGACAGTCCCTGTAGCTCCATGATTCGGGTCCATAATTCGCTGAGTGTCATCTTAGCCATCGATTTTACGTTGGTTTTCGTTCGATGCAGTGTAGCGTTTAATCGTTGACCGTAGCAGCAGCAGCAGCATACACGCGTGAGTTCTGCGAAAAAAACCAAGAGAATTTTATGTATAATAATATCGGGCGCGGTTCTGTTGCTGGTGTATGTTATGTAGATTATTTAGCGACGTAAGAATAGCATGTAAGTTAGGCTTTCTTTGTATATATAAAACACATATCTCACGCATAGACGATGTGCTCGATATGATGGGATCTCGAACGTAAAGAGAGAGATCTGCAAGACCTGGAAAGATGGGGATCAATCGACGAGATAAATCGCAGTTAATCGCGAACGGAAGACGACCGTCACACGAAGAGGCGCATACTAGTAATATAAAATATGAGATCACAGAAAATATATATATATATATATATATGTGTACAAGCATGCGCGAAAAACAAAAAGACGAAATATACTGTAACACACCGCTAGCGTCATACATTCATTAATTCATCTTTATCGCTGAACAGAACCGAAATATCGTCGGAAAGCGGTATACTGAAACTTATAAATATATGCATATATGTAAATGTATATTGTAAATGTATCAATGACAAATTAAAAACACAGTTTGTTACAAAACCGTGAAGTTAATTGCATGAAAATTTATTATCTGCTTTGCTTTCTCTTTTCATTTTATCAATTTATTCAGATATATTTATGTTCTTAAAGCAGTCTCGCTTTTATTATCGCCACATTTCTTGAAGCTTTTACATATTTAAAAATATGCTTCTTCAATTTTTGTTACAATTTCTGCACTTAAATTGAAACAAACGTACATTCAGACTTTGCAGAGCCAAAGAATAAAAGAATTAAAAGGCACGTATGCAGAATGAATGATATCCTTTTTGTTTTATTATACTTTCTACATTTGTATTTTTTTTTCTTGTGTTCATTTAGGTCCATTTGTTTTTATTACGCTTTCTACATTTTCTGCCTTTCTTCCTCCAAAGTCTGAATGCGTATCTATTTTATTTTAAATGCAATTAAAACAGACCAGCTTATTGTACGCAGATTTATCATAAAATTTATCTGCAATTGACAGCATCGTTTTGCGCTGCATGTTCGACTGTTGCGAGATATTGCGCTCATTTATCGGATAATTAAATGGAAAGCGCGAAATCCCGCGAGTATAATCGATAACACGTAGCAGACGGCACAGCAGCCTAGTAATAATACAGCTGATACAGCAGGTAATTTAAACTCGACACATAACCGTATACCATGCAATATACTTGATTATGTATACGGAAAAATTCGTACATTTACGTTTAAATATGTCGCAAGTCAGATCGAGTAATAAACTTTCGTAATTGCATGAAGAAACGAGGATCAAAGTCGGCTTTTAAGTCGACAATACGGTCGCTAGCTACGAAATTGCGTAATGAAACGATAAAGCAAAAAAAAAAGAATTTATCAAAGTGCCACATCTGTTTTATCCGTTCTTCGTGATTCATCCTGTATTGTGAAGCGCGGATACGCGCAGCGGTCGAGTAAACGTCGAGCGGTGGTGGTAAGTGGCAGTTGCTGGCAGTTGGTGAGCAAAGTACAAGGCTCGCGTGTAGAATTTTGGTTAAACATGATGTGAGATTGTGGACTTCATGACTTTTGATCAATTTATCGCCACTACATCTAAGGTACGATTGCAAATTCCACGCAAGTTTTATCTTTTCGCCGCCGAAAAGATTATCCGTGGTGCTAAATGAATTCATATCTCTATGTATGTTGTAACTCGTTAATTTTGAGAAAGCTCTGATGGTGTTTTAGTGAAAATAGAGAATATAAAGAATTCTCCTATAGAGAATTTTGTTATAACAATAGGAGCAATTTTATGTGCCAAAGAAGTTTGTACTTGAAAATTGTTTAAAGAAGCACGTTGTCAATGATATTTTTTTCTCTGATGTTTCAGATAGACATAAAACTTCATCAAAACATTAATCACGCACTTGAATCATGTTTCAAAACGTAAATAGAGAACTGGTCCCTATAAAATTACATTATTTTCTTTACAATGCTGGTAAGGACACTCTTGAAACTATACTTTTTCCAAGGATTGTTACAGAAACATCTCTCTTTATTAATTGTTATTTGCTTGCAGCAACGGCACCAATGGTGCAATTTTTGCCAACAATTGGGAAACAATTGGGCTTTTCTTCGACGTTAGTGGGCACGATATACACAGTATTACCAATTTCTGGCCTAATTGCAAAACCATTGTTCGGTAGTTTAGCTGACAAGTTCAAATTACACAAAGTCTTTTTCTTGATATTCCAAGCTGTGTTAACAATAGCCTTCTTCTCTATTTATTTTATTCCTGAAGTCGACAGAAGTGCAAATATTACTCTTACCTGTGATAAAAACATACCCTATCTAGAGATTTGTCCAGAGAAGGAATTCTCAACGAAAGCAATAGATGCCGTAATATTAGAGAATATCCATATTCATTCAGCTTGCCAGGTATGTATAAATAAAATGTAATTTCGTATCATCATGCGTTAATAATTAATAAATAAAATTTAAGTATTAATAAATATTTATATTTATAGTTAACTTGCACAGGACCATCACAGGGTTATTTAGAGTTATCTGGCAGAAATGTTTCTACAAACAGCACATTCAGGGTTGAGGCTGAATTTGATGTATACAAAGACTTGCTTGTGAGAAATTTATTACAGAATCCTTAATCTAGCTGTGTTATAGAAATAGAATTAATTGTAAGAAATAATTTACAGACGCAGAAATGCATAAATGTAAAGGTGTACCAGTTTCAAGATGAAACTCCAGTATGTGGAAATCTGCTGAGAACTCCATGCAACGCGATCTGTCACGATAACAGTGCGTTTAATCATCTTTTGCAAGAAGCTAAGAACTCGCATACGAGCCATTCTACGTATCAATTTCATCTGTTTCTATGGGCGGCTATAATAAGCTGGATTGGAATGGCTGTTGTAGTTAATATAGCGGATGCCATCTGTTTCGACCTTCTCGGTTTGTGTTATATTATTGCATAAATAGTGTAGGCGTCAAACTAATCATTTTTACGTCTTTCAGGTTACGAGAGGAGGAGCGATTACGGTAAACAAAAAATGTGGGGCAGTGTCGGTTTCGGTATTCTTGGTATAAGCGCGGGCTATCTGGTGGATGTCTTTAGCAAAAAAACATACGAGAAAGATTACACTTGTATATTTTACATCATGCTGGTGCACATGATCGGCGATATCATCGTGACTGCAACATTGAGAAAGGTATGCAAAATGTTTAAATGTATCAATCGTGATAAGTTAGAATTTAGTACAGAAGTTTGAAACTTTTTGCTTATCGAAAGAATCCAAAATTGGCAGGTAATGGAAGAACGCAGTATCGTTACAGAAAAATCCGGAATGCTCCGCGGATGAACCGTCGCTGTTGCGGGAGCTATTAAACGTTATCAAAGAAGCAAGAGTGTTGGTGTTTGCTTGGTGGTGCATAGGCGCTGGAATGTGCACGGCGGTCGTGTGGAACTTTCTCTTTTGGTACATGGAAGACTTAGCAATGAGCTCTCACATCACGTGGATCAAAACACTGCAGGGTCTTATGACAGGTGTTCAGTGCTTTTTAGGGGAGTTACCCTTCAACTTCATATCGGGCAGCGTGTTGAAGAAACTTGGCCACGTCAACGTGATGAGTCTCGTCTTGCTTATTTATGCAATTAGGTAAGTCAATCCTTATTTGTTACATGCGCGGTACTTTTCCTATACAAAACTCACAACAAAGATATTAAAATTTTTTTTTTCCATATTACTTATATTTATGCATACTGAACCCATCTCGCAGGTTTATGGGATACAGCATTATATCAAATATTTGGTTGTTCTTAATCCTTGAGCTGCTTCATGGACCCTCATTTGGTTTATGCTGGCCAACAATGGTATCTTACGGTGACAAAGTGACACCATCCGGTACAAAAGCAACAATGCAGGGCGTTGTTGGTGCTATTTTCGAGGGAATCGGTTGGTCATTAATTTGTTGATATTGTTTGTCCTCTTTAATACTACAATATAAATCCTATCTTCATCGTCCATTGTAGGGGTAGCGAGTGGTAGTTTCATATGTGGTTGGTTGATGGACACTTACGGAGGTGTTACAGCACTGAGAACCTTTTCAGTGGGCGCACTTGTGTGGTTAGGCATATTTTGGTTGATGGAACTCTTGCTAAGAAGATTGAAGGTCTACCCGTTGCATCGAGGCCATAATCGTGAGTAATGATTATGTGGATATAAAAATCATAAAACAAAAAGAATTAAAAAAGTGCCATTTTAGTTATCCCGAGATTCGTACAATTAAAAAGCATTTTTATATATAAAAAATATATTCATAAATATGTAAAAAATTATAAAATACATTAAATTTGTACGACCGTGAGCTGCGAAACATCCTGTACATTGCATACGTTTGCATTTCAGTTAATGTTCAATCGTCAGTTGTCTTTTTCTTATTTAACGAACATAATTCCACATTCTTCCTCGTTTCTTTCAGATTTAGCGAATTATGCCAATCCAGACGACGCAATTCTTATGACGATAAGTCAAGAATTACAAACCTATTAACAAACAAAGCAATTTGATAAGCATTAAACTCATCAAATGTATATGGGATGAAATACCGTCACACAGTCGTCAATGAGTAACTGATTAAAATTAACTTTTCTGATTAAAATCAACTTTTCACTGCTTTTGTACGTTGAAATCAATATTTGTCGTCGTGATAATATTGCATAATATTCGAAGGAAATTTGATTCATTCAGTATTATGTATTATAAGTGTAAATTATATTGCATATGATGTTTCGTAATATATACTTTTCTAGATTATGTATGTTTCTTCTTTATTTACCTTAGTGTCTTCGCACACGGGTGACAATCACAAAATGCAGTTTCTCACAGAATATACATATGTATATTAAATATATACATATATATTACCACGCTGTAGATGTATATACATATCTACAAAAAACATCTGGAGATAACAGTAAATTGTGATAAACATTTTAGATAGCTCGAACGTTCAAATTACCGAGTGTTCGCAAACAATCGATAATTTCAACGCTTTTTTAATCACTCCTGACCTTCCGCAATTAGGCACGAAACGTTAGCCGTGATAAACGCGGGATTCTTCCGTCGAGTCGTCGACGAAATGAGCGAAGATTGAAATTAAAGGGACATCAAACAACCGGGATAACGTAGCGAATGCAGAAATTAAAATTACCAAATTGGTCAGCAAAATATCTCAACCATTTATTCACTGTGAATCCATTTTTTCCAAGAGCGGAGATATATCAATGCTAACAAACTTAGCATGCCTGTTCGATCGCAATCAGTCGATTAGCAACTTTCTTACGAATCTCGTCTACTCTATCGATAAAAAGCTACAAATAACTTTCTTTCCGTTCATACCGCGGCACCAATGGCAATGGGCGCGGCGCATTCACACGCATTAATCTTCGATAATAATTCCGTATATCGTTTATCGACGGTATACAAGGGGCTCACGTCACAGTGAACGTTTCCGTTTCGTTAATCTTGCTTCGGCATCGACGGTCGTCGAGTGACAGAACGTGACGGTGACGTGGCTTGGCTGCTACTCGGCACAGGCTCTATCATAGCTTGCAGGTTGCAAATCTCGCCTGTCGCGGTATCGCAGCAATCGTTTATGATACTCCCGACGCCCGGATGGATAAACGCTAGGCTACCCTCGCTGGATGAGGCCAAACTGGTCGATAGAGGCGGGGATCGTTCCTTAGGCGATGCCGAAGAAGCAGGATTCGCCATGGGTGAAGTGTTGGAGCACGTGGCGGTCTCCAATTTACCGTGAAGTTCGAGTATACGACCTTCCAGAAGCAAGTTGATCTCCACTTGTGCTTGATACTTTGACGCGACGGCGTCCAATTCGGACGCGTGTCGCTCCTTGGTCTCTTGCAAGAGCCGTTGCAGCTCCACCAGTTGGCTTTCTTTCCGCGCTTCCTTATTTTCTAACTCACTCAAACGTGCTTTCAACGCTTCCAAATGCGACGTTCGTGATTCCAATTGTCGCCGCATATCTAGAAAGATTCCAAGAAAGATTAGTAATTTGTATTCAATGCGGAGAATGTTGCTTCTCTCTACTTTGGACTTACTATTCAATTCTTCTGTATACGATTTCTGAGCTTGCGTCGCTTCTTGCTTAATCGTTGGCGAGAAAGTGCCTGTATTTTCTTCTAATCTTAACTGCGCCTGCAATAAGAAACGCATGGAACATTAATTTGTTACAGGCAACTCAACTTGCATTTCCATCTATTACATTTGCTAAGATATTATCTTCATTCGAAATAAATTACCTCTCCCCAAAGTACGAATTTTTTCTGCATTGTCTCAACAATGCGTTCTAATTCTTTACCACGATCTGCAGCTTTTAACGCTGCTTTAAGCTGGTGTCCTGCATTGAAAAGGTCCGCTTCGGTAGAACGAAGTTGTTGCTGCGTTTCAGCTGCCTTCTTTTGTTCGCTTTTTAATTCCAATTCCAGACATTCTAAGCGATCCTTAAGCGCGCGACTTTGTTGTTGTTCTTCGACGCCCTACATGTGTAATATTTAAATTCTAGAGTATTCCGATTTTTTTTACAATAAAAATAAAATTTTCAAAAAAATCATACTTTAGTTTGCCACTGATGCATAGCTTCTTTATATTGTTCCTCAGCTTGATGCGTTTCCCTTTTATTTAGCTCCAACAACGCTTTCAAATTTTCCACTTCTTTTTCTAATATTTTCAAACGTTCAGTCTATAAGAAGAAGAATGTCAAAACGATCAGTCACATAAGAATTTCATAAACATTAAATAAGATTATGAACTGACCAAAGCAAGATTATGCTCTTCTGAAGCTCGCGAGTCTCTCAATTTGCCAAGCAAACGCCGGTTACGCTCGGCATGAACTTCTCGCCGTTGTCGCTCGAACTGCAACTGCATTTGCATAAGTTGAAGCAATTGATCTATATTATCATCGTCCGCTCCGTCTTCTTCCGTATCCTCTTCTCCTTTCTTTTTTTGTTTCTGCCTAGCACTGTTTGTTTCTGGAAAAAAAAAAAAAAAAAAAAAAAGTTATTACACTCGCCAGAAACATCAGTTATTACTGTACGCATATCTATTTACTCGTTTTGCTGTTATTGCTAGGGAAGCTATTCACTCTCGTACAAGCCTCAATATAACGATCGAGCATGCTGATCGGCGACAATCTCGAATCAGAACTTTCTTGACTAATATTTTGGCTGTTCTGATCCAACATTCCCAGCAACAAATGCTCGTACGGGAACAGATTGCTGGTTTGAATGCTGGCGTCCTCGTGTTTATTCGTTTCTACTGATTTAGCTTGATCGCTTACATTTTCACTATTACATTTCTTCTGCATTTCTATGTCTGGACAAGATTTGGAGTGCCGAATCTGCAAAAAAAAAACATTGTATTGCAATTACAATTGTTGTAACGCGAGATATATTTCATGCAACAGATAATCTTTGGAGATTTTTGAACTTGTCGATATTCCACCTTGTGCGTTACATTTGAATTTGAGTCTTTTACTGGGAGACGGCATTGAGAATGCAGAAGCTGATAAATTTTCTGCGATAAATCGGCGAAAGCACCATACGTATTCTTCTCACTTCGTGTCTCAGGCTGCGGTTCGACGTATTTTGGCATTTCAACTGATCCATTGCCATGTGAACTAACAATTTCCAATACCTGCATCACAAAATTATACGTAATGCGGTTTCTGTGTTTTCATTTAGCGCGCAGAATCTACTAATAAGTTGTTCAAACCTCTTGATCTTCTTGCCAGGAATCAGTTTTCCCATTCTGACTTACAGCCATTTCTAAGAACCTCGCGTTCTCTTCGTTATTAATTATTAATTTTTGCGACTGCCTATCCGACATAATTTTACTTAGCCTCTGTGAAAGAAATCCATGTGTGTTCGTTGGAATATCCGTATTTTTCACTCCAGAGGTGGAAGAGGAGTTTACAGAGGTGGGCGTTGACGGCCGTGAGGATGTACCATTGCCCAATGCGTTGAGAGCACGCACTGCACTAGATGCCACCAAAGGTGCTTGCCTCGTTGATAGCTTTCGTAGATCCTACGGGAAATACAGGATATTTCAGAGTTAGATTTTATATACTAATATATGACATAAAGTACAAAAATCTACAAAATGAATATTTCAGAAACAATTGCGGATGCATTCTTATTCAAAGCTTTTTTTGGCTTGTTTTTTTACGTGTTCTATTAGCCAGTCATTTATGCGCAATCTTGGTTCTGAAATATCCTGTATAATGTATATTCCTGAACGTAATAAGCAAGATTCATTTTGTACACCTTAACGGGAGTTGTCTCTGGGGTAGCTTCGATGGCGGCTTCGGGTGGGGAAGTACCGCTTCTATTGTTATTAGGCGTCGGCGGGGCGGAGCGTGGTTCGTGAGATGTATTTTGAGGCGGTGGCGTATGTGGCGGTATCGCCGTGCTCGGTGACCAGAATGTTTCCTCTTCCTGATTGATAATTTCCGTATTTGTTATTCCTATGTTTATTGGCGCACAAACGATGGAAGATTGATCTGCAAATATACAAACAAAATATAACTTTCTCTTGCATGTTACAAGAAAAAAAGATATAGCATGAAGAGGATTGTAATGCTGACCTAAAGGTGGAGTACACCGAGGATTAGCTACGCTTAGTATTTCCTCTCGACATTTGTCTAACGTAAAACGACCACATTCTATCACAATATCATGATGTTCCATTTTTTTCCACCTATTATGCGAGAAAAGAGTCAATTTATAACAGTAATTTCGATATTTCGAGACATATGAAATATATTATTTTACATATGTAGCAAAGTATAGGTACCTATTGGATGAAATTTCTGCATCTTTGGATGCTGTAACAAGTAAAGGGTGCATACGCACAGACTCCAACATCGGCCTGATAGTATGAGTAAATGTTTGAGCCAATGATTCAAATTGATCACGCTGGATGTACTGTTGCTTCAGGTATGATATAAAATTGCAAGGATACAATGCGTACAGTCTATGAAATAAGCTGCATAATCCTACCTGTAATAGTTGCGTGATAACTAATGTCGTTAGCTCTTCTACATTTTATTTTGTAAATAATTATAAATATTCACCTGCAAATGTATGAGGTACAAATGGTCCTTGTCGATGATGTTTGGTACTGTGGTTGAAATAAAAGGAGTAGAAAGAGGAAGTAAGGACGATTGATGATGATAATAAGATGTTAAGCGGCCGAATACCTCAAATATTTCTGGCAGATACGGCCCTAGAGCAGCAGGTAACATTGGTAACAACATTACTAACAGAAGAAGGGCACTCATAAGTGGTAATATATCTGCCTCCACCTTGAAAAATACAGTCTTGTAGAACTGTACTCTATTTAATCCCTTTAGATATTTAAAGTTATTTCCACAGATAAAATTTTATATATTTTAACATGAAATTCCAAATTAATCCACATCAGATATAATAGATGATCAGTGGTATTTAAAACATTTATGTTTATACAATATAGATTAGTTACATAGAAATAATATGTGCATTAAAATGGCTTGTAATCAAAGGCCAAAGTTAATGAATTGATAAAAAAAAGCCTACATGTATATACATAAATGATTATTGATACTGATAAAAAAAAGATAGGTAAAAAAATATGTTACCTTAAGTAATTTGAGTAGATCTTTGAATAAAGGATGACTGGTTAGTTTGTACAACCAAGTAGGTTGACGCCTAGCTATATGACCAAGCAAGGTGAGGGCCTGTATTCTCTGTCCACTATTGCCAGATTTTGATAAAATGTCAGATAAGCGATCTAAAAGATGTTTGTCATGCGGATCTCGGACTCCTGCTAATACTTCAGCGGTCCTTAAGGAGTTTGTAGAAAGGTAATAATCAAATAATCCATTTACCAACCAACTATCTTTTGCTGTGAACAAACCAATATAGTCAGAAACAATATGACTACATACGACGCAAGAAAATGCATATGTTACTCACTGCATAAGAAATGATCATGAAATACTTTCTTGATCTCCTCGACCTCGCCGAGTTTATTAGATTCGAGTAGGTTGAACAGCTCAGCAACACCTGCAGGACCGACGCTCATCTTGACAGTAGTAAACGATGGCTCGGCTTAAAAGAGATGCTACTCTATCATGATCGTATGATCAGGCGGTGGAAGTAAAAATCGGTTTAACAATGTCACTCTGAGCCATCTGCCGTCTGTCATGCAAGAGAGGCATTGTATGAAATGACAGTGATGCTAAAATACCTGCAAGAGAAAAATATGCATTGTAGAAAACAAACGGATTGCCGGTATTGAAGGACAACCCTGATTTACTGTGTATCTGTAGAGTTTGCGATTGCCACTAGGCTCGTCAACTATCGAGAATTAAACAAGCAAGAAATCGAATTGACCATTTTATGCAGCGGTGACACTGTACGACAGTGCAACCGTGCGATCATCCGCATGTAAATTACTACCGAATTTACATAAATTGTCAGTGTATATTTCTTTTATTTGAATAAACGAAGAAAAAGTGTCAGCCCCTCGCTTCATTGGAGTAACCGCAAAACTGTCATTTTTGATAATGACCGGTCAGGTAGTGATACTCGCCAAGATGCTGTATGTCATGCGCTCGTCGCGATTTTAAGTAATCGCGACGAGTTTCGTGTGATTTGAGACAAATTAACGAAATAACTTACCCGAATTTCATCGAGTATTTCGAGCAGATTTCCGTGAGTTCTATGGCGACTGGTGAATTTGGAGGTGGGGGTTCCATATATCTCATTCGGACCTCTTTTGTGCCGCCATCTGGCCACCATTGCAGATGTCGATTGTCCGAGACAATCTGCATACATCTAGATCGATGCATAGTGCGTGTTGGCAGATATTTTTCATGGTATTACAATTAATAATCATAAAATCTTAATAATTTCCGCTGAATTATCAGATAAAACATTTAACAATACAAGCTCATGGAGTGCTGAAAAAAGCAACAGATTAGTGCTCTCTCTTACTTTCACAAACGCATCAAAAAGTTCTCTCTGATCATTAGGCTTATTCATACCGTTTCTAATTGAAAAAAAACTAGGATTGAGATTACTTGATTGGTCAAATTCGCAATTTTAATTTCTAGTGCATAGTCTGATACAAGTATGCTAATCTTATATACACAGAGTGAGTGACACAATCATTTGTAATCGTTGCATAGTATTGCACGTTTGCACGTGCAGATGTGAGCGCGATGTATGGATAAATTTGCGGTTTTGACACTTTTGATCTGACTATGCAGAACTTAACTAAGTGCCCAAGACGGCACTATATAGTGTCTAGTCGAATATTCAATTTTTCACCCAAAAATACTTCTCTCCCGAGAGAACAAACCTTTTTTGGTAGTAAACATTTATGTAATGGGCATAATAATGCAGCGTATAGGTTATTTCTACCTGTGTCTTATCACGTTAGTATCCACTAGTTTGTGATTCTTTATTCTATTTTTTGGTTTTTCTTTGCATTTTATGTTTATCATTTATTTAACTAATTAAATTTTAATTCGAAATAGCTCTAAGTATGATTATTAAGTGATTAAATTAAGTGATTAAATTAAGTGATTAAATATCAGATCTTTATATTGATACAAACATGGATATTTGACAAAAAAGAAATGTCATTAACGATATTTGTTTTTAGACTTATAAGAAAATATATAAGGAATTTAAAGCTGTGCAGTCCACATTGTTGTACATCAATGCAAGCAGATTTAACTTTTCCCCAAGATTTAACAATGTCAGATATTTTAACACAACATCTAGCAACTGTAATAAGCAGTCATCGAAAGAACCCGGTTCTGGAAAATCGGACAAGGAGCCTGACAAAAATGAAGAAATGAAAATACTTCTACGAAAACTTTGGATATGGTTTACGTTATTATATATTCTCCTATTTGCATTCAGACAACAAATAGATACAAAAGTAGAAGTGAGTTTTTCATCATTGCAGAAATCATTAAAGATTTAAGATATTACTACTTGATTACAAGTAATTTTTTTTAAATAGCCTGCAGTTTCTATCTCTTGGAATGAATTTGTGTATCACATGTTGAGCAAAGGAGAAGTTGAGGCGGTTATTGTAAATCCCAATACTGACCATGTTATAATCATACTGCATGATGGTGCTATTATTAAAGGAAAAAGGAGTTTGTATAAGAGATATTTCATGATTGTTCCAAATATCGAAAATTTTGAAGAAAAGCTGAGAAAAGTGGAGAAAGATCTTGGCATAAAAGCTGGTGAGTAAATCATCTGCACAAACAAGTCTGAACAAGCACTATATATTGGGTTACCTTTTCAAATATATATCTGAAATTTTTGAAATGTTACAGGCCAAGGAGTGCAAATAATTTATGAGAGAAAGTTGGAATACATAGCGAGTTTTATAAGATTCTTGCTTATTGCAACAATAGCTACTGCTGCCTTTATTTTCGTGAGAAAACGTTTCGCTTTTAAACCCCTCGAGTTTATCTCACAGATGAAACAAGCAAAGTTTACACTAGTCGAGCCATTAATGGGGAAGGGTAAGGGTGTGCGTTTTGCGGATGTAGCTGGATTGAAGGAAGCTAAGCTAGAGGTGATGGAGTTTGTAGATTATCTCAAACAACCAGAACGTTACAGAGCGCTTGGGGCTAAAGTGCCGCAAGGTAATCTTAAATATATAGAAAAATATCAGTGCTAGGTTTGTGCTATAAAATTAAACTATGTAATTTTATTTGTAGGCGCTTTGCTCTTGGGGCCTCCTGGTTGTGGTAAGACGTTACTAGCTAAAGCTGTGGCGACTGAGGCAGACGTTCCCTTCCTGTCCATGAACGGCTCTGAATTTATCGAAGTATTCGGCGGCTTAGGCGCTGCTCGAGTTAGGGATTTGTTCAAGGAAGCCAAAAAGAGGTTGGTTATTTCGCTATTCACAAATCGCGTGTTTCAATTATACAAATATATCATTGATTCTCGACAGAGCACCAAGCATCATATATATCGATGAAATTGATGCAATCGGGAAAAAACGTTCAGAAGGTTCACTCGGAATCGGTGACAGTGAGTCGGAACGCACGTTAAACCAACTTTTGGTAGAAATGGACGGGATGATTTCGAAGGAAGATGTTATTATATTGGCTTCAACGAATAGATCAGAAGTATTGGACAAGGCGTTACTGCGGCCGGGCAGATTCGACCGGCACATCTTAATCGATCTTCCCACGTTGGAAGAGAGACAACAAATCTTCGAGACTCATCTCCAAAAAATATCTTTACGCAGCGAACCCTCAAAATACTCGGAATACTTAGCTTATCTTACACCTGGCTTTAGCGGTAATTTACTCGCGAAACAGATTGCGTTTATTTATCGCTTCAGATGTTACTTGAGTTTAACGTTTCCAGGTGCTGACATAGCAAATGTTTGCAACGAAGCCGCGTTACACGCTGCGCGGGATAAGAAAAAACAAGTCGATAGTAGCGATCTTATGTACGCGATTGATAGAACGATCGGTGGTTTGACGAAGAAGAACAATCCGTTAATACCAGAGAACAAACGTGTCGTCGCCTATCACGAAGCCGGCCATGCCTTAGTGGGTTGGTTGTTGGAGCACACGGACGCCTTGCTCAAAGTGACGATAGTGCCGCGAACCAACATGAGCCTGGGATTCGCGCAGTACACTCAATCCGATCAGAAGCTCCACAGTAAAGAAGAGCTCTTCGAGCGAATGTGTATGATGCTGGGTGGCCGAGTCGCGGAACACATAATGTTCGACAAAATCTCAACGGGAGCTGAAAATGATTTGAAAAAAGTGACCAAGACGGCGTATCTTCAAGTCCAACAGTTTGGAATGAGTCCAGCTGTGGGTTTGGTTTCTTTTCACGAAGAAGCCGTCGATACGGTATGACATGATAACACTTTCGCGTAAGCCGTTTATTGCACTTAAGAGCGTCCCATGCTTAATTTTTTCTTTTTATAGAAAAATAAGAAACCATATAGCAAAAAATTAGCCAATTTAATGGATGCTGAAGTGAGGAGAATAATTGGAGAAGCGTACGAACAAACTCGGCAATTACTTTCAGATAACAAAGACAAGTTGACCAAGGTGTGTATATTTTATCCTACGTTTGTTAAAGATTGTACATTATTAAAAAATATCGTGTGTGATATTTATATATATGTATATAATATTTAAAATATTTTTATCAATCACATAGCTCGCGGAAGCTTTATTAGAAAAGGAAACGTTGACGTATGAAGACGTCGAAAAATTGATCGGACCACCACCGTTTGGAAAGAAGCGGCTCATGGAACCGGCAGAATTTGAAAAATCCGATCCTCCTAGAGAATCGTCGCCGATGGACAGAGCAACGGCGTAGAGAAGTATTTTTGTAGACATTTTTAAGAAGACATTGTATAAAGAAAGAGAAAAACTAGCATGATAAGATGTAAGAATACAAATATTTAAAAATATTATTTCTTGATATATTAATTGAAATTTGAATATATTGAACATTGATTTGACTGCTTATAAAATATTTTTCCGTCGCTATATACATTTTCATTCTGTACACTGATCTCATTATCATTACTGTGGTCTACGACCAAATCTAAGAAATCTAAATAAAATCACACAAGTGGAAGAATTATATTTTTATTTTTCCGATATTTAGGTAAAAACAAAGTTTCGCTACAATATGGCCGTTGGAAAACATATGAAATATAGGATTAAAAAATTGTTAAATCTACAATACTTCTCACAATTAGCAATATTTTTTTTTTTCTCTTTTGCTTTTGTCAATATTGTTTTCTTTCGATAAAAAATAGATACACGTATTTCTTCTATGTAAATATATGTATATATCATGTGTTAATATGAATATAATTAAAATATATATACTTTTATGAAAAATCAGAGCAACATCATCTTGTACTCTAACGGGGCATCTTTGCTTTTCGTTACGTGGTTAGGAGAGATAATTGTAAGAATACAAATATGCAGCGAAGTAGATACATCGAGTTCTTGGCTTATATGCATTTGATTTGCTCTTATACGTGAAATATTGTATGCGTCTCAAATTGCATTTTACGATGCTTTGTTCATGGTCCTCGTTAATCAATTTGTGTCTAATATCTCTCGTCACTCATGTATTGATAGAAAAGAATGGAAATCAAAACTCTAATACTCATTATTTAACGATTATACTAAGATGACAATTAATGAAAACAATTGTTAACATAGTAACTTAAACATACATGGCACAATATCCATGTAATCAATATAACATTTTTATCGGATTATCTTCTGACGATATCACCGCGATAATACATATCTAAAATGAACAGAACAATAAAATATAATATTATGGTATCTTGAAAAATGCAAGAAAACAACGGTAACAATATATTGATACGATAGTATGGGTTTGCATCACAAATATCGTGATTAGGTATTTTCAATAAACGCGGCAATAAACGCGCATACTTATCATTGGTGCCGTAGAGTTCAGGAACCATTATGCACTCGAAGCTTCGAATTAAGGACTTTTGATTTTTTTTCCTTTTTTTTTTTAATATCTCGGCAGTCCTTTAAATGCACCTTCGAGTCTTTTATCACATCTAACATTAATACTTACAACTTAACGATCAAATCTTTGATAACACCATTAAGTGCTCGCTCCAAATGCGAACCGTCCCAATATATCTTTCCGCAATGTTCGCAAATATAAAAGACTTGTACATTTTTCAGTACGTTTAAAGGGACTTTATCGATTTGTATTCTCATCTGATATCTGGTTGTGCACTTGCCTACGTCGACAGTGTCTGTGGACAGACGCCACGTGCGATGCTCACTGTTTGTGAAATAATTATTCGGGTTTCGAGCCAATTCGTAATCGTCACTTGTAGTATCATCGCCGACCTTTGACATGCTATCGGATTGATTAGGCAGCACCCGGTAATTGTTTTGCCTTATAATTTTCACAAAACTACATCAAAGGGAGATTGTTATTTTCATGGCGTTAAAAATAGATTGAAAAGTTAAATCAATCGAAAACCGTAACTCACCTTTGTACAAGATCGTCCATCAATCTCTTCGGGACTTTCACGAATTCGTCGTAATTACATATTTGGCATCGGCTGAAAATATCGTTCTGGCTAACTATGACTCCAAAGTTACACAGAACTTCGCGCAATTGGTTGTCAGGCGTGTCGGCCATTATCCTGTAGCAATTCTCCAACGGTAGATACTGCTTAAACTACATTACGGATATCATTAGTGTAAGAATTACATCGGCTATATCGTAAATTATATGAAGTGAATCGTACCTTTTCATAGTTCTTGTTGCGCGTTAAGAGAATCCTGTTTTCACGCATCGCCAATTGAGCGGAATCGTCCCCACCTTGATCAAATAATACATGCACACAATCCACGCCGCACATCCGCAGCTTGCTGCTCAACCCACCCAGCATCGAGTCGCATACAACGCGCCACTTATGCGCAGGAATTAAATATTGCCGTGACGCTGATTTACTCGCACCGTCTTGGTCTTTCATCCTGCTCTGGATATCTCGTCTGTTTTGTGTATCTTCTCGTTTATGCTGCTTGTCATATCTGTTGTAATTGTCACGCTTATTTTGATTACCATATTTGTTTTGATTATCATATCTGTTATAATTATCATATCTCCTCTGGTTCTCGTGTCTCTCGTTGTTATGCTTTTCATATCTTTCATCCATTTGGAGCGCATTTCCGACACGCATATATCTATCTTGATTGTTATAATCTTGGTTTTCATACCTCCTCTGATTGTCGCGTCTTGCACTGTTGGGTCTTTCGTATCTTTCATCGTTAAGAAGTATGCCGGAACGCGCGTATCTATCCTGATTATGATTATAATGGTTGTCATGTTTTCTATAGTTCTCGTGTCTTCTTTGATTATCACGTCTTCCATCGTTAACTGTGATTAATCCAATATTTGCGATTCCTCTCTCCTGATTATTTTGTTTATTCCACTGATACCCATTTGGTTTGGGTGCGAGCTTGTGTTTAGGCGTTGTTCCGCACTTTGACGAAGCTTCCGTGTTCGCGTGATAATTCTCGTTGCTTCTGTTAGGCGTTGTTGGATTAGGTTTCTACAGAATTGACAAGAACATTTGACAAAAACACATATAAGCAAACAACATGATTAAATCAATAACATGTTTCCTTCGTAAAAAATATTTATTCTTATTAATTCCCTTACAAAAAAAAGATAAACATAATTGTATGCTAGCATATAGTGTATATTAACTAATATACTTTTCTGTGATTTTTAAATAATGAGAAAAAGAGAAAAAAATTATAAAAATAAAAATATTTTATAACGCAGATAACGATTATTTGTCAGATTTTTAAGCAAAAATATATCTTTAATTAGTAAATGATAAATGTCGTTTTGTATAATTATACAACCGTCTACATAGCAATATGATTTGCCATAATGTCGTTTATACCTTATATCCAGGTTTATTCCCATTTGGTTTGGTATATGTTTGTGGCATATACTGTACTTCAGTGCAAATATCCTCAAACGGTATATCCATGTCTCTTGAATATTCTGCCAGTACATTGTAAATTTCCAATAAGCAATAAGCGTCCAATGCTGTCATATATAACAGATATATTAGCAAAAGTTATTGGTTATTAGTACTATTAGTAATATAAAATTGTTATACAATGTTAGAAAGATAGAGAAAATTGACCAACCAGCATATTTTATTTGGCTTTCTCTTAAAGGTCGTAACTCCCAATTTGAAAATTGATCAGATTTATCGAGTTTTTGTCCGAAACACAGCTCTACCAATTTACTCAAGCTTTTGCTAGTGAAACTTGGATCCCCTTTATACGGGAACACAAAATTGTGCTCTTCCACTAATTTTTTCCATAAATGCATCAAATCCAGGTATCCTTGGCCATGCATTTTCACAGACGATATAATAGGAAGACTGTTACGCATGACTGTCATGTCATGTGCTATGCCAAATCCTGTGTTAACATATGAAAATTTTAATACAAAAAATAATTTTTGTACGACATCATAATAAATTCCTATTCTCTGAGAGAAAAATAATATATGTAATATATATATGCTTCTTCTATATAAAATAATGTTAATTCTTTAATTTGAAACTAAATAACATATTTAAATTTTAAGTAAACTTTATCATTTT
Source organism: Linepithema humile (assembly GCF_040581485.1). Lineage (NCBI taxonomy): Eukaryota > Metazoa > Arthropoda > Insecta > Hymenoptera > Formicidae > Linepithema > Linepithema humile. The sequence goes on along the minus strand of NC_090132.1, from coordinate 628,305 downwards.
AGCATATTTAAATACAAAGTTAAATCTAAACGACGTTTTATGTATCATATAACTAAAATAATATAGAAGACTATTTTTTAAATAGAAATACATACCAATTTTCACAATATTTTTATTTCCAAATAATGTAAGACCAAGTTCAATCCAGAGCTCATGTAATTCATTGCCCAGAGTAGTGACATCCAAAATATAAACGCTATCATCTGTAGCTATTTGTATGAGCGCTAACTCTGGTGGCTTAGATCCTACGAAAGTGTAAATATTTCATATTTAACTGGAGTATTGTAAACTCATGATCATTGTTTTATCACTTTTCGTGTCAAGTATTTATTACCAAAACTAGGCTTCCATTCCAAATCAATTCCAACCATGCTAACATTTCTCAGTCCAGTATCAAGAAATTCTTCAAACAAGCGTCCATTATCTACTACATTGATGGACTCTCTTGGCAATTTTAAGACGTGATAATTTGAATTATTCTCAGTCAGTTCGTAATTTTCTTCTCTGCTCGTAGAAGCGCCATCATTTACCCCTGCAAACTGTAATATTATGAGTACTCCACAAGGTTTAAATATAAAAATATAGATAAAAGAGCATTACTTTCTCCATTATATTCTTCTTCGTGCAAAATTGCCCATGGCCACTCCTCCTTAGGTATTTGATATTGTTTTGCCCAGTATAAGCCTTCTTTTTCATCGTTAGCATTAACTAGCATCAAGAGTAATTCCACTTGCAATTTACGGTCATCTCCAACTGCCTCTCTTACCATCTCTCTCCAACTGGCAACATCTAATAGAAAAAAAAGATAATTGATTAAAAGATATTAACATATTTTATTTTTAAACAGGACAAATCTCTAATCCTGAATAGCTGTAAAGAAAAATGGATATTCACTTAAGCTATTCTCCATGTAACGCTTGTACATTAGGAATTGTAATGCTCCTTCGTTTCGTTTTGTATTTAAGTGAGGACATACATCGGGTGACAAATTGTACTGTTTTATTAGACGTGCAATAAGTCTAGTTATTGGACGAGCTTGTGCTGATATCTTAACTTCTGGTATATCATAAGCTCTGAAACAATTCATTTATTTAAGTAAAATTCTCAGTTAAATAGCAAAAATTCACATGCTATATAAAGTATCACTTACTGGATAAATTGTTCTAATGCAATTTGTACATTGTTTCCTGGTGCTATAAGGTCATCTAAGTAAGTTGTCAAGGTTTGTTGTACCTCTGGGCAGTCAACTAGAAATTCGTCAACTACTTGCAACTTATTTTGTAATATAAGAGGTAATAACAATATTTTTGGATCTATAAAGTGGCTTTGCAATTGTAACATTGCTGCATACTGTGCAGCTTCTTTGTATTCTTTTTCTCGTATCATATCCTACAAAAAATAATACAGAAGTGTGAAATAAATCGTTATACTTGTAAAATGTTTGAGCTTATATACACACACATATATACCTTTATTACTTGTAAGAACATATCTTTATGTTCCACAAAATCATATACAGAAGATATTTTTTTAATCAATAACATTTGTTTCATGTGCTTCTGTCTTACTAATTTAAAAGCTGCTAACTTCAAATCGGGAACAAGAAATTCCTTATATGCCTCTTTTCTATCTTCTATCCAATTTGAAAACTCTTCTATTACTGTAATATAATAAAAATGATAAATTTATGATTTTAAAGATCTTTTTTGTATAAATAAAGCTCTATTATGATTACTTTACAAAATAAATACAATAATTTATATTAAGACACATCTCCAATAACCCTAACCTTCATATGTACTTTAAGACATAAGAATGATGATTAATCTCAATACTTTATGATTTTTTTTTTTTAAATTGGTTTAAAAAAATGGTTTCTTTAATCTATCAAAATTAAGGTTTTTAAAGTATATCCTCTATGATATTAATAGACAACTATAATTTTTTAACATAAATTTGTGCAATATGTATATATATAGGTATTATACAAATTATGTTAAAAGATTAGATTAAAATATTGTTTATATTGCTAAAGAAATAAATAGATAAGCAATAAACCTGCATATGCAAGCGATTTGCTGTTTGTCATGTGATCAAAGTCCGAGGTATTGACAAGAATTCTTAACGTGCTGAGATATGGATTTGGTGCAGTCTCAAAGTAATCCGTTAACGTTCTACTAACACCGTCGCACTTCTTCCCTGGAATTATTAAGACAATCAATTAATGTATGCAATTAAAGTGCTAATATTCACTTGACTGCGTCAGAAAAATTATGCTTACATAGTGCCCACATTCGATGCAGAGTATTGAGCCACGTTTTCGTGGCATCGTCTATAGACGAGAAAAACAACAAATCCATATTATTGTCCCCACGATGGCTCATTATTTGAAAATCCTCGAGATTTTAATTTCGTCAATCAGTACTTGCGTAATTGAGAATTGCTATTTCATATATCTACTCTAGAGATACAAAATACTCGAGATACACAATGGTGGGGAACGCTCGGCACAGTTCTTCCAAGGTTTTTGCGGTATGAGACGAATTAACAATACAACGACGAAGATAGTATTCACTTGATGTAACGTCACGATCAAATGACAAAGAAAAAAACATTGACAAACGTTAGCCGGGACTTCACCCAGCGCTCATATCGTCTAAAGTTTGCGCCACTTTATGTACGAACGGCATGAATTATAAAACAGCAATAGATGGCAAACTCGTTTCACATAGAGACCCTAGAAGTAAATATTGTATAGTTCAATCTCAATACCCAGAGGACGTCTAACGCAAGAGTTTAATTTTACTCTCTAGGAAGTAGTATAAGACGTAATTTCTTTGTTATTAATTATTCAAGTTAACGTCTGTTAATGTCAAGCCAATTTTTTTAGTTTTTGACGAGAAGAATCTAAGAGGGTTCAATTTGCAAAATTTGGTATGTATATAAATAAAAAAAAACAAAGTATAATGCAAAATTGTGATTTATTACAAAATAATTTTATTATTTATTTTGGAATTTACAAAATTATATTTAAAATTGAAGAGATATAAAATAAATCAAATGATCAAATGATTTATTTTATATGTGAACAAAAACGACGAATTAATTAACAATATTAGATTAATTTGTAATTTGCTTTATTAATTCGTCATCTTTATTCACATTTACACTCATCGTAATATGCTGATTTAATGATTGATTAATGAATACATGTTTTATTTTCTCTTGTCTATTCATCTCTCCATTTGGTTGAAGCGAGAAACTTGTATTAATGTTTGCATTATCTGCATTATCTGCATTATCTGCATTATCTGCATTATTGATACTATTATTGGGCAAATTAATTAATGGTGTATTCCTGGAGTTGGTGTCATGTTGCATGATGACTGCTGCATATTCTGATGGTTCAGAAAGAATTTCTCTGTAATAAATTTTGCAATTTAGTGCTTTTAATTGCAAGTCTATTGATACAAAAAGAAATGTATAAAATTGCTATAGAATTGACAAATAGCATTGAAAAAAAATAAGCAAAAAATTAATTTAATACTAATCGGTTATGAGGAAATAAAATATTTATCTACTTACTCGTCATTTACAGCTGCTAATTGAAGTGTGCAATTTCTGTGATTTTCTTCAGCAGCGTCCATTTCATCACTCGAGTAAGTTAATATATTCGTACCATAATTTGCATTCTGTACCCAATTTGGTGGTACTGCTGGTACAGCCATTTGAAGTTGATTGTGATCTATCTTCCCATTATTTTTATGCGGTAGAACACAATTTGCTTTTTCAACAAACGGACCTGAAAGCAAACATATAAATTTATATACGAAGCTGCTTCATACGTTCTATATCTGCTAATTATAAAAATAAAATATAATTTTTCAATAATCTGCAGAACAATTACCGCGCTCTGAATTCTCCATACTTTTTATTTCACCGTTCAAATATGTTGATGGATTTGATATGTAGAAATACTGTAATGCAATAATTGTTTTTCGTTAACGCGTTCTTAACCGATTATTTTTGTGCACATTTAAATGTCTACAATTTAAAAGCGTGTGGTTAAAAGCCCAAGTTATGTATATCTATAGCTTTAATTCATTATTACTAATTTATTAGTTTGTGCAGATATTTGTACAAGTTAGGAAAAAATCGTGCGTTTTATATGAGAAGTGTATTTTTTTAAATGTTGATCTATGTTTGTTATAAAGATTTCTTTATAGCGTGGTTTCAAGCAACCGTCGGTCGACTTGTAGGCTTGTAGGCTTTATATTGTTTGAAAAGTTTACACACACACACACACACACACACACACACACACGCGCGCGCGCGCGCGCGCGCGCGCGCGCACACACACACACAGCAAAAATTAAGTGCAATTTCTTCTAGTTTGTGTTACATAAATTTATTATGATGGCAAGATCATGTGCATCAGTATCGACATGCTATCGATTATCTACTAGTTATACACTTAGAAATAATACAAGATTTTTTTATGAGATTTTGTTTGCTATTACAACGTTCCATAAATAGTGGATTATATTATATTATTATTATTTCTTTGAGTTTAAACAGATCATCATTTTGTCATTGAAGCTTTAAACTGTTTGAATAAATTTTGACTGAACTTACACGATAAAAAAAAAGAAGTTGCTAGCACAATAAACTTTATACTTTATAGCAAAACATGTTAATTATGGATTGCAAAGAGATTTGTTACAGATGCTAATTTTATTTGCTGCAAATAATTTTGCAAAATCTGCAAATTATATCGCTATTATAATAAATTGATTTTTACTTTGCCATCAAAATTGCATTGGCAGCGACAATTTTGCTGCATTAGCAAAATACATTTGTTAAAAATAAATTATTTTGTCGTAGCAGCAAATTAATGTGTCTTTAGAAACAAATGTACTCAACAAAATTCATCTATTCTATCAGTAAAATAGATTTCGATACATTGAATAATTTGAAAGATTAGTTATGATAGTAAAGTTTTATCGCTATCACATCTAATATACAATAGCAACGACGATTTTGCTGCAATAGCAAAATTCTTTTTTCCGTGTATATGTCATGAAGGAACACGTTGTGGAAAATGCAACAAAACCTTTTCCCATTTTGTTTATATAACAATATTTATGAATCCAATAATATAAATACACTTACGTTGTTCTGGTGGAGCGCTCGCGACTGCTTCTTCATAAATATTCGCAATTGCATGATTGCTAATACGCTGATTGATTTCCACAGATTGCACCGGAGAGCAGTTGCAACCTAAGAAAATATATATTTTCGATATTAATTTGTTATCATGATAATCATATTTACTTTTATTAGATATGGTTATTATAAAAATTGAATTTGAACGATTAGACGTACATATATATATTTTTTTATTTTATTAATAATAAAATTAATACTAAATAAAAGAATATAAATACAGATTTTATATATATATAAGAAAATTGTATTTGCAAAGAAATAATGTAAATATAAGGTAAGTGTTTATGAAGGATTAAAAACTTACAGTTTTTTAAGAAGCAGTTCTTAAGTTTTTCATAATTAATATATATGAGCCAAATCAACACAGTCAACGCAATCAACGTACAGATTACGATCGAAACAATCATTACAATATTGGCAGTATCATCTGCTGCAATGATAAATATACATATATTATATACACGCACACACACACATACATATACAGGATATTTCGCTTTAAGTAAAGCAATTCTGTACTTTCATCTGTACATCATTAAATTTAGAAAAAAATAAACTTTTTAAAAATAGAAAAAAATTTAAGTGGTTTAACCAAAGTTTTCTAAATATCTAGGTGTGTAATTTAAAATGAGAAATTTTGTGCTTTGTATTATATTGAATAATTAGAAGAAAAATAATTGTGTCACGTATTTGAGACATGAATATTTTGTAATATCAAGTTTACTTTGATAAAAAGAAATTTCAACTTACGCTCATTTGCATCTTTTTGACACGATAGTGTCTTATGGTTGCCGGTCGCAAAGATATCGGTATATCTACAAATCCAAAAAATATACAATTCTATACAAAGGACAGAAGATCATGTTGCATATCAGGTGGATTCTATATCGGTCATAAGATACTCTCAACGCACGTGCTTGCCGCTTTTTTTTATATCGTTATGCGATACCATTCTAATCAGATGTTTATTCTCTGACTGCGACACACATATAGTTCATCCATTCGATGGACAGAATTTTATACCGATATTTGCCGCTCATCATCTAAATTGTCAAATAACTATAAAAATATACTTTTATATCAGTAAAATTTATTAGAAAATTTCTTTCTCATAGATGAAGATTTTTCCGATGTTAACATGAAAGAAAGTTATAGGATTAAATAGCAAGAAATGTTTTTACATGGATTACTTTGATATGAAATGCTAAATTCTTATTGTATTATAATTATAACAAATACTGTCAAATTTTACTTCGTCCAATATGCTAAAAATATAAAGCTTTAACTAATTTCAAGTGCAAAGAATAGCAGCAGATTTCAGCATTGCATTGTATCGTGTAATGTACATGTGGTTGCACCGGTGCGATCGAATAAATATAACATTTAAAGAGGCTCTGATAAACAGATGTACAATGACTAAGCATGCAGTAGGCGATTTTTGTTATTTCTGTGTTTTGATAGAGTAACAAATAATGGCAGAAATGGGAAGAAACAAGTGCATTGGCGTATAATATTCTTACCCTTTCATACATGGCCCGCACTGAGACGGTTCACGTGCTGGTACTTCAGCTTCGACACGATTAAAGTTGACGCATTGTGTATAATTAACGCAACGTTGAGAGACATCATAGCAGTAAGACAGTCCGTTAAGACAGTCTTGATCTCCGTTACATGGATATTTTTCACCAATCATGGCCTGTAATAAAAACACATATTATTCTAGAATCGGAAAATGATTCTTTTATGCTCGGTTCCACCAACGTAGAGATTAACTTTAATCTCGAACTTTAATTTAACTTCGAACTAGTTCGAAGAATTAGAAAAAGGTGAAGAGTAAGTTAAGACGAATCGAGATTAAAGTTAATTTACATTGGTGGAAATAGGCATTAATCTTGGTTTTTTGTGCATCTTGTTCTTGGTTATTTATATTGTGTTTGCTTTCCCTAGGTAGTGCGTGGTATGTAAAATTCAAAATTTTCGTTTGAAATCTTTTTCTTCGAAGAAAAAGGGATCGGAAAAGATGGATGACTCATGCTATCGACAACCGGTTCGTGAGTCATAGAGACTTTGTCGAATGGGGAAAAATTCCGAGTTGTGTTCGAAATTATGATATATATATTGCGTTCGTTTTTGCGGTTGCACAAATGCTCGAAATGATCTTCTTTTCTTTTCTTCTTTTCAAATCTTAATTTTTAATTCACCATTTTTATCAAAATTTCTCGCAAATAAAGGACTTTTTGTAAATTATCGTACTCGCGATATTGTATTACTGTGCATTCCACATCCGGCAATGGTGCTGAGAAATCCGGTGCAATCGCGCGATAAGAACCAGAAATATGTGTTTTGTTTTATTTCAGGTCAGGGTCAAAATTTTTTAATTATTTTCTTCGTGTTTCTTTTGTCTTTTTCGCCGATTTTTTCGTGTATCGCAGGATGATGAAATTGTCACGGAATTGCGTCATCCTTGTGCATCTCACAAATCATCTTAATTTTAATTCCAAAGATAACTAAATGGCTTTTTAAAAGATTAATTTAAAAGATTGAAAGAAATTAGTAAAATTAGGTCAGTATCAATTATAACGCAGGAATTGTACAAATATACATCGCAAATTTACTTAAATTAATGATTAATTGAGAAACAAATACTTTAATTTTCTAAAGTTTAAAAAATATATTTTATCGTTCATTTAAGTGTGAAAAATAATCTCGCACAAAATTCTAAAATTTAATGATACTTAGGCACTTCCGTAATCGTCAAAAATTAATTCAGTCTTCAGAATCTCGATCGTATTAGTCAGAGTCCTGATAAAATCTGACATAACGATGCATTATGCTTTTCTGCATTATATGTAGCAAAAATTAAAATCAGTAATTTTTCGAGTTTTCTAAATTATTATGAATTGAATCGGAAAGCCATATAGACGTTGAAAAATGTATTTTACTCCGAATCTCGCGGTCCTATGAATTATCACGATTGAAAAGAATATGTATTCTTCATGTTGTTCATACAAATCTGAATTTAACAAAATTGAAATTAAAATTTTAAATTATAACGCTTTTATACTCTTGTCATCTATTATGTGCGGTACAATATAGGCAGAAAAAAATGTACACAAACAAAAGTTAGTATCTCACTACCGATTATGTGAATTTGCATAGGTACACGATTTAGCTCTGCTCCAAAGTTAACTAAATTTCTTTCTCTATCTATAATTTTTTACAGTTTATAGTTATTAAAGATAGAACTAATCATGAAAGAAACAAAGTTAACTTAATTAATTTTATCTCTAAGCTAATTGATCAATCAATTTTTAATTTATTTAATAAGTTTAGTTAATTAATATATTAGTTAATTCGAATTATTAGTGCAATTGTATCTAAATTTAACAAATCGCAGTTAATAACAAATTATATTTGTGTCAATTCTTATTAATTATTTATTTGTATTCTTATTAACTTTGGACAAAGGCAAATATTTAACAATAATATAATAATATAAAGCGAATTGGTTATTACGCGTTTCACATGTTTGGGCCTTTCTAGAATGTTCGAAAGTGTTATCTTTTCAAGATATTTATCTCGCTCCGATTTGTCACACAATTCGATCAAGCTCGCCACAAATAATCACAAGAATAATGATAAAACTACCGAACAAAAATCACAATAACACATTATTATACTTTTCACACATTATCTTAAGCATTTCTTTTCTTTGTTATTTATCCTACGAGCTACGATTTGATAGATCTCGATTTTCTTAAACATGGAAAACGCACATGTGGATTAATAATGTCAGAAAGATTATTAAAATAATTTAACGACTAGAAAATTGTTTCTCTTCTCTGTATTTCGATTACTTCGCGCGTAATAAACATTGATCTCTAATAGATTCTCAACAAACTTTTATATGTGTGTCCTTTAAGTCGATTTATCAATCGCAGTTCGAGGAACAGTAATTTCACATTGACATGTTGTTTATTCGTGCCAAAGACGTGCCACTTACCATTTTTTCCGGAAAACAGAGGCGTGTATAATTGTCACAAGAAAACTGTCAAATGGATTATTTGAAAATTGCCAATTGACTGCTGCCGGCGAAATCATTCGATAAGCTTCCTTCGAGAAGTTTATTTGGCTTTTGTGAATGACGGAATGATCGTCCACTTATGCCTTGACCTATCTTGCCTACACGAAGAATGAACATGCACTAACAGGTTCATGCAAGCTCGGAGCCTGACATAGTGTCGACCTGTCGACTGAAAAGATATAAGTAGGGGAAAGTAAAGAGAGGGGATGATGAGAAGTCGGGGTCATTGACCGTCTACGATTTTTTGTCTACGACAAAAATATTTTTGTTTTTTAGAGATTTGCATTCATATACAGATTACATATATACAGATTATAATTACAACATATTTAATAATTATGTAATAATTAATTATTTAATAATTATACTTTAATAAATTAATCAGATTTGTTCTTTTTTATGCATTTTTTCACTTTTTTTTCAATTTTGCATTTTTTTCTTTTTTCTTTGCTAATATTTGAATATGCATACTAGTTTTATGTATATATTATTTCATTAAAAAAAAGAACATAATGTAGTTAGACAAATCTTATCATTATCTCTTATCATTATTAAGTTCATGTAAGTAAGTTCTATAATCTTTTGTGCTCTAATTAAGATATAATTTGAACTAATAGAAGAAATTTTTTACTTCTTAAATAGTAATTGGATTATGTGAGCATAAAAATACATTTTTGCGAAATGGATGTAGCATGTAAGTATAGTTTAATCTGATTTAGTTTTTATAAATATAATGTGTAAGGAACGTTTTGGATCCTTAAAGCTAAATACGGACTATAGAACATTTGCTGTAACCGAATAGCGTTTCGACCGGAATACTGTTCAGTTCAGTGTTCTATTCGATTCGGTCTTTCTTCCGACAACTATTTCTGCCTCAAACAGAATTCTGAGTTATAATACGTTTTTGGGAAAGGATAATAAACCTATGAATCATTCAAAGCATTATTACATGTACACTCAAAAAAATGATCTTGCAATAATAGCTAAAATTTTCTAGGTGTAAAAAATTAACTAAAACAGATAAATGATTAGCAACTGTTGTGATATTGCATATGTAATTACTTAATCAGTTTAGATGACAGAAACAGAATATATATCTGTATTGTTTGTGAACTTTAAAAAGAAAGTTTCTCTAAAGCGCCTATCTATATAAGATCAATCACGTGTTAAATCATGCAATGAATAACATTTAGCAATGGTACCTAAATTTTTCAGAAGCTATTGCTAGAACATTACTGCTATAAATTCTATATGTGACAAACAATGTTTTCACAGATACGAAAAATAGCGATACATTCTTGTTGCGATATCTAGAAATCTAACTACATCAGCGAAATATTTTTTTGAGTGTACTCTTCATCTGTGTCATCAACCAGGCGTATTTAATTGGGCTCTCCATGGCTAACGCTCTGCTTATTGATGGTTCTGCGATTGGGTCTCCAAACAGGTAGGTTTTCAAAGATCAGCATAATACAAAATTCAGGTAAAAGATGTCAATATAAAGATAAATGGAATAAGGCTGATGGTAGAGGATGAGGCGAAAATCGTAGTCGCGGATAAATGGTAACGCAGAGAAAAAGGCTATTGTGTGAATACGTTCCATGACTTAGTTTTCTCCGTCTTACCATACGTCCACGATTATGTTTACATCTCATTTTCTGCCATCAGCCTAAGCAATGAGTGTGCAATGAGGAACTGTTCATGATGATTGGAAAGATCTTTTTGCAATAAAGAACTATATATATCATTTCTTTTCTTCTTAAAAATGCAATAGATTATTTATGCTAAATAGCTTAAAGATCCAACTGGGACACTTAAGCTAAAACAAAAAAAAAAAAGAAAAATCAACAATGCAACAATTAAATTTAAACAAATATTACGAAATTAAAATATATTTTTTTTCACAATCCCTTTTTGCATCAACTTATTTATTTGCAATTATCAATGAAGAGATTAGTTTTCCTTATGAATAATGCTCGATATGTCCACATTCACCCAAAGGAAAATTGAGAAAATATAAAACTTGATACATATTTTATGATTCAAAATAATTTTTTGTCCTTTGTGAGTATGGAGCATTCAATCAATTGATTTTCCAATTTTGGCATTTATTGTAGGCATGTACTGCATTAAATATTGTTAACGGATGTGTATATGCGTTATATGTATATGTTTATATCAAAGACTTTACACACTTATATGGAAAATTAGGTTGCCACTCAACGACAATAGAAGAATAGGATTATTCTTAGAGAATAAAACATAATGTAGCTAGACAAATCTTCAAGATTATTCTTAGAATAATCCTATTGTAGGATTCCTTCACCTTAGAAGAATTTTCGGATTATACCGGATGTATCTGCGGTAATATTTACAATAGTAGCGTGAATAGTGTATTTGCGTGATTTTGAGATGTTTAAAAACGCTGCAAAAAAAGTATTCTTTGAAATTTCAGCATAATTTCTTCTAAAACAATCTTTGAAAATAGTTATAAATTTTGCTACTTTTTAATATATTCAACAATATATACTTTGGTAATTAAACAAAATAAAAATTTTATAAAATGCAAATAATTGATGTTATCCTTTTCCCTTCTTGAGCAAAAGCAAGCAAAAATTAATGACAAAAGTTTTACAACAAATATATTAGAGGAGCCGTATTGCGTATAAACATCATATAGACAATGCATGCGTATTAGCAAGGTATATTAGATCTAGTTTTCTAGTTATCTTCATAAGAATGTGAAGTATCTATTATATTTATATATTTATTATATTCCAATTTAGATTCTGGATTAAATTAAATGTCAGAATCAAGGGTGTAAAAAAAACACGTCTCTATCAAGTAAAAAACAATATGTATTTTTATCTTAGTACGTATATATATATATACACTAATAAAAAATGGAAACTGTCTTACGATCTAGTGCAACATGACGTTATAATAAGCAATAATGATGCAATATTTCAAATACCAAACAAATCTTTTTTAGTTTTCAATTTCAAATTATATAGGCTATGAAACACAATAATTTAAAAACAATCATTACATTAGAAAACATTGTCAAAATTGTTATTGCATTAGTGAAATGGTTCATACTTATCTATTGTATTTAATTTAGTCGTTTGTAGGTGTTGCTAGAATTACTTCTATCACTTTGCTATTATTTGTAAGCTTTTTTGCAGAAATTACACTATTTTAAAGAGATAATAAAATGATAATCCAGTACCGTTATTTCATTGTGAGAAATGTGGGAGCAACTATTTTGCTAACAATCATTTCACTCTTTTTGTTCAAACAAAGTTATCACATTACCAACACGTAGTGTCTTTTCAAAATGTATGTAAACTCTTATAGAACATTGATAATTATATGGAAGGTCATTTTGCGCGATTTTTTTAAATTATCTAAATATATTACGGAGTGTGTGTACTTCCATCTTCTTTTCCAGGTACTACTTTATCATTCATTCTTATCAGTAGCAAACAGTTTTTCACATCACTTCCATTCCACCGTTTTGTGTATTCTCTGTAAAACCTAATGTAGACGTGGGTGCATCCTGCGACGTATCTTCCAATGCTGGCGCTTCCATGCCTTCTGGCAGATTGTTTGCCGTACCAGTTGGACAGTCGTCCCAATTGATTTTGAATCTAGTAACACGTGGTTTATCCCCTAATATATTCCTTTGAACTTTATCAAATTGTGGTTGTGGAGGTGGATTTTCTCGAAGCTCTGGATCCGTGTATTCATTATTTATGAAATAACCGACGCGAACAAATTCATGACCTCTATAGGAGCAAGTCAGCAACACAACAGTTACTCCTAAAGCATCGTTCACTGGGATTCTACTCACATCAGGTGGATCAGCCTAAAAACAACAAACATAAAAGTGAGGAACAATGCAAAATATTATAATTATTAAATCTGGTAAGTTATGATATACAATATAATAAAGTTGATACATGTTTTACCTGAAATACAAACATATGTCTTCCTTCTGGGATTGGGCCAACATAAATAGTGTCTAGAACTTGATCAAAATCCTCTGACTCTGCACTGCCCACATATATCATCCTCCATTCCAAATCTGAAAAAATATCAGTATTATATATAGTTTACATTGTGTATAAGAATGAAGAAAACAACTATATTGCAGAGAATTTAGGTTACAAACTTTTATTACATTTAAATACGTTTCTTATTTTTATTATTGCTATTTTTTTATAGTCATTTTGCTATATTGCAAGATAAGCACGAACTATTGTGTGTTATTAGAAGCTGTGACATCACTGTTGCAAAATTAACCTAAAGATGGATGCTTTAAAAGTCGCGTGTACACTGGGACAAACCGAGTATCTTCGATGTATTATCGATATACTATAGCATTCACAGATTCGCAAAGAATTGAATTCGCACCTTCTTTAAGCTCCTCGATGCACTCAAATGTGACTTCGAACTGAAACGGATTCAGGAACGGCGAAGGATTGTCGAGGACAGCAACGTTCGCTAGCTGAACCTTGGCCATGGTGTGTCGAATGAAGTTCGAGAAATTCGAGCGATTAAACCAGTCTGACAAACTTCGCGCAGCGATGAACTTCGAGTGACTCGATGACGTGATGCGTAATATTCCAGTACGATTATTCACCCTGCTGTAAACGGGGGATCGCGAGCCGACAGATAAACAACAGCTTCATCGCAGCGGCACGCAGGGTAGTTTGGCGGCAAATGAACCGAAGTGCGCTTCCGGTGATGCTGCGCGTGGCCACTGAAAAAAATATTGTTCATTGTTAAAGTGTAATGTGTATTGCAACAAACGTTGCGAAAAATTCGCGTTAGAATTATAGAACAGCATACGCGCACGAGGAACGCTATATTTTCGCGCTATAGAGTGAAGTTAGTATGTTTTTTATGCACTTCTCGCATCGCATGCTTAAATGCCCTTTAGGCCTGTATCAAATTATGCATTAAAGATTGAAGATTGTGATTGGAGATTGGAATTCGACCCATCAGGACAAAGTGGACAAAATTGAGATACCTTGATTGGTCGAAGGGAGATGTAGGGAGATTTAGGTTTTTCTCAATGTATTTTTTAGGTTATATATAAAACTTTAGTTGGTTAGGGTTTCAATCATGTTAAACATAATTAATGCTTAAGTGCCGCGCATGTGCGTTTTGTACAGCACAACAGAGGACGCGGTTTCTACCGGAAAAGGAGGGAACGATTAGGAACGATCGTCGGGCGACAGAGTGAGACGAACGTCCGCGCGGAGCACGGAGCAGAAGATTTCGGTGGCCATTTTTCTTCTGACGTTACCGTAGCTTTTGTGGCTTACGGTGCTATTTGTCCCGTGGGGATCTGTATCTCACTTTCTCCCTCTCTTTTGCTCTCTTTCATTTGCTCGAGAGTCATTGGATCGACGACGACGATAACGAGAAAGAAAAAGAGGAGGAGGAGGAAGCGAGGACGGGGCAACGACGGTGACGACGACGACGACGACGACGACGACGGCGGCGGTACACCCGGACGGTCTTTGTGTGCAGTGCGCATTAAAAGATAAGAATCGAGTGCGGAGATAACGATAAAGACGATCAGTGATAACTCGTGACTACTCCTCTCCATCATCTCCAACAGTGACGGCAACAGCAACGGCGGAGGAGGAGGAGGAGGAGGAGAAGGTGCGGCGTGACGGGTGTTCTCGCGCGTACAATCTGGACGCGCGATAGTCAGTCGCGCACGGTCGAGTGCAAAGGAATTTCGTCGCGGATCACCGACAACGACGGAGTGTCGAGCGCGGTGAGTGACGCTTAACGACGACAACGTCGAGAGCGAAAACGTCGACGAGGAGGACGAGAAGGACGACAATTGCTATACACGGTTGGCCGCCGCTTAGGGCATTGCCGACATCCAAGTGCATCGCACAATCGTGTAGGAGAATTTTTTTCGCTTCGCGACGACGACAACAACAACAACAACACCAACAACGTTGGGCATCTCGTGCTCGTGTCGTTGATATCGTATTGTCGTAGACACGGTCACGCGCCACCGCATCGTACATCGGCAGCAGCGCCACCGGGATGGAGAGGCGAGGAGCTGCTTTTGTGCTGGGGATGCTATATTTAGCGGTGGGCACCCTCGTCACGGTCCAGGCAGGTGAGTTTCTTCGAGGCGTGCACTGGTTCCTTTCGGCCTCTCCTCGATGGCCAACCCGCTTGCTCGCGACGATCGTTTATTTGTAACGCCGCGCGCACACGACGGCTCTTCTCCGTCCGTCCGTCGATTCCTGGTATTATCGTACTACCTATTCTGACCCTCCGCTCTCACATCCTGACCCTTGCAAGGCGCCGGTAACATTGGCTGATCGTCCTGGTCATTTCGATTTACCTGATAACTTTGGATTCCCTTAGCCGAGTGCGCGTGGACGACGAGACTTCCCCCCCGAAAAGCGCGTTTGATCCTGGCGCGGTCAATAAACGAACAGCTCACGTGACACCATGATTCGTTTACGGTCGTGTGTGCTAATTGACATTTGCGATGATTGATCATGTAATTCCGAAATGGAAATCGTCATGGTAACAGTATCGGTTCCCGTAGCTGGATTACAGCGGGCCACGGGATTACAAAAGCTCGTTCATTTGCTCGGATATTCGCGTCATGATTATTTATTATACAAAGAACACACACTTTCAGTGTTTACCGTAGCCGAAAGATTCTCATATATTTTCCATAATCTGTAACATTAATTAATTTCATCGTTAACAATGTTACATCGATAATTTATAGGAATATATCAATAATATTGCATCAGTAATTATGTGTTACATTGGCAGGCTGTATTGTATCATAGATCTGTTATATAGCTGATAAAATTATTGCACGATAATGTAGACTTGATGCAATCGTTATTATTAATCACGGTCGTCTCTCATCGATTAGAGACAGCTACATATATTGTTAATTTTCAGTTGATGATAATTTGTATCCGATCGATTTGCACATTGCTCACTCAAGTCTGATAAAACTTGACTTGCATGACAGTCGAGTTTATTTAACGATTTACTGTTGCTTCTTAAAATTATACTATCACAATACGGACGAAGACAATCTATAAGGATACGGAGAGTCCGCACATGATTAATCATACTAAGCGATGCTCGTTTAAACGCGCATGTTTTCGCGAGAGAAACCATTCTTCTAGCAATAAAACTCAATTGTATATTTCATAAAGATCGTTTTGAATTTAATTTTTAAAAACTTGAACAAAATTATATCTGTGTTAATAATTTTAACGTTTAGAAGTTTTTATTGAGAATAGTTAGCAGGAAATGAAACTTTATACATGTGTGAAAATAAATACAGCTGACGCGTTTGTTATTTCTTCTTTCATATTAAAGCTCACTCGCTATATACACGAAGATGAGAGACGAACGCGTTTAGATGCTAAACGCACGATGAGAGAATACCGGGCTTACAGTTCTAGATACGAAAATGGAACATCTCGGGTCGCATTTCTATTGAGCGCGATGTGAATTATAGCTTCTGGAGTCAGAGGAATAAAAGCTGTTACATATAATAATACTGAAGAGGACGTTGTAATAATCTACTGCCGAGTGGATTTTATTGCAGCCATATTTATCATGAGGACTTTATTCGAAGATTAGATCGTGCGTCTGATAATAACAATCACGTGAATAATCCAACAGGTTTTCGATACAAATAGTACAAATACCAATAATACAAATATTACAAATAGTTTCGATAAATACGAAATTTGAAGAGATGACTGCTGGAGACAAACAAGAAATTCCGGCCTTAAGAATTTTATAATGTAATTTAACGCCGAAAAATACGGCAATCGGTGCTCACAATTTATAATAAATACGTTAATCCGAAACTATTGTGGACAGCTATAGAGAAAATCACGAAATTACATTTGATATTTTTTAATGACGTTTGTTATTTTTTTATTGCTAGCAATATCTTTATCACTACTGCGATTGAGTGAAAGAAATGAAGGAAAAAGTTAGAAGCATTATAAAAAGTACAAAAAAGTACAATCAAATTAGTTACGAGTTAGCTGCGTTTTTATTTTTTAAACTCGTTTTAAGATAATTGCGGTAAAAATCAAACAATGCGCGACAGAGAAAAAATACAGGAATAAATTATAACGTCTTGCGCGACGGATGTTTTTTATTTAAACGAGAATAATATTCGAAAGCTCGCAATGCTTTTATCGCAGAGGAAAATGCTAAACTTATGCATCGCGTGTCGGTATATTTGCTTCTTCCGTCATAATTTCGTCAGTGTTTGTGTTAAAGATTTCGCGTCGGTGTGTGAATACATAGGGGATTTCATCGGATGCGATCTCTTTTCACAGCTACTAATATTTACAGCATCACTGACACTGCCTATCAAAACGGTACACCCACATTCGAGAAGTGTCGCGAGAATGCCGGAGATGAAACCGAAAGTTTTACTCTCGTTAGATTCTTGTAAAATACACATGTTGATCACATACGAAACATATTAACACACAATCGGACATTTAAGTACATGAAAATATAACAGATTTTTTTCCAGAAGATACGTTGCGCCTGTTCAACTCATTTAAAAACGCAGAAACAGGAAGAAAATTATATGCAATGTTAATTGCACACATTAAACTCAAATCCCATAAAAATATGATAAATTCTTTTGGGAAGATATGTTGCACTTAAAAGAGAGTTTATGGTTTATTTAAAAATACAGAAGAGAAATAAAACTTTATGCCTCTTTTGAAGAAAAGATAAAAAACATTCTTATTGCAAAAATTTGTATTTTGAAGTGTAAAAAGAAATGGTAATCTTCTTTTGAGCTGAAGAAACGTCAATTTTAAACATTGTCGACATATTTCGTAATAATTTGTTTAAATATTACGATGGATGCGTTTAAATTTTGATGATGGAATTCGGCAAGTGGCGAGCAAACAGCTCGAAAGTGAACGTGTCGATAGGCGCGTTTATTAATGTAATTTGTAGTTTGTTAAGCATCTCGCGTCGAGCATTGCTTTCTAGGTCATTTAATGAGACTTATCGATACGCGTTGGGACGCGTTCTAAAAAGGTCTAGTCGATAATGCTGCAGTTGTGTGCATCTCCGTGAGTCACGGCATGCTGCACCCATCGCGATTCACTGCACGCGCTTTTCTGCATGTTATTCGTTTATCTCTAAAAGGGGAATGAAAATCGCGGCTCATAATTAAAAGTAATGATAAATAGAAATATTCTGCGATAATAGGAATGTTCCGTGGTAAACAGATATATAAACCCTCTTCGTACAATTGTCTTTCTTTCCTTTATCGATCCTCGCGATATCTTTCCACGTACGGTCATTAACATCAATCTTTCGAATATTAACATGTCAAATCGTTAGTTGAACTCATCGATTTACGTTTTGCTGTCAGTATTCGGAGTCTAACATTAATATTTATTATTGCCTTCCCAAGCGTACTTCCACCTACATTTCAGAATAAAATAATTAAATATAAAGTTACTATAACTGTCTTTTAATAATTTATACAACAAGCTTATCTTAAGTTTCTAAAGAAGCATTTTTTTTCTTAAATATGTAATATTTTTAGCAAAAAATTAATGACACTAAAACTTATAAATTATATTTATTATAATAATATATTAATTTTATCGAACACTGACATATTGAGAAATATATATTGATAATATAATAGGAAGAAGAAAAAACACTTTTTATCGGATCTTCTTTGATCCTATATTGGTCCAACTATTTATTGAATCTTTTTTAAATCCGCTACCAGCGTAGCATGTCTTTTTATCGTTGATAACAAGCGACGCGGCAATAACTGGGCACTTCGCACATCATCGCGATGTGTTGCTTTCACGATGAAGGACTCGCGAGAAGAAACCGCTGCCAAGATTGAACTGCTCTGCGATTCCACGTTACACGCAGAGTCTCGCGTCATAATCACGATTTCGCAACGCTATCGGCGCGGCGTTCACACGCGAAGGAATCGCGTCTGAAAATCGCGGGAGTGAAGACGAAATCTCGCACTTGACGAAATCGCGTCGCATCGCGCTCTCGTATTTCGCGACGATGTCGATGGCGACGATGATAAAGTATTCGCGCCGCGGTAACTTTTGTTGCGCAACGATTGACCCTGTTTTCCGTCCACCCAGAAAACTCGACTGAGTTCCCCGCGAATGGTAACCCATATCTGGTATCTGTCCACCGAGGGGATCGTTATACTTAGCCTCTATATACACGATGCGACGAGACTATACCGGAGGAAGAGACGGAGGGAAGAAGGAAAGAGAGACAGAGAGAGAGAGAGTGAGTGAGTGAGTGGAGGACGTCGCTTCTCTCTGCCTGTCTGCGTTTGTGCCAGACGCGAGAATGCTAAAAACTTGACTCCGAATAGCTGCGGCTCACCTATTTTTACATCTATAAACCGCAACACGGCGGCGGGTTCATAACGCACCGAATTGAACCGACTTCGTCTTGCCGGGAAAAAAATACGCGGCACTCTCGTCATTTTCCAGACAGCATCTCGATCGTTCGATTTGCAAGGTTAAATTGCAGATCCACAGAATTCGCGTGGGTTTTTCGAAAGACTATCAGTCCGACCTGCGTGGGTGTGTTGGCAATCCGTGGATCGAAAAAGGAGTTAACGAACTTTGAGGAATACGCGAATTTGACGTTAAATAAGTTTTTTTTTCTATTTTTACGAATATTACGACGGTGGTTGGATATTTTGCGGACAGGTATTTTGAGAAAAGAACTTTTCGTACACGGTAATATTAATTTGTTTTAGCAATAGCGCTCTTCTCTCTACCTAGCTGCGATATCTAGCCACCACATCTGGGTGGTCGAAAAACATCTCTATTCTTGAACACCAGATGAGAACGCTTACGTCTCATCCTGCAAGGATGCATCTATTTTTACAGTTCCTAAGCGTACGCCCGAGTCCCATGGCTTTGTGAGGCACAGATAAGCTAAAACTTTGACTTTTAAAAGAAGCGAATCTAGGAAAATAATTCGAAAGTATGTCGAATTTTATCGCGATTACCGTACTCAAAAATGCAACACTGCGCACCATGAAATTTAAATGGACTAACAAACTATCAGATAATTGTAAAAAAATTTGAGAGAAAAAAACTCGTAGCTCTATTTATATTTCGGAAATCTATCATTCACGATTTTGTCAGCTAATAATAAAGTGCGAATACAAGCATGAATATGATCTCTCCGAATAGAAATAAAATGGCAGAAATTATGTGCTATATCGGTTCCTTTTTTTCTGCGTCGTTGTCTTTGTGCAATACGCAACGATACAGTCACAAGTTGAGAAGTTGGATCGTGAATGCATTTAAAGGACACGACCTTCAATTGTGAAATTTAATTCGCTTCAAATGTTATACATTTAGAATCTAATCGTTCATTCCACAAGTGTCGCGTATTTATTTCTGTGCCAATTTTCCGAGCTTTTTTTCCATTTTAGTCGGTGAGTGAAAAACTGTCTTATTAAGAATTCTTCGGGAATGCACCGAGAATGGTCAAGAATTCGTCGCACCCTTGTTCTGTCGCCGGCGAGCCTCGTGCGGATTTTCAGCTGCGTGGAGCTATCGTGAAAGCGGGCTTAAAATAACATTTGTAGTTTATTGATTTTCCCGGAGTCACCGTGTTCCGGTGCCCATTCGCATTTGACGCTGTATTAGTCGGCTAGACAATTCTCTTTCTGTCAGCAGATTGAATTTTCCCAAGGACAAAATTATCAAACGAACCGAAACAAGAAAATTCGGCATGTTCGATCGCTTGCGATTATGCGATATTATCTGGATAATTCAATCAAGGAGAGTCAGATTATTTCAAACATTCACATATTAATTTGATTCGTTTCTGTCCAAATCATAATACGTGGATTATATTAATTAAAAAAACAAACAGACGAACGTTGACTCTTGAATGTTGTACACTTGACTGATTGCCGTTCAAAAATCGTGTCGAGCATAAGACAACTCAACAGGGTTTAACCGTAAAGGTATTGATTTACGATGAAATAAAACGGCGTACGATATATGTGAATATCGATGATTTAAAATTCTATATAAGCTGCAGCCTTCGTAATTTATTATGAACAATGTAATTAAAGTGTGAACGAAACGGAATTAAAGCTCGTGTAATAACAAGAAAAAGTGATTGGAGATATTATGAACAATTCTATTATTATTATATGAGAATATATATTCTCTATTCGGAAAATCTAGATTCTATTGTAATTAATCCTCTTAATGTAATAAATTTAAACAATTTTGCATAAAAGTTATTTTGCACAAATTAATTTTAAAAAATACATGAAATGACTTTTCTATTTCCAGATCTCTGTTTTGTTCATTTAATAGATTTTTAACGATATTAAAGTAATAGATTGAAATTAATTAGCGCGTGTGGCTTGCTCCGCGCACGATATTCATCTCTTCAATTGGCGTTGATAACGCTACAAACATTTTATTTTGACCACTGAGCTATCGTGTAGCGACTCAAATAACGATTTCTGCTCTGACTCATATTTTCATCGACTATGCCAGTTTGTCTTTGTTGCTGTCACTGTGAAATTACTGTGACGCATTTAACTCGCACGTACACATGTACGCGTACGTCATCACGTGGAATAATTCTGCTGATTCGTCATCAACACATAATATAAGCTGTTGAGAAGAGAATTTTATGTAAACTCCGTTCGTCCAATAATGTTCGCGACTTGTATATTCTTTTCGCAGGATTATATTTTTTATAAACATTATGATTATTACGTAATTATCGTGATAATACAAAAATTAATTTTTCGTAAGAAATTAATAAAGTATCAGAGATAGTAAAATATATAATAAATGTTTTGTGAAAATAATGAGCAAAAAATGATCAAAGATTCAGAAGTAATAACTTCTTTGTAAAAATTTAATTGCTTTGTAGGATTTCTTTACTTATTTCTGCAGAGTGTTGAAAGAGAAATAATATATATATATATAGATGTTAAATTCAGAATTAAGCAGCCATCAAAGTTTCAAGCGTTGCTATAAATTAGTTGGATTAGTATTAATTGCTTTCCGGGAAAGAATTCTATTGTGCCACAAATACTTGAGAGATAATTAACTGATATCACGATTCGAGTTCGTGTGATCGATGCCGATACGATGCCTATTCCTAACGCAAAAGCAGGAAAACATTTTATCGACTATTTTGACGTAAATATGCGCTCTTCAAGCATATTAAGTATTCGCAATTCAGAGATTTTCGCGTCCGTAATAAGAATAAATATATTTTCGCCTATATTTCTTTCGACCTACGTGAGTTTTCTAGAATTGGATATCGATCAACTGTATGGAAGCTGAATATAAGTCTCGAAGTTTTCAATCGATTTAAAAATAGAAATACATCAACTTGGAAATATTTCGTAAAAAAATTAATTAGCTTAATTAATATATGACGAGAAATAAGAAAGAATAGACGTCACCTTTGACCTATCGCGTGACAAAAATTGCTAAAGTAGCGTTGTACAGTTATTTGTGATAATTTCTACGTCGATTTCTCGGAAACTTATCCCGCCTTTCTCCTATACAAGAATATTTTCGAAGGTAGCCAAGGACAGCCATTTATGCAAATACCGGTTTATTCTAGGTGATAAAGAAGAAATTATAGTCACGCGTGGAAATAACGAGTGATGAATTTTTTTTAAAGCATGTCAAGTTACAAGCCTGACTGTCTGCTGTAATAACACATTATTGCAAGGAGTATGATACGCAATAATTACGCTAAAACATCACGTGATTAATTTTTTTTTTTTACGAAGAATTTCATTCAATTTACTAATTCGCAATTCTGTACTTATTGTGTTGTACTTTTCCAGAAGAAAGATTAAATATTCACATTTATTTGATTCGTTAATTAGCTTAATCAAATTGAGAAGAGAATGATATTAATTCTTGTGGTCTCTATATTTTCTAAATTTCTACAAATCTCAATTCTTTCTGTTTTCGATAAATAACAGTGAAGTACTCGGGGCCAGCGCTCGTGAACGAGGGGCAGTCTTGGAGCATCGAGTGCAACGACTTGAAGGACGATGATCCCATCAGATGGACCAGAAACGGCCAGTCGCTGGAACCCGAGTTGTCCAGCGGTCAGCTGGTTGTCCTCTCAAAAGCTGGCACCCACAGCAGCTCGCTCTCGGCGAGCCAGGCGACCGAGAGTCACGACGGCGAATACAAATGCACCGACAATGCGGAAACTTTCCACCTTATGATACACTGCGGTTTGTAGTATGAAACATGCATTGTCGCATTAACAAATCCTCTATTTTTTTTTATCATCTCGAAAATATATCACTAAAAGAATTTTCATGCGGTTTTATCGCGATATCCTGTATATGTATTCACGTAGTTTCTTCCATCGGATTATGTGATGTGCGTGCGCTTATCGTTGTTTCCATTAAGAAAATTAGTTTATTCAATTCGTACTACATATGGTTATTATTACATGTACGTTGATACTTTATTATCACGTTTTGTACGCGTATTTATTACAGATTCCTTTGATAACATCTGATAAACAGTTAAGTATCGATTATCGATTAAATTAATAAGTCAAGTATTTACTCCCCAACAGACATACGTGGCTTGTATCTGAAATTTTTTCTCCAATACCTCTGATAATGTTTGATAATCAATATTTCTATCGTCACTGCTAACTTCTCATTATTGTCCCGTGTTGCATGTTCGAGATATTACTTTACTTATTTCCTTTCCCTCTTTCTTGAATTTCTCATATTGTAATCTTTCAATTGTTTCTGCGTATACACTATTCTGATCAATAAGAAGTTATTCCAATGTATGCGATGAATATTTTTTGTTAAAAAAATCAAAAGTACACAACATCACGTGCTTCTAACACAATAACTTCCAAACAATTCACGTAAAAGTGAATGAACTTATTCTACAAAGGTGGAACATGTAAATTGTTTGCATTTCTTCAGTTGCCATGTTTCTTAGCTATTATTACAGAATATTTAGGACGACGTTCTAAATATAACTGTAGTAGTAGTTGCCGTTGTCACTCGTGCATTATATTATATTTGAGCAATTTAGAGAATAAAGTTACAAACAAATTCTTTTACACCATGAAATAGAATTTCAGTTGTTATCCCTAAAATTTTGAGTAACATAAAGATGCTTGCATGTGCATTATTTTTTTCTCGCTGATTTATTTTTATTCTGTAAGTCGCATGCTTATACTTGTAACACAACACTGACAAGCAATGTCTCCTTATTTGATGCAGATATTAAAGTTAGAGTACTTACCAAGGAAGCACCTTTGGTGCTCGAATGCGCAAACAAAAGTACTGGTGATAAGGTGCAATGGCAGAAGGAGAAGACGCCGCTCAACACGGCACTGGCTGGCAGTGAAGAATTGTTCAAGATTGATAATGACACCGGCAACTTGGAGATTTTGCAGGAAAAAGATATACTTCATGGAAATTACACTTGTAAAACGGCTAACTCCACAATTGAGTACAGAGTCGTACGTAAGTATTCCAACATTTTTTACACAGATTTGAATATAAGCTACTGTTAGAAAAATATCTATTAAGAAAAAAGCAAAAAAGCGTGCGAGGACATTGCGTCGGATCAATTTTTGTTTTACAAGCGATTTTAAAATTTCAGCAAAGCCAGTGGCACATTTAGCTGACTCCACCAGTGTCGTAGAAGGCGAAAAGTTGCACTTGGTATGCGGCGGAAAGTTGCACCCCGGTATAAAGGTGTCCTGGACTTTCGGGGACCAGAATTATACGCGCAGTAAGGGCCGCGTGAAGATCACCAAGGACCAGGAGAGAGGCATCTACGGCACCGTCCTAATTGTCGACAACATCGAGATGAACGATCGCGGTAACATTATCTGCAGGGTGTCGTACAACTGGTCCGATTCCGTTCCGGAACATACGTCGCAGGCCGAGACATTCCTCAGGGTCAAGGACAAACTCGCCGCACTCTGGCCCTTCTTAGGCATTTGTGCGGAAGTCGTCGTTCTATGCGCCATCATCTTAGTTTACGAAAAGAAGCGGAACAAAGCCGAACTCGAGGAGTCCGATACCGATCAGAGCCCTGATACGTGAGTGTCCTTTTTTTTTTTGTTTTATTTTTCTCTCATCATTTCATCAAGTGTGCAATAGAGTTTTACATCTTTTCTCGATTTGTAGTAGCGTAGAATCTATTCCTACCGATGAACCTGACTTTCTTGTCGATGAACCTTTGGAATGGTACATTCCGTTTCACGGACCCCTTCCTTCCCACCGACCTTCCAATGCCATCCTCAACGTCACAGAACCGTGGAAACAGGAATGTTTAATTCATATCCTTATCGGATAAGTTCCGTAGACATCATACTCTGAAACCAATTTCAGTTTGGCTAAATTACTTGTCCTCGCTGTTTACGAAAAGAAAAACGCGAATGAGAATTATTTATCCTACTTTATTCCACAATTACGCGCCTTGTTGAATGTGTTTCTAAATTATAAATTGTATATCAGCGAGGACATCTTATGAATTCTCGCACTTGGCTACTGTCCGTCTGACATTTCTTTTTTTATTGAATTTATAGTAAACCAACGCCGAACAAGGAGTCCGATGTCAGGCAGAGGAAGTGAGATAGCAAGTAGATGAATGAGATGCGATGCGATAGAAACGAGAGGAGGGATCGTTGTGTGTCATAGAGTGCTAAACGGAGATCGGTAAAGACAACAGGATTCGGCTTTGAATATCGTCACAAACGTTGGAAAATGTACAGCAGCAAAGTTTGAGTGGGCCATTCATAGTGCACACCTGCGTGAAAACAGGCTCGTGCAGCAAACGCGTGCAGAGGATCACACGAGTTACTAACAAATTAAATTAAGCCTTATTATGGTGTTCACTCCATTTATCAGATGTTCGCCTCGTTTGTATTGTTTAACTGTAATCGAATGTCCGTATTGCGAGTGTAGCATCATAAATTACCTCACTGTCCGTAAAATGAATGTCTTCTCTTGTGCTGCTCCACAAGTACTTACATTTGTCACAAAGTGATCACGCGTGCATGTCTAGAATGAAAAATGTTATGTTAACACAAGATCAATGCAACGGTTTTCATTTTGCATATGTGCCATTAGAATAAGAATGGGAATTGAAAAGAAAGTTTACAGTACGAACTTTGTTTACGAACTTTGTTGGCGAGAAGTTCTCAATACGGACATTTGATTGTACACCGCTTTGATCGACGAAGAGAAAGAGAGGTGTGTTGACACGAGTTGTGTACAAGTGCCGATGATGACACGGATGCGTGCCAGAGGGCAGAGATGGCAAAGGGCGAGCGAGTGAGCGAGCGAGAGAGAGAGAAAGGGAGAGAGAGAGAGAGAGAGAGAGAGAGAAAAAGTGTGTGTGCGTGTGTGTGAGAGAGAGAGAGAAAGAGAGAGAATAATAACGCATGTATGTGTGAAAAGCTAACAAGAAAACAGAGATCGATAGATTGAAAAAGAAGCAGAGATAAGATGTGCCCGCCGAATGCGAGTACGCGCGCGATTATATAAATGATTTACGTATATAATTTCCCATAAAACGCTTTGAGGTGCGTCCTGACAAACACCAAAGTTCAGTCGCACGTTTATTCGTCGTCCCACATTACTCCCACTGTATCATTCGTGCTCGCGTTCCTCGGGCACGAAAATATTAGATTCGCGTAGAACTCGTTTCTCAAACTTCGCACGTGTGACGGAAGAAAAAAAAAAAACTTTATGATAGGGCCGGAAATATGTGCTCGATACTAGTTATGTAATAATAGGAGAACGCGGGCAGTGCGTGCCACGATTGGCTTCCGGATATATGCTCGCGTATACTTTCGGGGAGTACGAAGGAGAGAGAGAGAGAGAGAGAGAGAGAGAGTGAGAGTGAGAGTGAAGAAGAGGGAGGGAGGGAGAGCTTACCTTTGGCGCCTTATATTACGATATAATTCCATCGCTTGCGGAGATGTTCCGGAAGCCTGGCTGCACGCGACGCCATTGTTAACGACATTAATGTAATTAATACTGTAATATTATTGCCATCGTTACTACTGCTGCTACAACTATCGTTATTATAATTATTACAAGTATTATATCGTTAATTTTATCACTATTGTAATAATTTATAATCCGTACCAACACGATTCTCTATATCGATAGTGTCTTGATATTGTCATAGGTAATTACAAGTTTTATCTATAATGATTCTAGCTAGCAATCGCTTTCGACTGCCGCTAACAGGTGCTTCGCGCGTTTATTTCCATCGTTATACTTGTGTTATACAGTTTCTCCTGACATTCTTACAACCTTGAGCATTAACAGGATTATATTTATAGCTAAAACAGTATGGGTAGCACTTTGAACGTAAGCAGGTTAATCCATTAAAGAAACAGCACGCGCCAATTCTGTTTAAAAATGTACAAATGTTTTATTGCTCAAACATCATTGCTCTTTAAGTAGATACATTCGTTCGGCATGTCGGTATAGTCGCGCGAAATCAATACATATCCATATTCGTCGTGCGTCGTAACCTTAGGTACACGATGTCTTGGATTTCGAAATTCTTTTATTTCAGGATCGTTAAATCTCCTCTAATTTTAGAATCCACGGGTTAGAACCTTATTCCTTCGATATTAAATTTTAAGGCCCTCGAATTTCCCGGATCGTCGAATACGAGTTAGATTATAAGATCCGATTCTGGGACCCAAAAATTTTCGGATTCTCAGCTCGCATAAGACTTACGTAACTATACAGTTTCCACCACAAAAGCACAAAAGTTTCGACGAGAGTTTATGCGCTCTGTACAGAATTATAGGACGCGCGCCCTACGTATAACTTCTTTGGTCGTAAGCGCCACTTCTATGCTTCCGTACGGGGACTTCCCTCTCTTTGGCCCGGGCTCTCGGCGCGAACCGATCGAGTGAATCTTCGAGAAAGGGAAGTCACGGGGAAAGGGGAAGAAGAAATCGAGATAATAGCACCGCGCAGAGACTGCGAGTCTTTTTTTTTCCACGCGTCCTCTGCCAGTAACTCAGGTATAT
Organism: Linepithema humile; assembly: GCF_040581485.1. NCBI lineage: Eukaryota > Metazoa > Arthropoda > Insecta > Hymenoptera > Formicidae > Linepithema > Linepithema humile. Next base: position 599,861 of record NC_090132.1, on the reverse strand, counting down.
ACAAGTCGCTTCGGTGAAGCGAATAAAAATCTGTCGCGCGATTCGGCTTCGAATCCTGTTACTTCGGCACCTGACTGCCGTAATCCACGTAGACGCGCACGACTTCGCCGCTGTACTTCCGCTGGCTTGGCATGAAGTAAAAGTCCGGTTGGTTCGTTTGATTTGTCGCGCTGCCCGCGGGATTGTGCAGGCTCTTTGGGCGTCCGTAATGGTCTCTGCGGTCTTGAGTGTAATAACCGTGCTGAATGGGTGCCGAGTGCCTGGCGCCGGGCGCGCGAGGCAGACTGTAAGTCGCCCTAGGTCCGACCATCCTGTTGGATCCGTCAACGCTGTCGTGGCCGTTCATGCCCATCGAACCGTTGCTAGTCATTTCCCTAGGTCTCGGCAGGCTGGAAACTGGCGGTGGCGGTGCTTTCTCCTCCGTCTCGAATGCTTCAAATGCGAAATTCGTGTTTGCACCGGAAGCGTAGTCCTTCCAGGCATTGCTGGCGATCAAGCGCTCCTGCAAAAAGAAAAGAATTTTTTTTATTCCATTGGCTACATCACGAAAAAAGAATCATTCTTCTCACATTTAAACAAATATAAAACGACTAAAACATTTTTTATTAAAAATCCAATTTTTCATGTCCTTTAATTTATCGAATATTCTATGTTTTTTTCCTATTTTTTCAAATTTTTGAACAATAAAAAAAGAAATATATGTATATATATTTCTTTTCAAAGTGACAGTAATGCAAGAAAAAAAATTTATTCTATTTTTGCATGCATTCGAAAGAAAGGAATACATAAAATACAAGTTAATTTAACCATTCCAGATATTAGTAGAAAAACTAATAAATAAGGTTAGAGAAAAGCTGTAGGAAGGTTGTAAAGGTGCGGGAAGATGCGGCTGCAGAAAGCGCGGAGGGCCGGATACCTGAATTAGCGAGCAAGAAAATGTATGGGGCATATAATATTGCGCACCGATGATACTCGAGGAGGAGTTCTTTCCAGCTGGGATTAGCTCGATGCATTTCAGATGGGGTATGTTGATGATGATGTCGAAGTTGGTGATGGTGATGATGATGATGGTGATGATTGTTGTTGTTGTTGGTGTTGTTGTTGTTGTTGTTGTGATGATGGTGATGATGATCGCCGTTTTGTTGTCGATGATACCGCGTCGCGTTCGTGCGATGAATCGGGTTGGGCGCGTCAGAAGAAGCCAGAGGCAGCGAATACACCCTCTTTTTTGGTCGCGGGGAGGGTCATGCAACACAAGCGAAGCAAAAGATGTTGGGTTTATTAGGGGATGAAAGTGTAGTTTGCACGCTACTGAGTGTGTTCCAAGAAAGCGAAATAACTTTGGCAGTTATTTTCATTAAAAATTAAGAAATATGCCCAATACTACCTCACAATTAAGTTAAGAATTTTTTCATGGTCTCGCGATTTAATTTTTAATTTGTTTAGTTCTTGAGTTATCCTAATTACTAATCAACCTTGCAATGATCCAATTGTTAAACGTAAGAATTAGAAAATACAAAAGTTATATTACACATTTTGTCTAGAAACTATTTTCTTCGGAAATAAAAATTTGAGTAACAGATATTTCTTGGAACACATTAGGTATGATTATAAAATCGTTAGAGGGAGAATAGAACACAATACAACACTTAGAAGGAAACTTTAGGGATGCGAGAAAAAGTGGAAAAAGAAAAAAAAACACGCGGAAAAGAGTGAGAAGGTTCTGGCACACATATGACGTACCTTAGTCGCCCGTCTTTTCGAACTCCTGTAGAGAGTGCAACTAGCTTGCAGCAACGCGAGAGCCAGCAATGCAGCTACACAGCCGACGACGATGTAAAGTTTCGTAGCACCAAGGAATAAGTCTGATGGTCGGTCATTCTCGTCATCCGCATCTATATCGTTCACTGAAAATAAATTAAGTACATAATTTCATTAGAAACAACATTGTGGCAGAATAGTTTTCAATAATTTAAATATCTTGAAAATTATTAGTATTTTAAAAATCATGCTCGGTAATTTATTTTTATTGTATAATTTTCAATATTTTTTTGTTCTGTTTTAAAAAAAATGATTAAAAAAGTATTCTAAATTTTTATTTAAATTAGACTGCGAAAAAAATTTGAAGAAAATTCATCGAAAGAAAAGAAGAAACACCAATTATAATTAATTAATTAATGTATATGCACTGTTTGAGAGACTTTGTGCTCACCTCGGGGCACTCTGACTATCAAATATTGTGGATCGACGCTGAGCGCTCCGACTTTACCAGTCACGAGCGCTTCGCGTAATGCCTTTTCCGCTTCTAGGCCGGTGTCCGCAGGTTTCAAGGATCTGCCCTTGGCCTCGTTCTTGTCGAGGATCAGATTCATGTGCGCAATCACTCCGTGTTCGTTGTCTCTGCGAGAGAAAATAATGACACGTTGAAGCAGCGCGCTTTATCGCTTTATTCTACCGTCGTGCTTTATCTTACTTTTGCAGCTCGTTGAGTCGGACTTGATAATAACCCGGGAGTTTCTCGAACACTGGTCCGAAACTTTCTGATACACTGTTCGAAATTATTTCAAAGTCGGGACTGTCGAGCGTGGGCACTATAAAACCATCGCCCAGGTTGACGAGCTTCACTTCTATGTCGTAATACAATCTCGGCGGTGCAGGAGTAGTTTGCTCATCAAGTTCTACGTAGAGAATTGAATAATATTCTTAACAATAATCTGAGAAGCACGTCAATAACTTAAAATATTAATTTAAAGTTTTATTAAAATTTGTTTGCAAGTGAAATCAGAAATAATAGAGTACATCATTAATTATGAAAAATTACTTCAACAAAAGTTGCCGCTAACCAATTAAATAATAAAAAATTTTATCGTATATATATTGCTAATTCTCTCATGTTAAACTAGCTATTTTAGCAAAGCAATAAAAATGTAAAAATCTACCAATATTTACCTTCCGTGCCGCAGGATTTAATGCATATTCTTTCCGAGGAGACGACTGGTATCTCGTCGTGCTTCCGAATTTTTTTATTGATCGGATTGAACGCGCCACCCTTTAACGGGAACATCATGTACAAGCAATGATCGTCCGTGAATGAAAGGTCCTTGTTATCCTTCGTTCCGCGCTTTCTTGAGAATTTCAGGGTGGTCATGCCGTTTTCGATACGGCCGCTGATATTATAAACATCTTGCGACGGATCCAGCAGCGGCGCGTTATAACCGCTGATCCAAGTATCCATCACGAAAGCTCGACCGTTGCTCTTGTCGACCCAACCGAGCACGGCGTCAGTTTGCGACTAAAAATATAACACGAAAGTATTCACATACAATCTGTGTAAATTTTAACTTAGAATTTTCTTTACAGGTATTTTTCTCTGCGATAAGAAAGTCGTTTGAATATTCCTGAGACTTTTGTTCAAGATTTGCTTTTTTTTTCAATATTTGACTTTGTTTTTTGAACGCAAACTCAAAAATCCTCAAAGATATTATCGGGATAATATTTTACCATGCTACTGTCATCGGAAAATCCAACTCCGGTCCACGTGTTAGTGTTCATCGTGGAAATTTCGAATGTTATTAGATCCTGTAGAAAAGAATTTCCATGATATTGATTTCACCAGAGAAGAGCGACTTTGTCTGCTCCCCTTGTATAAAGGGAACGCAGAGGAAATATGAGAAATTACCTTTCGACCCTTGTACGTCCATTGTATAGCGTACTCGCAAGTACCATTTTCTGGTGAGCAATTTCTCGGATAACGCCACTTACCGCCGCATCTGCCGTCTTGCAGCGTTGCACCGCCGGTGAATTCCGGTTTCTTAGCCTCGTCTAAACGCCCAAATATTACGTTTTAAAGATTAACTTGAGATTATTTGCTTATAAAATAAAAATGTAAAAAGTCGAACATGTTTAAAATATTCAAAAATGAAAGGGAATAATTTTGTTGAAGAAAATTCAGTATATCTATTTGTAGCATTTAATTCGCGATTTTAGTTCTGCGCATTTAACAATGTGTCGCTAAACATGTTTAATTCAAAACCGAGTAAGGTTTCCGCGATTTTACGATACACATGGCAAATTGGATAGAAGACTCACCGAAGAAATTCATCGTCACCGCGCCTCTCTGCATTCTATGGCCGTGATATTTAAGCTCGTCGACCTTGTAGAAGTCTTTGACGTTGACCTTAGCCTTTTCAATCCCGCTAGCCGGTTGATGCACGTACTTGCCCGGCTCTTGACCTTTCGCCCAAATCACCTGCATATTACCGTCGCGAATCGTGTGATCAGTCGGCTCTGTGGCAATTAATTTTCTGCGGAAGAGTATCGTCGTGACGCCGTCCCGTTCGTAGCCGAATGCAGCTGTCAAGCTGTCCCTTCCGCTCCTGTCCCAGTACTCGTCTTTGCGAGGCGTCGATCTGTCCCTCGTATAATAATCGCCGATTCTATAATTCGTCCCTCGCGCCATGCCGATTATGATGTCCGTGCAGTCCATCGGATTGAAATCGTGCTTGGGCTCGTATCTGTGTCGCGGGACTGGCAACGATGCTTTGGATGCGAGGATGTACAGATTTTATTAATACAAAGCCAAACATAGATGAAATATTCGTGATTATGCAGCAAGTGATGAGTAGTGAACTGAAATGCGTCCAGTATACATAAGCTTCTGATATAATTTTTAAAATTATTTCAAGTCCTTTTTCTCTCTATTTTAACACTTGAGAAAATTATTTTCTTTCATCGAATGCATTTCAGTTAGTACAGAATTCGAATTATTCGTCTGAATGAGATGAGTCGATGTTATGGTAATGCATTATGGTTAAATGGTGTCCTACGGTGTCGGAGAAAAGTCGTGTGACGGGTATGTATCGAGACACGTGCAAATGTCGTGTCGCGGTAATGCATGCTGCAATTCGGAAATTATATTCGTATTTACAGATATATAAATTTCGAAGTGAGTGTGTAGCGACGCGGGACGTGAAGCGTAAGCGTTATCGATATTATTATATCTACAGGTGTTTTTTTTTTACTGCTGCGCAAAATAAGTCGCAATTGGTAAAATTATTAAAACAGGAATTTATGCGGAGTCAGCGCAATTGCATTGCCATTTTGCAATCAGTGTCGCATCCGGTGGAAGCGACGGATGTCGCGCGCACGAAATAAATCATTCTTACTTCTTATCAGTACGCTAATTACGCTTTCTCAACAAATATTTACCGTCACGGTCCTCACGTTCCAGTTGTTCAAACTTTTCCCGGCGGTTATCGTGAAAGTCGCGAATATCGTAAGTAATGGGTGACGTACACGTGTACTACTGATCATTGTCGAGATGTACTCTGATGGCTACAACTACGAGAGATTTCTTTAACATTTCGTGAATTTCTCTTCGTTCAAACAACACACGCATGTAACACACACACACGTAACATGCGTCAGAATTAAATTCACAGGCTTACAAATTTCATACTTAAACGCAATTTTTTTGTTGCGACGAGGAAAACAGTTGGTTCAAAAATAAATAAAAAAGGAAAAATCTCTGGTAGCTCAAAAGTAAATGATATAACAGCATGACGATGTATGCGGATGTAAGCGCTAAATCGGTCCTCATTACCTTTCGTCGCTCCCGACTTCGGACCCACACTTGGTTCCGGCTCCGAGCTGGGTTCTGGTTCGGATTTCGGCTCTGGTTCGGATTTTGGCTCTGGCTCGGATTTTGGCTCTGGTTCAGAACTAGGTTCTGGCTCGGATTTGGGCTCTGGCTCAGAGCTGGGTTCTGGCTCGGATTTTGGCTCTGGCTCAGATTTCGGCTCTGGTTCGGAATTCGGCTCTGGTTCGGATTTCGGCTCTGGTTCGGATTTTGGCTCTGGTTCGGATTTTGGCTCTGGTTCGGATTTTGGCTCTGGCTCAGATTTCGGCTCTGGTTCAGAGCTGGGTTCTGGCTCAGATTTTGGCTCTGGTTCAGAGCTAGGTTCTGGCTCAGATTTTGGCTCTGGCTCAGAGCTGGGTTCGGGCTCAGAGTTGGGTTCGGGCTCGGATTTTGGCTCTGGTTCAGAGCTGGGTTCGGGCTCGGATTTTGGTTCTGGTTCAGAGCTGGGTTCGGGCTCGGATTTTGGCTCCGGCTCAGAGCTGGGTTCGGGCTCGGATTTTGGCTCTGGCTCGGATTTTGGTTCTCGCCTGGACTCGCCGACCGGTTTTCCTGTGCAACAAAGCATCGTACGTCGTGCCAACTACCTACTTATAAGAGCCATCACCTCGTGCGTCGTGTCTCGAAAGGTGGAACTTACTACAGAAGCTACTGGGATTTTTTTGGACAAACTACTATTTACTGCTAAGTTTTTGGGCAAGCAAACGACTCATCCGAGTTATTCCGGGCATATAAATTTCGATACATACCATTCGCAGAGACTGGCGTTGGTTCTGGTGATCTTTTCTTACGACCTATGTGAAAAAAATTATTATCAATTAAAGAACATCTTGTACAAAAATTGTATCGCGAAAGTCATGTCATGAATAATCATATTTCTTATTCTCGACATCAGAATATATAAGATTCTTTTTGCGTTAGTTGCAGTTGCAACGTCTATTATAATAAATATAATAAATAAAAAATTCCGACTTTAAATAGCATTTCAAGAATTTAATAGAATTTGCAGCTCTTTGAAGGTTTCACAATTCTTTTGACTTATAATCATATCTCGAGTAATTTTGATTTAGGCCAAGGCTGCCTAGCGCAGATACTATATAGATCAGTGACTTATATAGAACACATGGTTCTACTTCTAACCAGCTGATTTATAGTAACGTAATAATTATGTAATATGCGATGTGCGCAACGTGATACACATACGTTGCGTTTATTCGTGAATAGTATGTGCACATCGAATATTTAAAACATTATAATTCGGCAAAAAGTAAAAAATGTATAAATTTTATTTTAGTTCTCTATAAAAATTCTTACTCTGTTACAAGCTAAAAATTTTTATTTTTGTAAAATGAAGGGAGCGGAAAAAAGGCAGTTGCAAAAGATATAGATATATTGTGGTATTTGCGTGCGTTCTGATGTTCGATGCACCTGACATATTATTATTCCGACGCGGATTACTTCTGCTTGCGTTGTTATTTTTCCGTAGCTAACACTTATGTAATTACGAAACTCCTTGAACTCTACGCGGTCTCGATAAAATACATGTCGTTCAGAGACAACAATGACGATCATTTATTGCGGAATAAAATGTAGTCGAAACAAAGTACAAGCATATTCTTCAATGCGCTGATATTATCAAACATGTTTATCATGATTTAACATACGAACGATTTATACATCTACGTGGTGCAATTTAAAATTAATATATAAAAACTACAAACTAAAATTGCACGAAAATTGTGTGCGTTAGTTTGCACGTTAATATTTTTGTACAAAAATTGTGCATGCAGCAGTAACAATATGAATTTAAAAAAAAATGTAGAAAGAGTCATTATGTTGTAATGTTTATTAAAACTTCCTGAGATACTTGATATTCTGGCAAGCATATTGCGATGATAAATAACGATTTCCGATAAATAACGAGTAAAGTAATAAATAAAACTTACCTTGCTTTGTGCTGACTTGGTAGGTTACGCTGGTCTGCACGGTGACGTCAACATCTGGTCGAGATGTTATTCCGAACGTCGTGGCGTCCGCTTTGGCCGATCGTCTCTTCGCTATCGATTTCTCGCCTTCTACACCGGGCTCGGGCCTCGCCTCGGGCTCTGGTTCCGCTTCAGGCTCCGTTTCGGCGATCGGTTCCGATTTTGGTTCCGGTTTCGGAAGCGGTTCCGATCGTTCAGAGATCATCGGAAAAGATCGGCAGGATGGGCCCAGATCGCTGGGTCTCCACCCGATACCGATCCACGTGGTCGAGTTGGCCACCAGAATACCCTCTAATTCTTTGCTATCTTTCAGGATTCTCCAGTAGAATACGATGTCCTTGGAGAACCGCTTCGTCGTGTACGCATCCAAGTCTACGTTAATGCTTTTCACCGATGATCCTAAAGTAGAGTTATAGGTGGAGCTAGAGCAATTACTACGGTCGGTTTTACCGCTAAACTTGTTGAAGTAAACAACATTTCTTATAGCTGGCTTAACGCTTTTTTAACTTTTTAATCTGATTGATTTCCGTTAGCGATGGTTTTTGTTTTTTAACAGTTACTAAAAAGATTAAGCTATCAACATATAATCCTTATAAACAGCATTAAATAATTTAATAATAAAATTTAGATAATTGTCAATATATTATATTAATAAAAATTAATAATTGCTCTGCAATGACATTTTCTCGTCCCGATATCAAACAGCGAGGTCGACGATAACACCGATTCAATATAAATGTCCCAGAATGTTATCGCGGCTAATGACACGCAAGAAATTCTGTAAAGGAATTTTGCCGATTAGTGCGCCGAGCGCACGAAACTTACTTTTCGCGCAACCCGGACCGAACCAGCCCGCGTTGCAGTAGCAGTGCTTGGTAGGCGCGGTCGTGCCACCGTTGTCGATGCACGTGCCCTGAATACCGCAGTCCGAGTCGTCCAGGCACTCTTCCTTAAATTCGCACTTTGTGCCGTGATAGAGACGGTCGCATCTGCACCTGCCCAAGAGATAACGCCCGTGGCCGCTACAATCCTCCCGATAGGCACTCCTGTCAAGGATCTGTCGACAAGAGGATAATGAGTCTCTTGAAAAGAGACAGCATGAGGGGTGTTTCACAAATTGTAGGGAAAATTAATATCAATTCTATTTCATTTGCTGGAGTGTAATTTATTTTTCAATTAATTCGTATTGATACTTTCTATCACTTCAATCATCAATTGAATCATCATGCTATTTAATATAGAATTAGAAATTGCATTTTCCAAGAGAAACTCACGTCGATGTCGGCACACGACCAAAATCTGTAGCTGGAGCCCCATTCTTCAGCCTCCCGCAACAATCTGATGGTACAATCAACGCAGGTGAAATTTTGCGGCAGATGTACGACGTAGCTTTGTGCCCTGAAAAAAAATATAAAAAAAACGGAAAAGTCAGACTTACAGTAATCGAAATCCGAAGAAGATATATTGTCGTACACTTACGTAGCATCATCTTCGACAAATTCGCTGGTACGCGTGACAGGCGTTAAATCAATCAGAGGCCTGTCGAGAGCGTCTAAGATTTGTAGCCGAAAGCCTCCCTGAAAAATAAAGAGAATACATACATACATATTATTTAATTAATGACATAGCTATTAACGTAGTTTAAAAATTAAAATATAATTTTTTAAATTACTTAAATGAAACAAATAAAACTTAAATAAATAAAAATTATGGATTAAATTTTCGTAGAGAGATTCGCGCATATGCGTATTTTTCTGAAATCTAGAAATTAAAAAATGTTTTCGATAAGAGTCATGAACTGAATGTCTAACTATGTATTTCGCCCGTACATTATTTCGCATTATTTCGCTAAATTTATGGCTTTTACTCGAGTCCCGCAACAAATGACATATCATCAAAGGAAGAGGCAACGCGGTAAAACGGTTTCGATACCAGCTTGAAGCGGAATCGATGCAAGTGGGTCCCCCGGTTGTTCGATTTCTCGATTTTTTTTTCAACTCGACGAGTTGCAAGAAACATTACGGCTGATTCGTTCTACGTCGCCAGCGATTAGATACGCTATCCTCAATAAATCAAAAATAACGGACTAGGATTTCTCTGCTTTGAACGCATTGCAATAGTTAAATATCATTATTTCGCAATTCATTCAAACTCGTATCATTCAAACAACTAAAATTCTACATATAATACAATACAATCGCATATACGAGAATAATGTAAAATAATCGGAGAGTTAAATTGTGATTTAATAGTTACATTAATATAATTATATTAAAATCATTACTTGTGTGCTTAAACAATATAAATAATCGTAGCAAACATATATCTTGGCTTTATAGCGTAAAAATTAGCCGGATTTCAGACATGGATATTTGCATCTACAGCTAGGATGTCGATGGATAGCGGTACGGGTGGAATCGCGTCATACGAGCGTGTCATATGGGCGAGCGGTGCTTCTTGCGTGATTGGTCACGTTATTCCTGTTAGCGTTTAGCCGCAAACTCGCGAGGCCGCAATCCTGCGTTTGCGAAATGTTACTCGACGGTTTATGAAACGTGCGCCGAATTAAGAGCGCGCGCGATGACTTGCGGGGGAGTGACGGTACTCCTCCCTTCCCTCCCGTGCCCTCCTCCGCCAGGAATAATGACAGCGAGTTAATGAGTACTTGCTCGACCGATTGATATGCGCCACCGATTGCAACATCGTGAGATTCTTTACAATCGCGTCAGCCGCGGCACCGTTAGGAAAGTGCGTAGTGAGCTCATGTGCAAGCCGATGCAAGTTCATAAATGTTATTGAGTAACATCCGCATCCGTGTCGTCCGTAGGAAGAAGCAACGCAAAGATTATCGCGACAATCTGCAATTATTATTCTAACTCGGCGGATATTATTATAACTTGATCGAGATATATAACATGACAATTCTCACTCCGGAGAGTTGATAATTTCAATTGCAAATATTTATTTAGACAATCTTTAGTTTCAATATTACATTTTTGCATCCAATAAATAGACAATTCTTGGCACCAAAAGGATTAGCATTGTATATAAATTTTAATTCTAAATGTTTTACTTATAAAATTAATCGCTGATATTACAACTAGATTCATTCACCATAACTTTCCATTCAAGCGATGTTCATTGACAAATCTAAATTTTTATTTTCCGATTTTTGTTCTCCAGATCGGATATGTGAGTCTGATAGTTATTTTAACGTGTGACATTTTCCACACATTCGGAGAATCGTGAATCAGTAAAAGACGCAGTAGAGAATGAAAGAACGGTGCTCGTTGTCGCGAAACAACACGCTTCCCTCCCGTGCAACACCGCCGTGAAGGAGAAAGGGAGATCGTCGCAACAATATGGTACTGCTTCGCACGCGGCGAACATACCTGCACTCTCCGGAGAGGCACGGTTGTTATTGTCGAATTTTTCTCATGCCGCGGATATCTTCGAGCATACGGAGGCTGTGGCTGCCGCGGTCGCGATTTTAACATCCCTGTCGTAACGTAATTTGCGCGAATGTTTATTGCGCGCGTTCCTACCATCGCGGCAATAGCGATGGACGCACATTAACAACTCGCGAAATTCGCGAGATTGTTTTTGCGAGAACTCCCTGAAGAGGTCATATTTTTTTTCTACATATTTAGAAGCAATTTCTTTTCGCATTTCTAACTGTGGTATTTTTATGGATCTCGGTGCATTAACAAAAAAAAAATACAAGTCTTGTAATAATTAGTAAGGCTTAAAATCCATTATTAAATATCCAAATATAAATGGAATTAATTATATAATCAATCTGTATCAATTTTCAAATAAAAAATGTAAAACAACAAGATTTACTTGAACTTAATCAAAGAATAATATTCTGTATTTTAGATATTTTAGATTAGAACATGATAACTCACACACAAATGTATTTTTCGATTTCTTTAAATGTAGATGTAAATATTCTTTTTTAATTGCAGTACAATGGAGAGAATGTTTTGCAAAGCCGCCGTTGCACAGTCGTTGCAACCAAGGAAGATTCGCTCGGTTTCGCCGCGCGCTTCACCAGATAAGAGTCACCGGGTTTTGCATGCTAGCCAAAGGCGAGATGACGCCTTCGTGCTCAAGCGCGATCGTCATCGGCGTCGTCCAAGTTACGGTACCCAGCATACCAATCTGCTCTACCTCGGAGGCTTCTCCTCCGGGGCATCGTGTCTAACGTATGCTCGCCTGCCCGCCTGCTCGCTTGCCTGCTTGCCTGCCTGCTTGCTTATACCGCCTCTATTCGGCCTACTCGTAGACCACATGCCTGCGAGGAAACCACACGCTCGTGAATAATTCAGCGCGTGTCACCTTGAGCGCCGAGCACGCGTAGGTAGAGAGAGCCTCTTCTCAGCTCGACTCTTTCATCGGCGTCGTCGTGCTGTTTTCCTTTCGTAGACCATGCGCGGACAAATTTGTAATGTCCTGCGGATGGCGTCAAGTGTCCGCGTACTTGTACGTTGAATACGAATTGACCGCGGGCGATTATCATCGTGCACGACGAGTTTCGACGAACGCGAAAGAGCGCGCGACGTTTTCTCTATTTGTTCGATGACGTGCAATAAGAATTTATTGTTATTAAGCTGGCGAAGACTTTTGCAGAAAAACGTTTCTCTTCGCTTCAGTTCGTTAAAATTTATTTTAGAAATAAAGTGTTTACGATTTTGTATCACGAATTTTCGATAAGACACGTACTTGATAACACACGATGATTCTTCGCAGCGCATTAACATCTTTCGCGAAAGCTAAAGGTTTCTTTACCAGATTTCAATAAAGAAATGTTATATCATTTTAGTTCTGTAACTTGTTGATAACACATAATTCTCCAGCGATTCGCTAATACTTCTGATAATGTTTTTGCGAACGCTCGTAAAGTTGTTCGCTCGTAGCTGATGAAAAATGGCGAAAATTGATTTAAATAAAGTTACGCTGCGATGGTTAGCATTTATAGTCTTTTAAAGTTTTGATAACGCGCAGTAGCGCGTTGTTAATCTTATATTTCACACTCCGATAATGCTTTCTCCAATGGCTCGTAAAGCTTTCTCCTTCGTTTGATCGGAGATTCTAAGAAAATCGCTGATCCGATAAGATTCTGCGCGTAATCGATAGTTCATAGTGCCTTCAATTCAATTTACTCGATTTAATCGCTTAGCGCTGTACAAACTCTAATTTTATCCGCAAACCTACGGTTGCAGACGGCTGTCATTATAGCCCACTGTAACGCGCGATGTAAAAGGGTTAATTAAACACGCGAGAGAGAAAAAGACTGTAGAATGCAGCACGACGCGGATACTTGCAGGGTACAAAGAACGCTCCATTATAACGAAGAATGCTCCATTCGAACGTGTTCCGCGCCCGCACTGAAGAACGTAAAGCCCAGAAAGTTTAGCGTTCCGGAGAAAGTAGTCCCGAGTGTGGAATAAAACACACGTACGATTTTATCCTGCCTCTCACGTAACCGTTAATACGATTTTTTTAAGCATCTGGCTACTGAACTGGTTTCCTCGAAGTACAGATGTGTAACGCACCGAGAGTTGATGACGGCAGTGACCGGGCGCGTCTTACGTTTTGTTTTCCTTTCTCTCTGCAAATTCACGAGAAATCCGAGCGATGCAACAACGGAGTCGATCAAGTATGAAACGATAGTGATTCGCGCATTCATTGAGGAATATTCTTCTTTCCTCTTCATTAGCGGCAATTCGAGCGGCAATTATCGTAAATATTCACGATTTACACAGAACATAAAATAAGAATTTTTATAGAAAAAAAATCTTACTATCATAAAATAAAAATAAATCTATACTGCGCACCAGCATAAGCAACATTGTTAGAATGAATAAAAAATGTGATATTGTGAAATATTTAAGAAATTATATCCGCTTGGACCTATTTTCGGAGCTCAAAAATTCCCGTTATCTTCGTTAATTAATTTTCTGAACATCGAGAACTTTCAAGATCTTTCTTTATCTTGCAAAGGTGAATATAATCTAGATTTATTTTACAGATATTACTTTACGTCGATTGCCTATTCATGACTTTAGCCAGTTATTTTAGCGCTCTACTACATTTTATAAGGCAACGCGTCTTCCGCTGTCACGTACTTGAGATTCGTGTCGTGCGATAAAAAAAAGAACTCGAATTTTACTTACCCTGTGGGGATAGGCGAGGTGCCACGTAACGTTGAAATTGCTTCCCGCCAGTAATGACGTCTTCACATTGCCTGAAAAATGAGATATGGAATATTGAAATTGGACCACAACTATTTGTACGAAATTTCGTGTTAGATAGAACGACGAATGAAGCGCCGTCTCGCAATTCTAATATTGCTCGATTTTGAAAATTCATCTAAATGCGCGGCAGCAATTGTGACCTCGTTCGGTATATCACAACCTGTTTCAGAGGTTACGTATCTCTAATACCGGTATATCGCAATCTAAAGGCATTCCGAGACATCTCTCGCCTATTAATTATTCCAGCTTTCCATCGAGAATTCTTTCGGTTCTTTTCAACTACAAAACGTCAGGCAAAACTTTGGAATTAAAGTTGCAATTTTATTTTGTCTTAAGAATTATACAAAATACAAGCTACTTATATATGTAAATAAATTTAGTCATGTATATATTCTCATTTATTCATTGCGAATAATTGATAATGTATTTCATCGATTTTATTTTTATCGATCTCAAAAGAGAAAATAAATAATTTGTAATGTGTGATAAATGTTCATTTATATCTTCAATGATTATCTTAATATTTTGTAGAATTAATTTCCTACTGCAATCTTTTCTATTGCAATAATTATTCTATGTGTATATTAATTCCTTCGAGAGCGCAAATCTGTAAAGTTTACGCACTAATTTAATATAAATGCAAATAACTGATTACCCTCCGCTACTTTTAATCAACTTTTCCAGTATTACTGTATCACCGCGCTCCCTTCCGCTTCCCCAAGCGTCTGCGGAAGGAAAGCGGTTCTTCTCTTCCATTGACCGAGCGAAGCCGTCGGAGCGGCTCGATTAAATTACGACCGCGGAAAGAAAAATTTATTGCCGCGGTTGTGCGCGCGGCATGCAGCCGGTATGCGTTAACACGATCGTAAAAGCAGTCGAGTCAAACTTTGGCTAGTTTCGACCGTTACAATCCGCTTTCAGCCGAATCAAATAAAATATCAAACGAGACAAATGACATGAATAAAAAGAGTAAGAAATGTTCACGTAATTTTCAATAAAAATTTCAAAGAAATGCAAATCTGTTACAAACAAAATTAATTCCTGACCAACATCGAACTTGTAATTAAGATAAAAAAATTAAAAAATAGTATATTTCTTATTAAATAAAAATGTAATTTTTTAAATGTATCAAATGCAAACGAGAGTGCTATTCTATTGCTGCATTTGAAAAAAGTATAGAAATCATAAATAATAATACAAATGTACAAGTGTCAATCAAATGATGTTAGTAAAATTAGAGGAAAAAGCATGATTACGCAGTAATCTTTTAATTTGTCAATTATATAGCAAAATCGATGTAAATGTCACCATGCAATCGGTGTGGCGTGCGTCTCGCGCACGACCAGGCTGCAATTTTCTACGACCGGTTATGCGGCTTTTTCGCAATTTTGTGCGACGCGTGAGAATACGTTGGCGCTCGCGATAAGCAACGTCGCGCAAATTAATCACTGCAACCGATAATGAGGGGAGGAAACAAATGGGAGCGCAGTCGGTGCACGGAGTGAAGTCTATATGAAGAAGAAGACGTCGTCTCCTTTGTTAGACTAACGAATAATTCGCTTTGCTCGACAGCATAATGATACAGGTCGCTCTTTCTCTGTCGCTTACATAACCCATGCGGTGCCATCTACGGCGTGGTCTTAATTACGCTTTCGCAAGGAAAAATGACGAAGGAGGGCCGACGACATCGGGCAAGGTAATTGTAACAACGTGTTCGTATTATTGCGCGGTGCAACAGTGCGAAGACGCCGAATGTGTAGTTACCATTTCCTTTTTCTCAACTTTCCACCCCGTTGGACTTGCCATTAAATCGGTGGTCGGAGAGAAAATTGCAAAGAAAGTTGGAGACAAAAGTGTCTTGATATTTAAGACATTTTTTGCAATTAAAATATTCCAGCAAATTAATTTTTATTCTTTCGCTGGCAAGTAGCAGAATAAGATATTGCGCTTCAACGTCCGCGCTTCTCATTTTTATAACACCTAATGCTTAACGAACTATTAACGCTTATTATTTTAGAAATAAATATATCCATTTGATTTTTTTTTCGAACGTGTGTCACTCGGAGAGTCACGCATTTCGACGTCTCAGATTTTGATCTCGCTTCTCGTTTCTGTTGTTTCATCTAATATAGACACGGCCCTGAGTATCGATGGTTAGATACACGCGAAACATGGAAGGTAATGCCCGCGAGTATCGAGAGGTTCCCTTCATGCAAGTCGGTGAAAGTCGCTTCGGATCGTACCGATTGGTGGGCTATCCCCACCGAGAGAAGGAGAGCGAGCGTTCACGTTAATGTCGTTTTCCCATAGAAAATCCGTGCCCCCTGCCGTCACTTCATCCCGATATGTATTCAACCCCTCTCTTTTCATCGCTTCTCTGGAGAAGAAACCGAAGCCGGAGACCAGCGCGATTCTCTAACGAAAATGCCTGGCGCGTTTCCGGAGAATGCACCGAGCACGAGCTATCGACAGGTTCCGCGCGGGGAACCTGGATTCCCTCGCGTGCGAATTACGCTTGTATCTCTCATGTGGTTCCAACATTCCAGCAAAGGCTGCAGTGTGTTTCAGAATGGCGAAAGTACTCGAAGCTAGTAATTTCGCGGATATTTATTACGTTCGGCCTTTCGGAAATAATTAGATTCAATTTCTTTATTAATAAGATGATATCTAACTTATATATGCTACGTTTTTATTCCTCGTTACGCAATTCCGAGATTTCATTGAAGGCCCGAATATTTGAAAACTCGGAACACAAGTCTGTCTGCTTTGTTTGTTATTAAATAATATATATTTTTAATCGACTAATTAATATCTCTAATTTGATACTCGCGATAGAAAGTGAACAACGTTGAACAAAAATTTTATGCCATCTCTTCGCTGTATCAAATATCAATGTTTTCTTAAAGAGATGTTTGCTTAAAGAAAGATTGAATTTAAATTGGTTGAGAAATCTGAAGATGAAGAAGAGTGCATGACGAAACCGTCGGGACATTTCATGTGGGGATAAACAAATAATGACAGTGATGATTGTACTCACCACGCGGCATGCCGCACGGTGCCGGCGTTCTGGCGTTATCCAGGAAGTCCAAGTCGTAATGCCTAGCCGGCGGGAACGTCAGCGCCACGTGAGCCTGCACGGTTCTCCAGGACGTCGTCATTAGCATCATCAGCAGCGTTAGGAACGACGCGTGAAGAAGCGCCGTGCATTCCGTTCTCCGCGACATCCTTCCGTGGGAGCGCGTCTTACGAGCGGGGAAAAATTAGTCCCTCTGTAGGTCTCTCACGCGGTAAAAAGACACGACGTCCTTCACGACGTCACGCTTCCGCGTTTTCCACCAGTAATTCTTCCTCTCGCGCTCCTGAAACCCGCCTGGATCCTT
Source organism: Linepithema humile (assembly GCF_040581485.1). Classification (NCBI taxonomy): domain Eukaryota; kingdom Metazoa; phylum Arthropoda; class Insecta; order Hymenoptera; family Formicidae; genus Linepithema; species Linepithema humile. The sequence goes on along the minus strand of NC_090132.1, from coordinate 582,601 downwards.
CCGTTGCCCGGCATGGGCGTCCGATCGCTCTCGCTCGCCTCGCCGATCTGGAAATCGAACGATGAACTTTGTTATTTACGATCGATCAATCTCCTCAATCTCGATCGCCGCTCGGAGCGGCGGCTACTTTCCACGAAACCTCAATCTGGTTATCAAGGCACGTATTCTCGATGCGTATTCGACGATAAACACGCTCGACTCTCTTCAATTTTTGTAGCCTTGTCAAACGTGATTCTTATGTTGGACGCGAATTAAAATCAAATCGCTTAACAATATTTTTTAATAATTATAAAATAAAGATGATCGAAGAGTCGCAAGAAAGAATAATCTAAACTTAATTTGTAAGGCTTATTTGAGCTCGAATATGACCTGCAGTGAAACTTATAAATTATAGGCTTATTCTATCTCGCGCTCCGAACGTTTCGATTATGCAGAGATTCGATCGTGCAATCTTCTCTCAAGAGTGAAAAGGTAAACAGTGAAAGTTTCACTTGTCAAGGCATGATAAAAAGTGAGAATCTTCACACGAGTTTGCCGAAATTGTGATCGAGATATTTTTTTTTCGGTGCATACGAGAGATCGTACGATTTGAAATGGGAGGCGTTCATGCGAAAGATATGAAAAGGTGAAAAGTGAAAAGTGGAAACGTTCATTGTGAATTGCACGATCAACTGCCTACTTGTTCGTCTCGCTATATTAACTCGCTTACGAAGATGCGTGGGAAATGGCTTGTGTGAAGAAGGATTCTTCGTTCATGCGAAGGAATCAGCTCACAGGAAAAAGACGCGCAAGTGCTGTAACCTTGCCGTCACTGCGTTTTATTTGCAATTACGCAACGCCTCGACTTGTAACGTTTGATTTATTAATTTACAGAAAATTTTATACGTCGTTTTATGTCTAAAAATTTTTTTAATATTCTTGACAAATAATTACAAAAATACTAGATTTTTAGAAAATAGATTTCAATGGAAAACATTAGAGTTGATTAAATACAGTCGCAAATACGCCGACACGATTTTCCATGGTAGTTCTCGATGTTAGACATCGGTTTCTTTGCATAGCTCCGGTATCCGTTAATCGACGATGATGTACGTCGGTATGCCGGGCGCGAGAACGTAATAATTGCAAAATAAACACATAACGAATGTATCAGAAGAAGAGTCTGACGTACTCTCGACACGGCGTGGAGGAGGAAGCAAGGTAAAGAAGAAGATGGAAAGGAGGGATTTCTCCTCGATCCGCTATTGATCCTCGTGATCGTACCAGGTGCGATCTTACGGATCGCATAATTCGAAAGATATTCGCGTCTCTCACGTGACTTCTTCGCCTGCTACCTCCTCCGCTGCCGTCGACAGAATGACATGCGAAGAAGACGCATTTAAAGAGAAGAAAGACCGAACGTGTTTTGCGTTCGGAGAGATGTCGAATAATAAAATTATTAAATCTCGCAGAATACGAGTCATTTGAGACTTCACAGTTTTCTCGGCGATTAGCGATAGTCTTTAGAAAAAAGAATAGTGCATCGCGTCATTTCTAAATGGGATGACTGGCACGAAAATGATTATATTCTAAACCAAAACTTTTCAATAGTGAGAATTCTTTGATTATAGAAGAATAGTAAAATTATTAGACTTTTTCGAACTGAGCCTTTTTTTTTCTTTGCGAATCTTTTTACTGAGGTTTTAAAATAGAATGTTAAGATATCTTACATTCAAGCGTTCTTTTATAGAAACTTTTAAATAAGAAAGCAGAAAATTACACAAGAAGAATTAAAATACAGGTATAATCTACAAACCAATTCCTTTTTCTATTTTTTTTAAATTTACATCCCTATGTTTTACATCAGAAACAGTGAAAGATCGTGTGGCGAGAAGATAGGAAGAAATTTACATTCCTGATAACGAAGATTAGTAGAGATTTAATTTCGCAACGCAAATTCCTCCCGACTCATTTACTTCTTGCGGGCATAAGGCATACTTTCCATCGCGTGCTCTTTGCCGGGCATGGCGTGTTCATGAGTCATCGAAGTCAAGATACTGCCGTCGTAGAGGAAACATGCGTATGTCCGGATCGGTGGTGAACAATGGGCGCGCGCTGCTACAGCCATCAGCCGGTAATTATCTCGTCGTTAGCTCCGAAGCGTTTTTTTTTCACTCACGTAAGTCACGGACGTGAAAAGCGACCATCGTCGCGGGAAGCGATCAAGATACACATTTCGAAAAAAACTCTTGGCGATATACAAATATCGAGTACATTAAAAACTTATTTATACTCATACGCGCGCTCTCGAAATAAAAACATCGAAGAAGTACGTTTGCTGACGTAAAAGTATGTTCTCTTGATTAAAATCAAACAGTGTAATTATTGCGAGATTGTTCAAAGGTTTAAATGCAGTATAAGTATTTTTTTGTGTAAAATTTATATCGCAGTTCCAGAGAAAATGTATTACAGTTAATAGAATTTTGAAAAAATTATAGTATGCTTAAAAAGATTCTTTAAAAATATTATATATTGATATTCGATTAAAAAAAAGCAAGATTATTGATACTCTCTCTCTAAATTTAAATATTTTATCCAAAGAATGAGTATTTACGCAATGCAGCTTTGAGATGTCAAAGAGATTAGTAAATGCGACACGTTCGTGAGGAATCTCTTTCACATTGAATCTGTCACGCAAATGAAGTCAAACGGCGTAAAAATATCGCGGACTGAACCATCTGCGCAATGCAGAATCCACTGGAATAGAAACGTAGAGAGATGTGAGAGCGGCGATGCATCGAGGACGACCTTCTCCGTCACGAATGACACATCGATGGCGATGAACGACCCCATTCATCGGATTTCCACGTGGGAAGCAACGCCGGAGGAATATATCTATATGCACATCCATGGAGTGTTGTTTCTCAAACTGAAGGCGTGCAGATACATTAAGAAAGACTAATTGGTGGAAGTGAAGAGAATTGTCCGCGTAAAGGATAATTAAGAATTTCACACGTACGTTACATCTGTAATGAATTTTTGTTGAAAGAGATGGGAAAGCATTAGAGATCTCTAAGATGTCAAAAGATATCTAATTAGTGGAAGGAAAGAGAATTATTGCAATATTTAATTTATAAACTATTATGCCAAACATCAATCCAATATCAATTTTTTTTTAAGTCAAGCAAAAAAGTACAAAAATTTCTAAAACATTTAGCGATTGATAGAAAATTAATACAAAATAGTTGATTTCTAAATTTAACACACTTTTTTTAAATTCTACGTAAAATGTTAAAAAAAATAGTTAGACTTTTAAATAAATATTTCTAATTAATAAATAGAAAGAAAATCATTAGCATAAAAATTGATTCAAGCAATTTCCATACCAAACTCTGTATTACATGTTTTACTCAAACGGATGGAGAGGCACGAGAGTTTCTAAGATGTTTAAGAGAAGCTCGAGACCACAAAGTTGGAGAATCCTTGGCGTAGACAGGATTCTCTCTTTCGCGCCATTGCTACGGAAGACGAGCAAGAATTCTACTCAAGTTCATTCCCTCTGATGACTTTGCGCGCGAGAAGTAAATACGTAAAAATAGCAGTTATTACGGAATCGTTCAGAGCGGAACAGCACGCGAAAGAATCCGCAAAGCTGCTATCCATTTCGCGTGCTGGGAAATGGATAATCATTTGGCAGAAACTATCAACACTTGCAGCGTGATCAACATGCGGCAAGTATTATAATTAATGACTGGTATTGGTGAAGGTAAACCGCATGAATAGATGCGGCGACATAGAGATTAATTAACTTGAGTTACGAAGCTAATCTCTTGCGATAAAGAATAATTCTTTCAATGCCTAATTAGTACTGCGAGGAAATACCAAAAATTTATAATTTTAGGACATTTATAGATTTCATATAAATCGATAATAATTCTGAGTAAGCTGACCACTGCACAAAAACATTTCAAACTGACGTGCATGACTAATGCACGGAAGTCGGTGCACGCGAATTAGTCACCGAAAATTCTTGATCTACAACTATATAGGCAGACAAGATATTAAAAAGAATAAGCAGCTTTAACATCAAGGACTCGGTTCATTTTGATGCGTGTCGATCTAATTATAGAATATCTGATAGTTCATCATATATTTTCAGCGTCTTGCGCGTAATATCGAATTGGCAATCAATCAGATCGGCGATCGACCGACAAAGATGATAAAATAAATATTACGAAATGAATCGATCAAAAATACAATAAAAAATATAATGATTCAAGGCGAAATCTTTAAAAGTCGAGGGCCTGAATGAAGGCTAATACACCGCTGTTCGCTTTGAAGGTGCCTTTTAAACGCGGGAAGGAATAGCCGATTGTTCTCATTGATACACAGGTCCGCGTGCACGAGTGGCGTAAACGAGCGAGCGGTAGGCGCGCAGAAACGAAAAGAAAAGGTGGGAGATTAAGACCGCAACGTACGTGGAACGGTTCTCCTTCGTTACGTCCTGGAAAGCTACCTGGCATTCCGGTGAACGCGGCGGCGATGCCGTTGATCTCCCGTCGACTTCCCGTTCTCACTGACGCATCCCAGCCAACATTAGATTTTAGAAACGCCGCGAGAACTTGTCGATAGCTAGAGTACGCGGAAGTCGTTGCGACACCGGAAATACGACGACTGTCCTTCATTTTAATCGCGGGGAACTGTGGGGAACTAAGATTCGGCAGTTCGTCATTGTCCGACGAGAACGCAAATTAATTTATCCTTGATATTTTTTGCGAGTTCTGAGTTTCCCGAGAGCGCATAGCTGAAATTGTCTGTTTCTAAATCAATGGTACGTTGGATATCAAAATGATTAACAATGGTTAACAAATGTGGAAAATTCTCCCTATTCTAAAAATTTTGTTTAATTACAGAATACAGATATACTAGTACATATTAATTATACATTAAATATAATTTGATTCAAAGTAATGTAGTTACAAATATCAACAGTCATTCTCATCTAAATGAGCTTCATTAATGATTTGGTAATTTAAAAATTTTTTCCTTACTAATCCTTGATGTATAAAGTTTATAATATTATAAAATTAAATTACTTTTGCCAGCTAATAAACATACAAAGCGAATAATAGTTTTGTTTAGCAAAAACAGTTGAATTACGTAACAATACTTTTTCCTCATTCGGATACTAGTATATCTGTTTTACTAATGGAAAAAAATTTGCCCGGAATAAAAAAAGAAGCCGTGAGTAGTAGACCCCATGACGCCAATCGTCGACTCGATATCGATCGATTCAACGACATTCCACGGGCGGCCTTGGCCGGACGTTTCTGTCGATCGTGCTCGTTTACACTTTGCGTGGCTCTCTCGTACCTGGACCGGCGGTCGCGATGTTATCTCGTAAACGCGCGAGAGGAGGAGATACGCGTACTGCGACGGGAAAGGAGGCTGCGGTGGTAGCGGCGAGGGGAACTACAAGACGTTTGTGGAGAACGCCGTTGCAGCGATGTATTATGGAAAGCGAGCTGGCATTCCAGCCGCGCGTCGTCGAACTCATTAACATCCCGTTCTCATTCGCGGTGCAGCGCGGCGCGACATGGCGTTCCGTTTTCCCTCGAAATAAACAAACCCGTCGATGTTACGAAACAAAGCTGAGTGGAACAACGGCGATGTTCCCTCGTGACGTCCGGTGTGAATCCGACGCGGATTCACAGTGCCGGCTAAGCATTGAAATTAAAGTGCGGCCGATCCCGATTGGTTCCATATTGTACCGTGATTATCTTTGGTATATTTAATAAATTGACCGCAAGCCGTGACATTTGTTTTCTCTTTGGCAGAAATAAACGTTGTAAGAGACTTTAATGATCGTGAACAATGCGGTGTTCTTTAACATATTACCTGATTATTTAATGATACGACTACTTATTAACGAGAAAGGCATCTTTAATTTATCAATTGTTTCATTGATCGATTGCATAGCTGCAAAGTATGAATTGCGCGGAATTCGTGAAATTATCAGTGAATTTAAAAGGACTTTGTACTATTATATAATTTTCCTTTTAACTTTAACGTTCAACTTATTTTCAAATGAAAAGGCGAGGATTTATGAATGTTTCTTGCTAAAGAATGACAATTTCACTTCTACGGTTTGCACTTGCGTCACGTTTGACGAACCCCGACAGTTAACAACATATTCTTTACAACATGTTCTTTAGAGAACGTAACTAACGACGGTGGATGCCGCCAATCTCGTCGAGCAGATCTAATCACATCTTTTCATTCACCGTATCGAAGATTATTCACAATCAAACATGTAAAATTAATTACAGTCAAACTTCTGTATTCTTTTGTCTCTATTTTTCTCTTTCGCCGTTCTTTCATTATTTCGTATTTTCCACGTGATTAAACGTACGTAGAACACGCATAAATTTAGAACACTGAACATAGTAAAAATAGAAAAATTTAACTGTATACGCGCGCGAAGCGCGTTAAGATTAGGATTTAGATCAAACTTACCTGGCTTCGAGTCCTGTTTCTTCGCTCACAGAAAATCCTATCCGAGGCGGTCCCACGTCGACGTCATCGTCGAGAATGAACTCTTACGTATCCGACTGAGATTTCGGAGTGTCCAAGGAACCGCGATACTTAGACGGGAGAACTCTCTTTCTCCTTAGCGCGCGGCCATTTTGATAGCGACCGACCGGATGTTTGCGTTACACGACCGCAGGAAACTAAGTCGTCGCGCGCGCGGTGGCAGTCGCCGCAAGATCGACAGATAGCACGTTACTCGCAGAGAAACGAAGAAGGACGATTACCTCGACGGAATCGTGTATCCGACTGGCGACGACGCGCTTCTACTTGGCAGCGCGCGAGCGAACGCCGTGAGCGAAAACTCACTTTACACTCTCCTCCACTTCCATATCGTCCTCCCCCACTACCTTCGACGAAGACTCGTTTGCCTGCTTTCTTACCTGGCCGCTTCTCGCCTGCCTCTCCTGCGTTCTCTAAAGCTTGCCGAATACCTGCCTCCTGCCTTGCGAGCGCGACTTGAAAACTTGGCGGGATGAATTACGTCGGGGAGTAGATGGAGGAGTATTTTCTGCCTCTGCCTCTCCGGACCTTTACTCTGCGTGCCGTACTACGTTCGATATCTGTATCTCGGTTGTATTATTCAGCCGCGAAACTCAAACTAAAACAATAATGGGGACTGTATTGGATAAAAATAAAATGTTTCCAGAAAAACTATTTTTTCTTTAGCTGCTTTCCATTAAAAGCAAAATTAAACAATGAAATAGCGTGAGATTTACAACCAAATTTTCGAAATATCAAAAGAGCGTAAAACTTTACATGACCGAGAACTGTTGACCTAAATCAAACATATGAATCAAATGCGAATAAATAATATGACTAGCTTCCGAAGGTATCTCGATTGCGCGATACGGAATTTTATAACATGTGTTGTAAGATAAATGTAGAGCAACCGGTGCAGAGACAACATTGTGATAACTGATCTCTCCGCGTATCTTATAGGTATTCTAGATTCTGAATGAAATAACCGGAGTTTAAAGAGCACTCTTTTTCGCAAAATATTATCACAGATAAATAATTATCAAACTATATGTAACAAATGTAAAATTGATGCGATATATTGTGTGGAACGTGAAACAAACTAAAAATCAACATAAACCGATTAATAACAATTTTTTTATATAAAAAATAAAAAAGTAAAAAAATTTTTTGATTCTCAAATTAATTGTCCCTTTTTTACTCTGAGATTGAAAAAAATGCGACTGTTTTATTGGTGAATCACTCGGAATTTTTTCCAACAGAAAAATAATCACGAATAAAATTGTATTATGTACTATTCTGTACTATTTCCGTAGGCTTAAATTACCTTGAAACGGCAAGTTGCGTAAATAAAAATCAGGTTATATAATCCTCGCGAGAATCGCATCTGAGATGCAACTGTTTCGCGTTACGTTAACAAATTGCGCCAAGTCGTATTCATGCGCGGCTTTGCGAAATTTCGTCAGACTTTACATCGACAATTTTCCACGCTCTGAATTTCAATTGCAAATTTATGTTGACAAATAATTGTACAAAGTGGTAAAATATTTCACGAGATAAAATATAGGTAATCAAATATCTTCGAGAGATTACGCATTCTGTTACGATTTGTTTTGCATGTGCGAATTTGTATTCGTATCGAATGTCACTGGCTAACGGGCTCGAAAATATTCGTGAAAATTATTCTCTGCGGGCAATCGCGTGCCAAATTATCGCGTTTCTCGAGTCGGCAAATTTTTCGAGTAAAGGCTTTCATTCAGCCGTTGCGTAGTCGAGCATTGGTATGCGCTCGAGAGGTGGTTCGCACGCGTGGCCGAGCCTCGCTGCTTGCGCGCAGAAACTCGCGGCCCGCCGATCGTCGACCGTCGATCGGAATGCAAAACAGGTATTATCACCTCGCTTCGTGACGTCGAATAGCGATGTCGTCCTCGACACGCCTCGATCTCATCTTTCCGCGTTTTTACGCGTACGAAATCATCGCGAAGGAGAGGCGCGAGAGGGGGAAAGGGACCTGGTGTGTAAACCGTGACGATGATAGCGGACCACGGCCGTTTAGCGGTACTTCAATCCCAATATCGTTAACCAATTAGACGGGTGATCGGGTGCCGATACACAGGTGCACGCAGGTGCGCCCGTTCGTATTTTCCAGCACGGCGTCGCTCCTTACCGGCGACGCCGTCGCCGGGAGATCGGAATGGAAAGTAGGCAGAGGAACGAGAGACGGTGTCGGTCGGTCGGTCGCTCGCTCGCTCGCTCGCGTGTACCAATCGACGTGATACCGTCTCGTGAACGCAACCCCGCAGCGTGCGCTCTTCCTCGCGAGCCTTCCAACGTTTTTGCGGCCTTCGCCGCGGGAGGAGGGACTGTAAAAATGAATCAATGAAGAGAGATGGTTATTCAAAAAAGAAGATTTCACAAGAGTAAAAAGACTTTGACAATCTGCTGATCAGGTGATTTCAAGTAAAAAATAAACACAGATGAAACATAAATGTTTCATTCAAAATATTCTTCGAGCAATGATAAACAAATCTGTTGTAAATTAATGAAAAGGAATTTCAGAGAAGAACCTATTAAATTTCGAAAAATGAGAAGGAAGAGTGTGCCTTGCTCCGAAATATAGTTACATCTTTGAAGAGACGATATCGCTCGTATTACGTTCACGATTGGCGAGAAATTTCGTCGACAAGACAACGAAGTGGCGCGTTTCGAGTCAGTGTAACGGATGCGAGAGAGAAGTTTGTTCTCGACCTCTGAAGGCTCTGGCTTGTCGTCCTGCGGCTAAACGCGCACGAGAGGCTTTCTCCGTGCCGCGTGGCTCGGAATGCGGCCTCTCCCTCGACCGGCCTCGAAGAGAGTCGCGGAGGCATGTCGTCCTTCCTATCCGCCGTCTCCCCGATCCCCCGCACAGTTCTATCGATCGGCATTCGTCTCTTGTTCGTTCACTCGCCGATTATAACAACCACGCCACATTACGTGTCATCGATCAATCGCGAATACATCGGATAGGGTGGCGTGGACCGAAGGTCCGTTTTGTCATCGATCACACGTAACGAGTAGTCTATTGTATTGGTAAACGGACAAAAAATAGCGATGTGTTGTATTTTTAAATGTGATCACATGCATCAGAAATACCCGACAATGCTATTTTAGAAAATTTTCTTATCTGCTTAAGTGGCGTGCGGAGTGCCAAGTGTGGGACTTGGTTCAAGAAATATAATAGAGCCTGACATTGTTATTTACAATTAGTAAAGTTTTACGTAATTCTTATTATGATGTTTCTTGTACTTTACGTCAATATCTCAGCATTATTCGCGCAATTAAATTATATTTTTTATTTAAACGCGTTGCAATTTCGATTTATCATCGGTATTATTTCTCTGATAAATCGTAAAACTGTTGTTCCGAGATTAGAAGCAATGACAGGCGCGCAACGCGCATTCTCTTTCGGGCGCATAATTATCGGCCGGCTTCCGACTTGGAAATCACGCTTTGCACGCGATAGTTGCGCAATCACGGCCTAGTTCACGCATACACTTAGCGATTTCAATTTTCGCAGTGTGAAAAGAAAGGCATGTCGAATTGTATTCCGCGTACTGATGAAGCCCCCTAATGTTCTACTCATAATTCACGCCCGTATTTCCTGTATATTTCTAATTATGTTCATGCGTTTGGAAAAAAACTCTCTTAGTTGCCTAACAACAATTAGTTTTATGCTTTCTTTTCTTTGGAATGCAAAGTTTAATCCAATTCACATTCTATTTACCCGCCGTTATTATCGATATATTTTTATATTTTACTCTTTGTCCTTTTTTAATTTTTATTTATATATGATTTGATTCGTGTACGATGTTGTGCAATATGAAAAATTAATATAAATAAATATCACGTATCGTAACGTGTGCGGCTTATATAAACAAAGAAAATTGCTTAAATTTCTTTTCTACAGGAGATAATAAAAATTCTATATTTTTTCCAACATTAAAAAAAGTTCGAAAATATTGTATACTTATATATAAATAAATCAATGCTTTCAACAGAATCAACTGGTGAAAAATAAGCAGTCACCTGTTCGGATAAGCCAAGCCCGTCACATCTCAATCAAAGATCCGACTTATCAGGTCCTGCATCTCAAATGTTTCTGTCGTTCAAACAAACGAGGCAGGCATCTCTCAGAACGTCGGTTAGGTAATATATCAGCGGCGCACGATTGTAGATGCGCGCGTATGCTAACGACGATCTTTCGAAAGATCCACAATCAAAGAGTAAAAAGTCCGAAGGGACTAATGGTAAAACTAATCTGACATGCCGTCAGATGCAATGTCTTCTCGGGAGCGTGTAATGTGCCCACCGGATGAGAGAAAGCACGAGAGTACCCTCCACGGACCGCCGCGAACTAACACCGTGAGCGATTGTCCCTAAGAGGGGCCTACTACTTTCGCTCTTTTCGCTACTCGACCGTAAATTCCAATTTTCGCTTTTGTCTCGCCGCTTTTACCTGGAGATTTCCATACCGCGCGCGTCCAACAATAAATATGAAAGCGAACAATCAGTTCATTAGATTAAACCGAGATCTGGGGTAGTCTCGCATATACCGCACTCTTCCTCGCGAATTACTTGCGGGAAAAGCGCAAAAAGTATAGTGGTTTCCGCATCAAAAATTTAGACATAAATAATTATAATTGCCCTCTCGTTGTATTAATTAGAAAGTATTCTTTTTTTGTTTCTTAAAAAACTGAAAACTTTGACAATTATCTAATATGGTTCGGTAACAGAAGAAGTGAAACTGTTTTATATATATATATAATTAATCAATATTACGCATTTGCTAATGTTTAAGAAAATTATTGATCTACACTGAAAGAAAATTACCGATATTATGCAAAAAGTATTTCGCATTGTATTTTATCACTCGCAATCGCGTTAAATTTCCATCGTCGGAATCGGTCCTTAACAAGAACGATTATCGTATTATCGCACGGATAAATAGTGAACAATCGAGCATAGTGAGAGAGTAATGGTGTATAATCAGAAGGTATACTCACGTTAAACAGCTCTGGTCTTGCACGCGAGGGTTTGGAATTGGATGTTGAGGAGTAGGAACAGACGATATCCAATAACAGGACGTGTCTTGGTCGTACTTTGGTTCACAGCGGGTGACATCGGTGTAGTACAGGATTGTTGTACAGGATTGTTGTACAGGATTATTATAAAGAGGTCGTCATTGTCATCGTTATTATTATCAAATACATTAATGGAGTATTAAAAATAGAGACGAACGCACCTGCGCTTGAACGATGCGGCGATTGTCCCGGAAGAGAGCTTGCAATATTTACACAAGTAAATTGAGTATTGTTTTCACGTTACCAGACGTGTCCATGTCGCTTCGCACGCGCGTGCAAATCGTACTGCGATGTCGCAGACGTCAACAACGCTTTGAAATATATGAAAAGTGCGTCCACTGCGTAGGAACTCTGTTTTTCTAACGTCGCTTCTCTCGTTTTCTCCCCGATCATCACAACGACATAACGACGTCGAAACTTTTAGAGCATCGGAGGAGTCATCAAGATATGACGCATTTTTCAGTGTCCCTCTGAGCTTGATTCGACAACGACGAAGAGGTGGGCGTGCGTTTTCGCGCGCATGCCACCGCGTCGTTCGGCACGTAGGAAATCCGAACGCCGCCGTAAGCTCTTCGAGGAGGCAGTGCGTAAGCCGTTGCTTCGTCCGAGCTGCTGGACGAACTACACGTCGAGCAACAACTTTCAGCGTCGTCATCTTCGCCGTCCATTCTCGATCTGGACGTACCTGCAGTTCCTAAAAATATATTTCAAAAGTCACATTTTTGTTTTTCAATCATAAATCTTAAAATAAAGATATATAATTTTGTCTGGACAATTTTTCCGCGTGATGAAGGTTCTACGTACCCCAAGTAGACGTGCTGGCAACTTCGTCGGCCTGTAAACTCCTTGATCGAGATACATTCGTTCTCGAGAGCGACGTCGGCGGTGGGGAAGGCGATGACGACGAGTTCTGCTCGTTCATTGGCGAGAGGGGGATGCGCGATGTCACGCCGTGATCATTGACATCCAGATCCCCTTGGAATCGCACGCGCCGCGACGTCGGCGTCGGTGGATCCGTCTGACTGGCTCCGATCGCGGAGTTCACCGGCGATGTCGTCGGCTCTGGCGCCAATGCGTTCGGGGACGCTGCGCCAGCGGTCGATGTCGACACTGAGACTGACGCTCCCGACGACGGCCGCGGGGGTGGCGGCAGTTCTGGCATGCTTGACGCATGGGAAGGCGTGCAATTCTGGACGCATCTGAGGGGTTCTCGATCCCGCGCTTGCATCAGCCTTACAATATAATTATCATTTCATTTATTAAGTTTCAGGCTTCGATAACAAATTATAGAAGCATTTTTTTATAAAAGCAATTTTTGTACGTTTGAATGCTTTGACTGTTTAAACTGATCGATGTAATTGCATCTGCATGAAAAATCCAAGGATTTTTTAAATCGTGCAAATCTTTTCGATTCTAAAATTTTAGAGGATATTAATACTTTTCGAAGTTTACCTTCCCAATTCGCTACGATTTTCGTCAGAATGAGAGCCGCGTTCCTGTAGCAGCCTCTCGAGGTTTCGTTCCAAAAGTACTCTGTCGAGGCCGCTGGGTCTGGAACCGCTGGAAGGAAGGCCTTCGGTGACAAAGTCAGGGCTCAGAGCGCTTTGGGTGGGTGTCGTCGCCAAAGAAGCGGAAACTTGTTGATGCCTTCTGATCATACGAGGCGAACTCCTAGGAGATCCGAGAGTATGCCTCGAGCCTGGAGGAAGCGGAGGTGGAGGTGGAGGCGGTGGACTCGATGAGTCTTCGCTTGTGGCCACTGTCGCTTGCCTCCTACCGCTTCTGTACGCCGAAAAATGCGACGTTAGGCACATAGTTTGTTAAGAAAAAAAGAGAAAAAAATATATGGGAAACAGAGTAAAATATTTCAAGATTTTTTTGTTAACGAAAATAATACTCTGTCAAAGATATAAAATAGTGATATTATTATCTCGCTTCAGACTACCGAACAATTATCCTGCTAAATGCCGCTAATTATTTTCCATTCCAGATTTAAATACTGTTCACATTTGCGGCATGATAAAGACTCGGGACAATTAAAAGCGAAATAAAATTTGAATGCGACGTCCGATCCTCCTTGTACACTTTTTCTAAATGACATCGTTATGTATATAAGCTGAATTTAAATGCAACCATACAAGGCGCCGACATTTCTAAATGACACATTAACAAGATTTTGAGCATAAATAGTTGAACAATTCACCGATTTCGTTAGTAATGATATGCCGAATATCGCGATAAAAAAATTACATAAACCTAAGCAATTTTGCAAATAAAAATATTTTTGACAAATCAAGCTAATTAACGAACGATTATTATGTTGTTTAATAGTTATCTTTTTATTTATCAAGATAAAAGAGTTTTGTGCATTTCGGGCAATTGCCAGATGAGGCATAAGACTAATAGTCGGTTTTACTAACGTCGACAAACTTTAATCTCTCAGTTTTCCCCTCTGTCTCTCTCTCTACTTCTGCTTCCAGGAGGAAATAAGTTAGTCGACGAAACCGGCTACACATTAGTAATTTATCGCCGCCGCAATAATTTCTCAGAGTGCAACGCCAGGTCGCCAAGTCGGAAGCGGCGCAGCGCGCACTCGTGTAATCGCGGGACGTTTCGTTCCCCGGCGGCTATAATTTTTGCGCACGAATCCGCGCGACCCCCTGCCTCGCTTTACGGCCACGGAGGCAGGAACAATGAAAGCAACCCCCCGTGACCCCGCCGCGGCGTGGAGAAGGCGGTATGCGGAGTGAATTTGCGTAGTAATACTACCCACCTAAGGAAGGACGGCGGGGGTGGCGGTGGACCGGCGGAGGAGTCGCTCGGTGTCGTCGGCGGTTCCCCCTTGCTGCACGCTATGCTGCAGTAAATGGCACCACGTCGCGGCAAGAACGGCCGGCCCAGGAGGGAAGCGCGGCAGGTAGCGCAGCAGAAGCAAGCCTCGGTCGCGTGCCAGTGCTGACCCTCGTGCGACATTTGGCCCTGGTCGACGCCGATGGGCTCGCCGCAGCTGTCGCAGTATTCGGCGAAAGATGCGTCGAAGCAACGCAGACAGTACGGCCGACCCTCCCTCATCACGTACCGTTGCCCGCCAAGCTGCGAACAGAAGAAGAGGTGTGCGATTCGCGTTAATTTATGAGGCGTTCAGAAAGAACCGGCTAATTATAGTCCGCGTCGAAATGATTTATTCACTACATTCGCGAACGGAAGTCGAGAGATGAAACTTTGAAAAACAACGCTTCGAGCGCTTAAAACATCCCATTCCCAATTTTTCATCTTATTATCTATTTTCGTAAACAAGATCTGAACTCCCTGAATTTCGGAAAATTGTCGAGTTTGCTTGGAAAGGGTATCGCTTAGAAATGATGGGAGAAGAGAAGGATTATAAAATGGTTTCAATCTATTTGGATATGCGATATAATTAAGAACGGTAGCTCGTTCGATCTAACTTTTGAAGAAATATAGTCGCGATATCTCGACGCAGAGAAATAAGCATAGCTTTCGAGAGATAATGGTACTATACTGGTAACCGGTTATTCACTGGAGCGTGTACTCTAGCATACAGCAGCAATCTGATAAGATGCAAGTTCTTACGAGTTCACGCTTCTACTCGCCATACAGACACTACATTTTATTCTATTTCAATCGAGAAAAAATTCCTATATCATCACTTAGTCAATTACATAGAATGGATTTGAATAAGAATAAATCTACACATTTTCCTTCAACTTTTCCCAAGTTTTTCCCGCAGGTGTGATATGTATTTATAAGTTCACATCCAAGCACACATGCGATGTAATGTGAAAAGCACATTGCTGCTGTGCGTTCACTCGCTCGCTCGCGACGCTATCTAAGTCGGAAGACATAGCTGAAGATAGAGTCAGCTGGTGCTGGGATTACGAATTGCTACGCAGCTGTAAATTTGATAGCGAATGTAATCATTAATTTCGCGGCGGGTGTTCAGTGCAACTGTACTGCCAGAACGAACCAATTTGTTGCGAGAAAAATCGTCTAAAATCGATTTCATTACTGTAATTGATCCGCGCATAGAAGCGAGCTCCGCTCGCATTGAACACACCCTTATTCGTTATCAAAATGCATTAGCATTATTAAGGTATCGTCGATAAAAAATAAGAACTAATTACGAAATAATTTGAAAAAAAGTCATTTTTGCTCTCTGGCGGATTTTCCCTTTTTTCCAAGAAATGCATTTTTACTTCAGCACTTAGCTGAAATCAATCAATAAATCCGACAGTAGATCCATCAATATTGTCATCATCGCCATGTCGCAGGACACGCATCCTTACCTGTCGGTCGCACTCGAGACAAGCAAAGTGCCGCATGTGCCACGCTCTGCCTTCCGCCTCGGTGCACTCATCGGCGAGGATGATCTCGTCGCAGGCGCAGCATCGCGGCTTCAGGGTCTCGGCGTGGTGGCGGCCGCAATAAAGCCTGCCGTCCCGCCAGAAGTAGATCAGATCGACCAGCAGCTGACGGCACACGCAGCAGACGAAGCAGGCGGGATGCCAGAGGGCGGCCGGGCCCGCACGGCTCGCCGCCACGGCCATCTCGCCGGCTGCGATCGCACGCCCGCACTCGCGGCATCCGGCACCGTGCGGCCGCTCGAGCTGACTCGCGTGGCCGCGTCCGAGTGCTTCGCGTTTTCGTTGCGCCGCGAACACGCGCAGCTCGCGCTTCTCTTCCTCGGTCAGGCCGCTGCAATAACGCGCCTCGTTGTCGTGCGGCGGTAGCTGCTGCAGCAGCTGTTTCACCCGCTCGCGCTCGCCGGCGCTACCCGCGTACGGGATCTTGTCCTCCGGCAGCGCGCTGAAGTACAGGTGCACCTGTAGAAAGGAGAATTAAAGTCTCTAGAAAATAGCAACGTCTCGCAATAGCGTGTTTCGGGCAGCACCGTAAGCGTCTGATATTCAGGCGACGCGCAATTGAAATTTCTGACTCTGGGTGAAAATAGCAACGTCTCGCAATAGCGTGTTTTGGATGCCGTAAATGCTGATATCGAGACGAGCGCCACATACGAATAACGAGATATAAGGCCTATCATGAAAATTACCGCGACAACCTGTACTTATTTTACATAGGACGTGGGACTTTACCATTTTCAAAGCGTGTTATTGCGAAGATTCTCTAACGGTTTTCGGCGCGCACGTTCGCAGTCATTGTATTCTAAAAGTAACGCTTATGATTCCTTTTATTTGCATTTAAAAGTATATATAAAATATTAATTAAAATATATTTAATCCTTATCCGTGCACGCGGGAATTGTATAATGTACGATTCTTGAAGAATAAAAGGCTGTGAACTAAAATTCTTTTACGCATCAATCTGCATTTCATCAATATTCCAAAACAATATATGTATTCTTTATACAAGTCCTTTACGTTTTTCTGCCAATGAAAGCACTTACTGTTATTATAAAAAATGCTCTAAATATATAACTCGGTATTTAGTGGACACGACTTTGTAAAATGCATTATAAAGTAACTTGTAAACAGACGATTGATGTTAAATGTGAAAAAAATCATAACCGATAAGATCAATCAGTCTACATAATATATTAAGCCATATATGTTGCTTGAAAAATGGATTTGTGCGCAAGATCCGTTTGTCTATGTCCTGTACAGAAAAATGAGCGGTAAAGGCCTTCTACATGTTCGCGTCGATTGCCATAACTGACAGCTGAAATTCCAACTGATAATTTAGCTGATTTCCTATCGCACCACCGGATATGATATAGGCAAGAGAAAAGAATTCAGTGTCAACTGCAGCTGACGTTAACTGATGGCCGTTGAAACCTGCGTTGAGCATCGCAAATTTCGATGAGTATCGGGATGAGTACTGTCAACATACCGGAGAGAGACGTAAGAAAACACTGACGAGTGCGTTTATACTACTGGGACGGAAACCTGCTACAGCGAGTCCGCGACGATAGAGGAAATAAAGGAAAGCATGATAAAAATGCGCAGTTATACTACATACGCGTGAATATCGTCGTATCGCTACAGCCTGTCATAAGGGAACTCCGTCTTCGCGCGAATATTACCATAAGAATATACCTGGAGAATGAAATCGCGCACTCGCTCGCTCAATAACCATCGGAATTTGCGCATAATCGAGTTTCCGCACAATCTAGCGGTAAATTCTTCCGCTACAACTCTCGTCGGTTTATGAGTAGCGATAACACCGATGCTTTCTGCGCAAGCTATTAAACGCTTGACGCCTAGATATGAATCTCGTTTTACACGTTTCTTTCTTTTACGCCGATCTGGCGCAAAATATGGTTCTTAAAAAATTACCTGTTGACTAATCATTCGATAGAAAAAAATGACAAAAGTATCAACGGAAAAAAATAAGTATTTACGTATGACGATTCACGGTAGCAATAACCAAAGTGTATCTCAAAAAGAATTCAGCATAAAACTCAATTTACAGATATTGTCGGCTGAGATTTAAGGGTTGATAAAATTCGGAAAGAGGGTCTCGATATCATGTGATTTGCATAAGCTTGTATATGTTCCTTCAATGACTATCGCTTTTTATGAATGCAAATCCGAAATTGCGCGCTAATATTGTTGTGCTTTGGAGACACCTCGGATCTTCGCGCAAAGACGCGAATTGACGGCGTCGTCGTCTACGCGCAGAGGGAGCGAGAGCTTAAGAGCGCGAAAAGCTTGTTGCGCGGGATTACCGTCCCCCTCGCCGAGAATGCCGAGTCATAATATATAATGCGCGTTAGACGTAATGACACTTAAAATGAGTAAAGAAAACGTGCGCGCGCGCGCGGACGGACGAACGGACGCTGGCTGTGGGACAGGCTGCGAACGGGGCGCAAAAGCGGGAAATAAAAGCGAGAAGGAGAAGAAGAGAAGGGAGCAGATTTGCACGCACTCTTCGCATTGCAGCGATAAACGACCGATGTTCGCGCGCGGCGCGAATACCTAACACAGGCTGCGAGAACTCTATTCCGTGCCATGCTGACGCAAAACGTTTGCGCTTAAACCAATTAAAAGGACGATGAGTGCACGTTAGTTAGCCCTTTCGAAGGGGAGAAGTCTAACGTGGCGAGCCTTATCCGATTGCGCACCATCGTGCGTTTAATTAAATCAAATGATTTCGTTTTCGATGTTCTATAGACAGAGTGCCCCGATGTTTCGTTTCAATTGCGGACTATCAAAGGATCGGAAAAATTACTTGGAAAAATAGCAGCAATTACTGTGCAATATATTAGAGAACAATTTTAGAAAAATGATGATAGTTTTGTGCTATTTGTAATTGCAGAATTATTTTATATTAACAATAAGATTAAGAGAACGCGTAGTAGTTTTAAAAATTATAACGTTATGTGAGATTGACGTTATTATAAGGCCACATTTTGTAAACAGGAATCTGTACTAACAAGCCTAAGATAATAACAAGTCTCTTATCATTATTGTAATTAATACGGATAGTGAAATTGAGAAGAAATTCAGTGAACTCTCCCGTAAAATTTTACATCGGTTCTCTCTGAGGGATTCGACTTTGACATAATCATGCGGCGCAGTCTGCATCGTGTCATGATGCATTAACGCGCACCGTTTGGCAGAAACCTCTCGATACACATCGAAGATTGATTCGACACGCATCCGTGTAATCCGGGTACTATCTTAAAACACTTTCGACCGTCTTTATGATATCTTTTATCTTGCAATAAAGTTACATGTAAAACAAAAATTTGTATATATCAAAGAGAATTTTTTTATTGGATAAAATTAACCGCGCATAAGAAACTTCTTTTTTTTAATTTAAAATATGTAATTATTAATTGTAGTGTGAAAAAACCAGTGAAATAAAACCAGAACTTTGAAGTTAATATTGTACAGTATATAAAATTTGCAATTGTATAATCTAAAAAATATCTTCTTTCAAATATAAAAGCGAAATAAAATCAATAGCGAAGGAAAGAAGAAGTAGAACTGTTTAGTTATACATTTTGCATCTTTTACATTCTCCTTCTATTCGCCTTTTTTCGGGTCAACCTCCCGATTACGCTTTATCATCATGTCCAGCAGTGAGAGCTTTCACCGGCACGGTGCGCGGTTCGATGACTCACTGTGCCGTCGTCGTTCACGATGGTAATCGTCGCCGGCGATCTAAGGGCCCGCTGTCGCGGTTACCGGTCCCCGGCAAGACGAATCGTCGGGGACACCCTCACATTACGCGTGTACGCAAAGAAGACCTTCATCTCTGTCTCTTTTTCCCTCTCATCTCAGCAATATATTACCCTTGATTTCTATCATTAAATTTTCATAAAAATTCTTGCCCTCTGTTTATTGAATTTTTGCTTAGTCTGTCGTTTCAATTTACTCGCATTCAATAATGTCAACCAAAATAATTCAACTAGATGATTACCGATTTTCTGTATATCTACGTTTTCATCAATACTCTTGTGACCGAAATTGCGCACTTTTTGCTCTTGAATAAACAAATACTTTTATCGTGTCTTTCTTTCTTTTTTAAAGATATAATAGTATGTGAGACACATATTTATTTCATAGAGTACAGAGATAAAATTATAAATAAAAAATTTGTAAGTAAAAAGCTGCAAATACCTCGCTGGTCACAAAAGAATCAAGACCTCGATGTTGAATATTTACGGTTGTTCTTAATCATTTTTATAAATTTTGCAGATGGCAGTCTATGCGCTCCAAATATTACCAAAAACTAAAATTAATTTACTCCATTTTACCTGGTCGGGCCTGAGCCCGGGTGGCACCCATGTGTACTCTTCGAGCGCGCATCCGCTGTCGTCGTCACTCTGCGAATGTCTCTGGTGATGCTGCATCAGGGCCTCCTGCAGCGCCAGGCCGGCCGGTGCAGCTTGCACCGGGCTCTTGAACGGCTCCTGGTGAGGCGCGCCGCCGGCGCCACTCGGAAACGCCATGGCCATCGCCATCGGCGGTCCCGGGCCCAGGCCGAGTCCTGAAGGACCGCCCGTCTCCGTTGAAGCCCGCTGATGCTCCTCTCGTGGACACCTGCAGCTCCTGCACACTTTCCTGCAAGAAAAGAAAAACCATATATTAAAAAGGGTGCTCTTCGATTATCTCATTTTTAATATCGTAAATCGTAATTAATATCTAAATCTATCTTATCAAATTGCATTGCAATATTGTTTTATCTTCCTAAAATAAGATATTAAAATATTTACGTAAAATGTTTTTTTCAATTTTAGGAGAGTCACAGATTCTACAGAATTATCACGCTGAGTATTGATTCAGTTCAAATTGCTAAATCTAGACAGATAAATTCTTTGTAATAATAAATAGTATTTTTTGAAATTAGATTAAAGTGCTAGAAATATTATGATATGCCAAAATTTAAAAATTCCCACGACCAGTAATCCTTGAAGAGAATGTAATTGTTTTCTCGTTTCGCACTTCCCCGAATTATATTGTAGATTTAAACTTTAGGATCTTTTTCTCAGTATTGAAACCCAGAATCTTTCTAATTATAGGTTAAAACAGTCCAGAATTTAGAATTATAGGTTTAAGAAATTTACGAATTCTACTTAATCTATAAATATTCCGCATATACGAAGCGTGTATTAATATATACGAGACATATTCGATATAGTAATGAAAGAAATAGATCTTGATGTACGATAAAATAGAATAAATGGCAAATTATTACACTCAACATGCACGATCGATAGTATTTCTTTTTTTTCGCTTGAATAAATTGTTGTTTTAATAAAAAATTTTTCGCTCGGAGCAAGTACGGACATCGTACGTGTTGTTCCACATGTTCTGGATCAGCGAGCGTCGAGCAGTTATCGAAACGTTCAACTGAAGACGATCGACGTGCGGTGTAGACTTTTACCATAACCGAGAAGTGATTTCTGATTAACACAAGTGCTGCTGTCGGCTATGATAAAGATGCCGTTTTTCACCGTGAAAGACGCTGATATATGAAACGGAAATTGCGCTCTAGATATACGTATAGAAAGTAGATAAAGCGGTAAAAACAGATTAGTAATGATACATACATGTGTCTAGTCGCGGTATGTGCTGTATCTGATACAACAATATTCTTTCAAAGACTCTTTGAGACTCTCTCGGATTGTTAAATCAAATACAATTTTATTAATATCATGATTTTATTAATATCATAACTGATTGAATCAAAATATAATGTATGCATGTATAATATAATATTTGATTTTCCGAGAATTTTTAATTTTTATTAGCAGTTAAAAATTATATATTTGAATATTGTCCAAAGAATTTTTGGATCGAAGTGGAAAAATTTAGTTGTTATTCAAAAATATTTAGGAAATCTGACACAGGCGACTACTTTCACAAGAGGGCAGGCACCTACTCTTTTCACCTAGATTTCAGAATAAGCACTCTATTTTCCCGAGGCGCGCAGCATATTTTCGTAACACGGTCATCTTTAAACCGTACAGCGAGAAATTTATGTCTCGCGACCGCAGAGAAGCATCGCAAAGGCGCATTCATCTCCGCCGAGTGGCGGCAACTTACTCCGAACAACCGGCGGCGGTCGCATCGTAACACGAGTGCACCGAACCGCAGTCGGTTGTTACGCGGTCGCATTCCGCATCCCCCGCGGCATGACGATCGAAATTGGTGGCGTCGTCGTGACGGGCGCTCTTCAGAAACTCGACGCACTTCTCCGTCGGACTCGCGCGCGATGTCGCCAATGCCGAGCAGCCGACCATCGCGGCGACGACGTCGTCGACGTTCGCTCCATTCTCGTGATTTCGCAGGAACGCGTCCAGGTAGTGCTCGTCAGCGGTGTTGGTCGGCAGATCGTAAACGACGCCGGGCGTTGCCCAGGGCGCGTCGATGCCGCCGGATTGCGTCGCGGCTTCATCGTTCTGTCCGACGCTAGTCCGGGCGTCGTTGTTCTTGCGACCGTAAAGCTTTCGCAGGTAAGCCTCCTGGTGGCTCCTGGTCGCCCAGCATCCACCCTGCCACCATCGTTTGGAGCCCAGCACCACGGTGCGTCTTCGTCGCGCTAAGCTCGACATGCTGCCTCTCGCCGGAAACGACGACGACGACGACGACGACGACGACGACAACAAGCTGATAACAACATCCGGACTCGGAGACCGATGCGAGGACGACGGTGGTCGTTAAGATCGATTTCCACCGGCGGTTCTTCTACTCCTGCTTCACAATGCGGCCGCCCCGACGGTAATAATCGCTGTGGCGAGACCTTCTAATCTAGAGAGCGCCGGCGGGATTCTCTCTTCCTCCCTGCTTCCCCCGCTCGGTATATTATGTCCCTTTTCGCGACCGCCAGTCGTCCTCTCGCAAAAGCTAATAAGGAGACGCTTCGGGGCACTCGAGACACTCGGGTTTTTGTTCCCCGTAGAAACCCTTCGGCGGGTATATAAGCGTATTAAATGCCTCTCCCACCGCGCCGCGGTATATGTTCTTGATTGCGTTCGCAGCCTGGCTTTCCGGCTTTCCTGGAAGAGGCTCGCCCGTAGCTCATCGACGAGGCGCTTGTCCGCTGCAAACAGTTTCCGCCGCGAGATTCGAAGACTCTCGAGTCTTCTCGAAGGAATTAACGAAAGCCGCCGATGCGCGGTTCAGCTTTCTCTTATTCTCCCCGATGTCAGTTCGATCGATCAATCGATATTAATCGACACACAAAAGACGTCATTGAAACATCCAATCTTTTTACCTTTCCTCGTGTCGTTCTCCTCGCGCCTTTCTCGAACACATTTTGTCTCGCGATTCCTCGTCAATCGCGACGATAAAGATGCCTACGGCTTTTCGACTCGGTCATCGCCCGTTCGGTCTCTCGTTACGTTTTGAATTCATCTATGACATCCCCCCGTGCGAAAAAAACGTTACATCGACGTGCTCCACAAACTCGTCCTCCTCGCATCGACAAAGTCGCGAGTGAGAGTTCCCTTTCGTAAAATAGAGATGTTCCGTTGTGCGAAATAGACGCGGAACAGAGATGTCTTGCGAAATAGAGGCGTCTCGCGTCGCGATTGAGTCGCTTCGCGCCGGATGTTGGAGCCGCTACGAGAGTGGAAGACTCAATCGCGCGATGCTGTGGCTCCGTATCGTCGTCGTTGTTGTTGTCGTCGTCTCGCGAATGTCTCGCCGGCGGCATCGCGCTGATCGCGCCATTCGTTCTCCATCTCTCCCGATCGGCACGCGCGCTCGCGAAACGCGAACAGACTCGCTGCCTCGGTCTCGAGCAATAAGGGCAATGGTGACGGCAAGGGGGAAAGAGAGAACGCGATGGGGGGTGCAGGGGAGAGGAATGATCGGAGAGAACAAGGCGGAAAGGGAGAGGACCGAGTGTTCCCGGCGAAAGCGGCTGCAATAGGAGGAAAGGAGCGCGACAGAAAAAGATGACGTAGAATAAAAAGACGGAAAGAGCCGAAGAGAAGGGGGGACGAGTCGGAGGGATGAGAACCAATCTGTACACGTAACCGGTAGTGCAGCACGGATTAACGTTTTAATACGCGACACCTATCGCGTCGTGCAAAGAAGATCGCGGCCGACGGCTCGCGATATGCGATAGCGTGACATCGAACTCGCATCTCGGTTCCAATGCCGACTGATACACACCGCGCCTCGTGCAAACTTATGAACTTGCGGACGACAAGCGTGTATTAACGCTATATTGCGTGTCACTTGTCAATGATCCTTCACGGTCGTTGAACGTCTGCTTTTTTTCAACACGTTCCTCGCGAATCGACACTATTTTCCGAAGCACTCCTCGGCGTGCGGTTTGACGACGCGTTCCGTGCCAAGTTTTCCCTCGTCGTCGCGACGACGAGGGAAATGCAAATGCGAATGATGGGGAAAATACAAATGCGGCGCGACGCGCATCGAAACCTTCTCCAAGTGTGTTTCGTCCTTCGTTCTACCGGCACGGGGCGTTCTGAGGCCGAGCGGACACTGAGCCGTATACTCTGGGACTCAGCGGGCCCCTCGTACGGGACATGGGGCGGAAAGAAGGGGGGCGGCAGGCAGGAGCCCGCAAGCGAGTGCCAAGCGCGCGCGTGAGGAAGGAGGAACGAGCGAGTGAGAGTTGTGTCGGTGCGTGTAACTCTCCGATGTTACCAATACACGGGCAAACTGCCTCTTCCCTCCGCGCCACGACTGTCTCCTTCTCTCTCTGTGTCACGTTCCTCTCGATATATTTATATTCGTTTCTAATACGCTCGACGTGTTGGGGCTTGACGCCTCTCTCGCCCGTCCTGGGCTTCCTTCGCGTCGGAATACGCGAGGCCCGGTTCCGCGTATGCGTGCCGCGCGACGAGCTTCAGGCGCTCTCGAAGCGAACTGGAGAACGCTTTACTCCATCGCTCCACCGCTCTGCTCTGTTCTCTGTGAAAAGAGCAACTTCGGAGAGAGAAACCATTGCCGCAACGACATCATCTTGAAAGATGCGCAGCGCGCTCTTCCTCGGCGCGCATATCGCGTCCTCGTCCATTTTCGTTGCGATTAGATATCACAGCTGGCAATTAAAAATAGAGACAGTGATGTACAGCCGATCGCACTACGCTTCTTAATTGCCACGTATGAAAAGATGTCCACCGCGAAAATAAGATTGCTTTGAGAAGCTTTATACACGTAACGCGAGCGCTAATAACTCGCCAACGTTTTGATTTTAATTTTCAGACACGGGGTGAAATGCGGCGAGGATGGAGCGCGATTGCACAATTTACAAAATATATTTTCGATAAGATCACATTGAAAGCGGACAATTTATTATACTTCTGGGCTTAACTCGTCCTTGCTCCGAAATATTTAGATTTATATAAGCATATGAAATCCTTTCTATCTAGCTTCCATGATGAAATAGCATTCCAACGAGATTCAGCGTATTGAAATCTTAAAATGCCGACTCACCGTCTAAACCAAAATTATGATCAGTACCAAATCGATTCCTGCTGATCGTGCCTACAAGTGGATCTAATATTTTAAGAGATTTTTTTTTAATTACTTCACCATTCAGACATTCGTTGTTTCCTTCTTAAGAATATCAACAAATAAAAATGATGTTTGGATGGACCACCCAAATCGAGAATTAGAGACTACTTCTTGTTCGTAAAATCATTAACTCCTACTTACAGAAGTCTTGTCTGTTTCAACAGCATCTTACATTATATTTTATGTTCAAGATAACCGTGATGGGTCCATCATAAAATTAACATATTAATTGAGTAACGTATAATATATGAATATGAATGACAAATCTTTATTAATTTCTTTCCTTTTATATTTTTAAAACAAGTTAGATTTCTGTTTTCCCTTTTTACGCAAATAATTGTAGATTTAACGTGATAATTTGTGAAAAAGACGAAATATTACCAACAAGAATCCCTGATCCATTAGATTTCTGTGTTATTCTTTTTTATATTTAAAGACTTTTAATAAAAAATAATTTAATACTAATATTGAGATTAATAAATATTTCTTACAACGCATAGATATGCTGGTATGTTGTGTCAACTTTCTTTTTGCACTGCTTAACGGTATTGCGCTAATTATGCTCATTATAATTTTGGTTTATTTACTGGCGTAGATGTGTCCTTATTCTCACAGAGCTTACTCCAGACAACCAAGTGTCCTATCTACCTATCTTTCACATGCTTGAACGTTCGCACAATGCGCCAAGATAGGCCACATCATTTCGTCTATAGTATCAACACAATTGACTCGTAGAAACGCGAGCACACGTCGGCGATTCGAGCAACTGTTTGGCGCCATGCGTGGCTCAGTTCCAGTCTCTATTCGTAATAAAGGCGTCTATTATGGATAGCGGTACGGTTGAAAAACACAGACTATACGGTCGGTGAACGTTCGACATCGAATTGTGCCCACGTACAATGAGCTCATTCGTGAAGAATATAACATGGCGACTCCAGTCCGTACGTGTACGACACGCCTCCTTCGTGCTCGTTCCGACCGAGACCTTCCTGGAGGATCTCGTTCCCTTAAGGTTCTCCGTGTCGAAGGTGTCGGCGAGCACGTACTCGCAAAGTTCGCCGCAAAAACTGTCACACGCGAGACGAAGATTTCGCGCAAGGTGCAATGAATGGTCAGCGGAACCGCGCAAAAACCGCGCTAGCGGAATGTCACTTGGCGTTAAGTGAGACTCGTAATGGGAGAAGAACAGTGATCTGAGCGACGTCGAGCACGGATGTACCTTCTTCGCAGAACCTAATTGCGGACGCTCAATATGTCGTGTTCAATGTGTCTGCGACGATGGAATATGCCTGAATTAAGGTTTCGAGTCCCTCGTTACAGTCATATTAAATTACGACGTAGAAACGAGACTCAGAAATGAGAAATCGTGCCGAGATGAAATTTGTTTCTCTTACATTATACGTCAAAATATAAAATGAACATTTTTTGCATGTCATCACTCACGTTTGATAGCATAAATCGGCAAGACACGCCGAGGACTCTTTTTTCGGTTCGTAGATTAGCAAACAGTAAATCTTGATCAGTTCATTAAATTCATTTTTGTCGGAAATGAGAGACGCGTAGAATTATTCGTATGGGAGTTAATGAAAAAAAGAATTTTCAAGATATTTTACCGATGCTGTTAAACGCACAAATACAAAGAAAAAATTCACATGATTTTGTGCTTTGACATAATTCACACTCAAAAAAATATTTCGCTGATGTAGTTAGATTTCTAGATATCGCAACAAGAATGTATCGCTATTTTTCGGATCTGTGAAAACATTGTTTGTCACATATAGAATTTATAGCAGTAATGTTCTAGCAATAGCTTCTGAAAAATTTAGGTACCATTGCTAAATGTTATTCATTGCATGATCTAACACGTGATTGATCTTATATAGATAGGCGCTTTAGAGAAACTTTCTTTTCAAAGTTCACAAACAATACAGATATATATTCTGTTTCTGTCATCTAAACTGATTAAGTAATTACATATGCAATATCACAACAGTTGCTAATCATTTATCTGTTTTAGTTAATTTTTTACACCTAGAAAATTTTAGCTATTATTGCAAGATCATTTTTTTGAGTGCAATATGTTTGCAGTAAAAAGATGAATCTTAACAATCCTAACTTTTATCAACTTTAGAGACTTCGTCTTGGTTAAGTTTAGTTTTCGACGTAATTAAGATAACAGATAATGAGATGCGATTGTTGTAAAATTTATTCAGATCCGAGTTTGTAAAATAAGTGCTAATTTTGTATTTATCGTAATTATCTCACACGTATTCGTCTCATAGGACTCATAACACATAATTTAAGTTTAAAATTGGAAATGTAAATTAATTGAATGAAAAGATTAGGTTACAGTCATGTCATCACTATCGTGTTCGATTTATGAACGATTTAAAGATACGCAAGAAGATAATGGTCCTAATACGGATAAGAATTTCTTGTCCACGTTTCTTTCTTGCCGGCTATACTTGGCACATCATTTCACATTCCAGCGCGACACAAGATTTCTCTACAAGCTTTACGGTGATCTAATCGTAAAAAGAACTTAACGACTCGTTAATGACCCGCTCGCTCGCGTTAACGATTTCCCGTGGATCAATAAATGTTTACGATTCGACCAGAAGGCCTTTTCACCGACGGAATATTGATACTGACGCATCGATACACGGAATTCCACGAGGCGGTCATTTTTCTTACAGAATCGATTTCCTGCGCGGTTAATCGCGGGCTGCTGCCCTCCGACCCCACAGGCAAATGCGATATCCGGTAACCGCGCAGCACATCCAGCACCCGCCTCCAGCGTGTAAAACTACATTGTAGCGATCGGCAGACTTCTTGCGGCTGCTGCCCCGCCGATAGAGATTGCTATTACTTCTCTTAGAGCGAAACTGCCGGCGTAATCGTGCGCTATGGGCCTTCGGCAGCGGCGGCGGCGGGCAGCGCGCTTGGTACCGCAAACTGCGGTATGTCGCACGACGAAATTACCCGACTGCTACGCGGCACGAACTAGGGTTCTCAAACCACGAGATGTGGAATTTTTATGCGACATGGATGGCCGGCACAAGAAACTACGAGCGACGGATGCGGGAACGCGGTCAATCGGTCCTTTAATACGACTTCCGCGACGATTTACGCCTGTATCTTAATTGACCACCATCCGCAAGAAAATACCAAATAACAGTTTGCGGGAAATGAGGTACATTCGTATGTAACGCCTATTAACTTTATTGTATATGAGAAAGGTACGCGCGTTGTCGGCAGAAAATTATGCACGTTTACGGATACCGCAATATACTCGAATCAAATAAATGTGCATACTAACATTATTAAAGTGGAATTCTGAAAACTCGGATTTTCTATTCGCCTAGCCTTTCGCGAATAACAGTCAGCACACATCGAGAACTCACAAATACACTATAGACGTTTATATGAAAAATTAATATCAGTTAAACGTAATAATAACATCGATAATAAAGATGAAAACATTTTAATTACGCGAATAAAATATTTCAATCAACTATTGATAGAAAGAAAAAGTGTAAGAGTTGTAAAACAATATCGAAAAATTTCCAAATGTCTTAAGAATGTGAGAGCCAAGATAAATTTAACAGTGTAAAGATCAAAGATACGGAAGGGTTCAAATGTACATTATCTCCTACATTTTGTTTTGCATGATTGCAAAGTTTGAGTACCTCTGCATCTAGGTGCATCTTGTCCGCGCACGTGAATAGCTCGGTGCGTACGGTTGTACACGCCGCTTACAACGCGTTCATCAACGTCGACGATCAAATGGATTTTCGCTTATACAGACTGATGTATCGCTTATACTTAGCGTCATCGCCTCGAATGACTATATCCATTTGGGAATTACGTTGAGCTGCAAAGTCTGAAAATGCCTGATTTGTAGTACACAAACCAAGTTCTCTGATGTACAAATTGCCAATATGGCTTGACTCCTCTAATCGCTTTGTTTCTCGTAAAATATGACGCGACGAGTTCCGCATGTATGATCAATGATTACGTTTATCGCGCACATGTATTTTCACAATACCGCGATGGCTCAAGTGACGTTTCTCAAATTAGACGTTTGTTCAAACTGATCTTGCAACTTTTATTTCTAACTTTACGTCTGCGAGAATTAAGCTTATTCAAATGAACTCCTTCAAACTAATTGATGGATGTACCGGTACATTCTGAACAGCCCGCACGATGCGCGTCACCTGTTTCACTAGGCAGCAGGTGTTTCGTGAAAGTTATTCTACTAGAGTCGTTCTAGAATACATTGTGTATGGAAATAGCTAGACTTTTATTTTACGATTTTAATTTTTCATTAAATATCTATACAAAAATTATTTTTACAATCAAATGTGTGATCTAAATTATTTTTCAAACATTTTATCAAATCTAATGAAAATCTCAATGCACACATTTAAAAATTTAATTTGTAGAACGACAAATGTAACATTTCTGATAATCGATCAAGTATTTTTTTATCATTATAGTTTGAGCTTCAATTTTTAAATATCAAAATTGAATGTTCGCGAGAAAAAAAAATTCCATTCTCAAGAAAACGAATTTTGTCTATTCTTTCGCACGAATAAGCAGCACCTGCCACCCGATTTTCGCGTTTATTCGTACTCGGTGGCAAGAACGGAATTGGGCTTCTTCGAGGAAGGCCGCAGGTGCATCGCGCGGCGATGCGGTAGAGCGAGAAGAGACCGGACGCGTCGCGCGTGCGCTCGTTCGCTTTCTTTCTTTCCCGCGCTTCTGGAAGCGAGAACCGGCAACGGCGAAGAGAGAACGTCGTCGTCGCTCTTCTCTCCCCAGCAGTTTCCCACGACGGCTCATTACGACTTCCCGACTTGCTGCGCGTCGCGCGGTCACGACGTACGTATTCGACGTACGCGGCATTCCCGAACGGAACGCCGTTTGCGGGGAGGATTCCCCTATGCTACGCCACTCGACTTCGTCTCGATACCCGGATTCGTTCGCGGAACCTTTGGGGAGCTTGTTTCAATATTTGTACTAGAATGTAGGCGGGGGCGCGCACACCAGCGCCTACAACGTGTTTCCCCCCCGATTTGGATGGAGCGACTTAAAGCTGCCACGGCCGACTACCGGGAGTCTCGGTTACCTTATACGATAACGCTCGTGCGAGCGCTGCACTGTCCGGTGTCGTGGAAAAGGCGATAGCGGTATTCCAACGTGCGAGTAATTTGCATCTGATTTCTTTTTAGCGCACATTTAACTCGAGACTAATTGGCTAAATTATTTAACGCCAAGTATCATGCGGGATGGAAGAAGAAGCTAATGGGTTGGAGTTTCAGGTGCAACTTTTTATTAGGAGCGAGTTTACGCAGGATTCTTGCCTGCTGCTGGTGTGAAACTTTATCGGGAAACTTTGTGCGTGAGGAATATTCAAGATGGATTTATCGGATCCATTCTCCGAACTATCTCCGTGGATTTTTTCAAAATATTGACGGACAGTGATAGACACTTTGCTTCGTGTTACAATTCTTTGGATTTTTATTTATAATCTGTATAACAAAGATATTTTTTGCGTGTAAAATTATTTCCTTGATATATAATGTGTTTAGAAACTTAGAATTTCTTAATCAAGAATCAAACTAATTGAGATGACTCAAAGAATTTCTGTGGGCAAATGGAATGCATGTTAATTGAGAAGTAGATTCATATAGTATAGTTCTCGTTCGTTCCTAGCTGGGATCAAAGCTAGAACCGTGAGGACCGTCACGAAAGACGGACAATTTTCTTGACGAACATCTGTCGACGTGCGCACGATATGATCCTCGAATTCTCATTATACCGCATTCTTCGAGATAGTTGAATCTCTTCGTAAATCCACGGCGCACGAGATTTATGATGCCGTGATCGCGCCCAAGTAGCCTTCAAACATTTTTTTGACCGTGAGAGGTGATCCCGCTATTTGGAAGCGAGAATCGTGCGAGGATTGCTCGAGGGCGAATTAGAAGACTGTGACCCGGAAGAGCGCGCCGTTCCCTATCCGCGTATCATCACTGAAAATAAGTACGTTCGGATCGCCGCGGATGAGAAATGCCAAGGCGAATCTTATAACAGTCGCGGAAAATTAGCGAAGCGCCTTATTGCCTCTCTCCTCTCATCGGCGCGAATGCATTTACGGGTGCAGCTACCGCGACGAGCGTTTCCGACCAGCATAATTGTCGGACTCTTAACCTCACCGGCGGAGATGCCTACCTGCCCGCTCGATCGGATATTAGAGATCATCTTTCGTTTAATTCACGCGTATAGATTTTCATTGCTACCTTGGGCGCGCGTGTGCGCGGAAGCGTTGCTCCCGTTCCACCCCCGTGAGAGAGAGACGCGACGCCAGACCGGTATAGGACCATGCAAATGATGCGTTTGCGTAATCGCCGGATTGCCGGTTTGCAAATGCACGTGAGCGAACAAGGGCGGAGCGATGTCATAGTGGATCTTTCAGGTTCGATGCGAATCAGGGAATACGCGGTAAGCACGCGAGAAACATTTAACGAAAAGTATCAACTGTATGGGTTATACTTTCACATACATAGCATAAAGACATAAGTATATTATAAGTAGTGCAGAAAATTCTATTCAGATGTCTGTAATAAAACATTCCGTAATGCCGAGCTCTATTAGGGGAATGTAATAACTACATAGCGTGACTCTCTTGGATTCTCACACTTTTTTTTCATTTATGAATTCTTCATTAATGTGTGTGCATTCTTTATCAACGTGTGTGACAATGATCTCTTCCACAAAAATTCTGTTCATCATATGATTGTTCGTGATTACGTTGTTGTATATTGTTTGTTATTTTGAATTTAACCTCTGATTTCTGCAGAAAGATACATTGAGTATTACAAGCCCAAATTTTCACGTGAATTACATATTATTACGTAAAACTTCCTTTACGAAATAACGTGACGAAAATAGCATGCTAAATAATAATGATCATCGGCACTTTCGCAACTGGCATATCGAAGTTGCGTTAAAGAAGCGCAATGTTATGGCAAGGCCGTGATCACGTTGAAGCGAGAAACGATTCGTAATCATGAGAATCCATCACTGCTACGTTCGTACGTGGCAGAGAAAATAATTTAGACCACGAAGAAGAGCCGGTAAACGCTCTTTGCAATATCGTCACGGTCATAAGCTATCTTTTCGAAGCGAATTTTTTTCGCAGGAGAGTATCATCGCCAGCTTCGAATTCCCGATTATACGATGCGATTCGGCGAGGTCCTCCGCCGTATCATCACATCGCCCAATCTTACGACTCCGATCATTTATGTTAACGACGATCGCCGGAGCGTTCGCCATCTGTAAAATCCTAGCCCCCGCGGTAACAACGCTAACATTCCCCGCATTCGCGATAAATTCATTCCTGGAAATTTGGCTCGTAAAACTACACCGATTCTCGATCTTTAGCGTATATGTGTAAATTAAAAGATTTTTATAAACTATGTAATAACCGCAAGATTATGTCGGCAAGACATGGTTGTAAAAATGGAGTAAAAAAGTTTTAGAAACATTTACGATTTAAGAAAAAAAAACAATGAAATATCAACGAAAAAACTGCGCAATGCTTATAAATCATTTTTAAAAGTTAAATAATCTTCAAGTTTTTCTAGTCACTGCAAAATCAATTCTGCTGCTTTTTATGCTTCCTCGCAGCGCATTAAAATTAATTGACTGTTATCAAGACGAACGAGCTGCTGTTTATACTCGATTTCCGACTTTTCTCAGCGATCGCCTTGAGTTTGCCTACAATGTAATCAGAGGTAATGAATATCGTTTAAATCCATGAACAGAAATCTCTCCGTTACTCAATCGCCATTCATCCGGCGCGCGATGCAGCGCGCTGCGGTCGATAATGAATGGCACACGAGACGACAACAAGTAGCCTTGCAGGAAATTCCCAGCTGCGCCGCGAGGGAGAACAAAGCATTCCGCAAATATTCGCACTTTATAAATGGTCGGCCGAAGGTCGCGCGTTTCGCATCAAAACCACGGGGTGTCGATCGATCGATGCTGCCGGTCCTCCTGTCCTCCACGTGCTTCGGTTTACCAAAGTTCTAATCTCGGCTGCGGCACGGATGTGACGGCCGTCGGTCGGTCGGAACTCGTTTAATGCGAGACCGGAGGAGGTTCCGCGAATCGCTCGCGCGAGCGCGAAGGGATAAGGGCAATCCCCGGCGGAGAATTATGCAGATTGCAGGCTGGAATCCATCTCGGCGCATTGGCTCGCTCAAACCTACGTGAGTTCATCCGTGCCGCGCGGCGATACACGACGCGCATACATGGTTTATGCTGAACTTGCGGCTACTATAGCTTTTTGCTCCGTTGGTTCGTTCGTCTCCTCGGCTACTACGACCTTCCGCGGTCTGCATTTAATGCACGCTTACCGATACTGATTGCCGCACGCAGACGCGTACGTTTCGCGACGACTTGATAAATGAGCAAATTAATCGCCGTTATTAACGGTAAAATTACTGCCTCTTAATCGCGCGTTAACGCGCGCATATCGCTTCCCCCCTTTTCCCGGATACTCGAAAAAAAGTGCGTCGAATTATACATATATGGTCTGTAATTTGACAGACCCCTGAGAAAGATCCCGCGTAAATTACCGCTTGGTAAAAATCGGGGGCGGAGGGGGTGCGAAGAAACGAGAGACGCTTCCTCTCGGCGCAGAAACGACGGAAATTTCGCGTCCAGTCTCTTCCTCGGGCACATCGGGATGCCTCTTCTCTATTTTCATTCCTGGAAGATGGCTCCCGGCCTGCTCGCGATCCGGTTTACCTATCTCGTCCAATAAACATCGGTCCATCTCTCGGTGGAAAGTTCTGACCAGGTATCCCCCTTGCGTGCAAGGAGCAGCGCTTCGCCAATGCCAGCGTCGCTTGACCGTGAAAAGTCTGCCGTGCAATCGCGAAAATAAAAGCGCGTTCGTGAATAACCGTTCGTGATCTCATTGCCTGTGGTATGTCTTCAAAATGTCGGGACGAATTATATGCCTTGTCGACGACGCACCGCTAGATCTCGGCTAATTCTATAATGCTTATGGAGGTTATTGGGTCGATGCGCATTAACGCATTCTCCAACTTTGCTTCAAAATATACGCAAATGCTAATCATTTACTTATAAATCTAATTTTAATTAACTTTAATCATCAATTAATTTTATCATAAATATTAAATAGTCTTTAAAAAATCGTCGAATAAATTTTTAACTCGAAATGCGAATTGTCCAACTAAATTAGCAGGTAAAAATAGGATTGGTTGTAGCGCGAGTCGATGATTCGCCGAGTGCCGTAAGTGCGGTGGGTGCAAATTCTAGGCTTTGATTTTCTGGGCGCAAACAATGGCGCCAACGATAACGGCCGCGATCTTTGGTATCTAGAGAGGATCATCGTGCATGGGAAAGAACTCGTGCGTGGTTCAGGTAGTAGCGGCGGGCCGGCTGCCCGGTCCGGCTATCCTCGACAGCCCCGCGGGAAAGATGCGAGAGGAAAGAAAAGAGGAGAGGAGAGATGAACGCAGCAGCCGAGAGAACGAGTCGGTCGCGGCTATAATTTAGAGAATAATATACTCTCCGGAGGCATGCATTAAGCTTCCCGTCTCCCAGGGAAATCTCGAGCTCAAGAAGGACGGAAAGAGGGCGAGAGAAAGAGAAAGAAGCCGTCTGTGCGTATTAAATCAAAAATACAATTTGCCGTTAATTCATCCGCGCGATTAACCGGATGCGGTGGAAACGACAGCAGCGGCGGCGGCGGCGGCGGCGGCGGCGACGTCGAAACGTTCTTTGACGCGACTCTGGAATTTCCGCGCTGACCCGCCTCGGCGCCAAGAGGACAACGATAACTCTTCTTCACGCCGCGATACGCGCTACAACTCGCGAGATTGCGCGCGCGACGAGAGCACTCGGCGATTCAGGCAACAGGCGGTTCCCCGCTCGGACGGAGCTCACTCGGTTGTACCCCGCGGGAGAGAGGAGAAAACGAGAGAGAAGAGAGGGAGAGAAAAAGAGCGACAAAGAAGAGAGAAGAGAGAGAGGGGGCCGGAGCTGTAATTTAGAGAAAAACGTTCGCTGGAGAAGCCGCGGGGCCCTACTTTTCGTGCTGCCCGCGCGCCGACCCGCCTACCTGGCCTCTATTACGCGCGTTCGGATCAGGAACAACCTGTGCGCGTCCATCGTTCGAGCAGCAGCAGCAGCAGCAGCCGCAGCGGCAGCTACAGCCTACATTTCCAGCCCTTCTTCCCCCACCGCACACATCCACTCTTCCCCCGCGTGTTCTCTCGCGCGAGGCCCTGCCACCACCCGTTTGCCCGCCCGCGGGGCCCGCGCGCTCCTTCCATCGTCTGCGAGTTGCACGCTCCGATCATGGCAGCGAGAACGCGTTGCTGCTGCTTCGTGCGTGAGTCGAATGCGCTTAGGACGCACCGTGGAGAGGAATCCAATCAATCCGCGATTACTCGCGCGGGCAATAAGGGGATGAGTGTTGGGAGAATGCATCGAGGGGGCGAGATTCCCTCTCGCCGCTTGCACTTCCAGGTGTTTGGGAGGTG
The DNA here is from genome assembly GCF_040581485.1 of Linepithema humile. Taxonomy (NCBI): domain Eukaryota; kingdom Metazoa; phylum Arthropoda; class Insecta; order Hymenoptera; family Formicidae; genus Linepithema; species Linepithema humile. The sequence goes on along the minus strand of NC_090132.1, from coordinate 546,373 downwards.
CGCGCGAGAGGAATGGGGAACGAGGGTTGGTGAATTAACGTCTATTGGAAATTACATTTTATTTGCCGGCGCGTCGATTTCGACCCTCCAATAATCGCATTTTGCAATCGTTCTTTTGGCGAGAGAGACGAATCGTTATTTTATATCATTTGATATTGGCAATCAGTGAATTCGCGATATATTTTTACCGCAAAATCAAATTTCGTTCAAAAGCGCGGCGCTGAATCGCGAAATCAAATCATTCTCGCTGAAATCAAATCAATAAATAATTAACAGGAGCATGTAGAAAACAGTTATCTAATTTCACTGATTATCAGATTTGTGAAATTAATAAACCGGTTCAAATTTTAAACATGTCAGCTCAAAATTGTTTCACGTATTCTTCTACAGTCTAACGCACCGTGAAAACTAAAACGCGACAAATATTTTGCATTATTAGTTTTTTTTTTTTTTTTTTTTTTTTTGGGCACTTGTTAAATTCAAGATAAAATGATTACTCGCACCGAGAAAATTACCTTTGATTTGAAGTAATCACTCGAATCGAAAGGGAACGATAAAATCTTTAGCGATCGTAAAATCTCTTTATAGTTATTAAACCACGCTGTAATTCACTTAATCAAAACGCCAATTGCTCCAAACCCATTGTCAAAACGTCGATACGCCGTATACCGAGAGCTCGCCCAATATCCCGCTGAAAAAAATTTATTGCACCGCGATACAGCGGTTAATATTGTATCGGGGCCGAAGAACGAGCTAATGAAACGAGGAACGCCGCGCGGGAATGCGCTATATTGAGTGCCGGTAATGGCTGAAATTCCATAAAACGAAAGTGAGAATCGTGTGCATCGGCCGTGCTTCGAGCGGCCTCGTGGAATTCGTCTTTTTCGCGACACAGCGGCGATAATCTTGATTCGCAGCTACTTTCAGGCTCAAGCGTTTTTTTCTTTCCCCGAGATTTACCGAGAAGACTAAGAAAGAGCGAGAGAACGGTTCGTTAATTCCGCCTGGAAAGGGAGAGGATGCTTTTTGCCGCGTGCGTTTCCGCAGGATTCTACGGACGCGAACACAATCCGACCCGAGACTTTATTATAAACCGATGATCGGAAGGGTAATAATTTAGAGACGTTAAGCCGCAACGTGTTTATTCTACGGGGATTTATTTATTAACAGTATGTAACGATCGCATCGCTCGGGCACGGGCGCGATTAACGCGGGGAACTGAAGGATTACCGATGCAAGAAGTCCTGGATTAGATATTCCCTTTAATGACCGGTACGACCTCGCTCGAGCTGATTGAGTTCTTTCGCTCGGGTCTTCTACTCTCTCCACAGGTGCAGCCATCGGCAAAAAAGGTAGAGTGCTCTTAATGAAGTAAGTGTTCTAGGTATTCCTAGTTGTAAACGCTCTAATGATGGAGTGTATCGATAAGTGCGTCGCGAAGATGGGCCGTGTAGAGAAAATCTTTCAAGATTCATCGCATAGCTGTACTATCGCTTAGATCTTCCGCTTCGGAAGCTTGAATCTCCGGATGATCGATGTATATTCGGACTCTACGATCTTAATCTTCGAATCTTATATTTTTTTTCATCTTATAGATTATTGCACCTTTAAATATTTTCGTTCTTTTTCGTTTACGTATATAGAGTGCAATCCCGAATTTTCAACTGATTTTTAATTTCCACCGCTTCCTTCTTTGATACAATTTTAAGAAATATTGAGTCATGGCTTTAGATAAGTAAATAATATTAAAATTTCTAAAAATCTAGAATAAAGTCTTAAAATCTTATTCAATTATAAGAGATTTATATGATATTTCGGCTATTCTCATTACAAAAAGAGATATTCAAATTCAAGATGAAGGCATAGTTGAATGGATGAAAAGGCACAACGCACAAAAAATACCAGACTGACAATGAATACATTCGTGTCGAGAGAGACAGAGGAGATAAAAGAAAACGAATACTCGGAGCTTGTCCGCGCGAGAGGGATTCTCGTCGCCGACGGTACAGTGAGAGCGGGTTACCTTTGAAGATCGGTATCATCGTCAATGACAAAAGTATGTCTCATCTTTCATTCCGTACCTATCTCAACTTTAGGCTTTTGCCTTCAAACGATAGATATTATCTGAGTGAAATCTAAATCTATCATCAAAACTCACTCTGTGATAAGAATGCATGTTCTCGTATTTATACAATAAATCATTTTTCTTAATATATCCCTGTGTACAGTCTTGTATAAATGTGATAAATGTATATAATTATTCATTGAATTTTCATATACGCAACGTGATTATAAATTCTGCGAAAAGGAAAATATCTCAATAATATCTTCGATAACATTTTCAATAATTAGGCTTTTTTAATTACTGAATTAATGTAACACAAAGCAATTATAGCTTGCTCTTAAAATATCTAAATATAATTAAAAAAATTCTCTCTAATTAAAAAAAAAACGCGATAGCCTCGCATCTTAATTTCTTTGCGAACAGGTATATTTTATAATCATGCGAACCAACGAAGCTATTATACCGCGGGTATTTCGCGCATCCGCCTACATCGTAATAATACATGACTTTCGGCGATGAGTTACGTCGCCGGGCAAGTAGCTTCACGGGGCGGGCACAGGCGGGCGCGGTAAATCCACGGAGGCCCGTCGCCACGGGTGAGGTAAATCCGTCATAAGGCCGTGACAGATTCACCTTTGTCAAGACGAGCGTAAAAGCGAAGAAGGCAGAGACGCGGCGCGAGAAGGTGGCGACGACGACAAGCGGCAAGAACGGGGCGCGAAAATGTCTCGACATCTGCTACCTCCCTCGCCCGCGCTGGAAATTATTAATCCCGTCAAAAGTACTAAATCATATCTCTCACGGAGGCTCATACCTCCGAAGAACGTTCCGAGGATGGGCGAGGGTGAAAGGAACGCCGACGACGACGGCGACGACGCGGGCAGCGAAGCCGACCTTGATTTAGGGTCGTGGAAACCCTTCTTCCTTCGGAGCGCGCGGACCTCGGCTGATATTTATGACTCCGGAAAGTATTTCGTTCAAGAGCGGAGATTCTTCGGGGACATAATCGCGTGTCGCTGTTACGACGAGCGAGTTTTTTTTCTATCGAGCGCAATAAGCACGAGAGCTGCTAATACGTCCTGTTTGTTTATGTCTTAATTCCTTCCTTTGCCCGCGAGCGACCCGAAATAGCGCTTAATATCCACATCGTTTATATCTTAATCTGGTTACCATATAATAAACGCGCCTCCGGCTGGTGCGTCTTGCTTTTATGATAAAGTGTCCCGAAAGTGGAGACACGCGAGAGCGATCTCTCTGCGAAAGATGTGGAGGCGATGTAACGGACAACGGATACATTACTAACTGTCATGTTGCTACGATAAGAACCGTGTGTTCATCATGCTCTCTCTCCTTCTCTCTCTGCAGCAACGCGCATTAAGAGGATGAACTTTATCCCGCTTGATGAAGACATTCAACCTCGCAAGCATAATTAGCCCATTAAAGCACGAATTTAGCGCTATTATTTATCAATTTATTAAACGACCGCTAGATTTAATTTTCAGAAAAAATTTAATTAAATATTTCAATTAACTACGACAATTATTTATGAAGATAACGCAAAGTGATGTAAAGTTTATTTTTGCAATCAATATTCCTTTGTTACACCGTGAGTTTTCATACATTTCGTGGACGCGGAGGACAAAGACAATAAGAATCCAGAAAGAAGAGGCGACTTCTGTAATTTGCTCGCTATGCGAAATCGTGAATACCTCCGTGCCCTTTGTTTTACGAATTGCCCCTTTCAGCGCGAATTCACCGGGGACTGCCGAGAGAGAGAGAGAGAGAGAGAGAGAGAGAGAAAGAGAGAAACAGGCAATTCGGTGGCGGCGGCAAAAGCCCGCGGGGTCCAACGTAGGCATTCCCCGACGGGCGGGCGCGTTAACGCAGGTAGAAATGCAGGAGAAAATATCACGCTTAATGAATCGCTCTCGTGCACTGACCTCATCTCGCCCCGGTAATGGAATTTCAAAACACGGGAAACGCGCTTCTTCGTCACATCCTCGTGTATATACGGTTTGTTATCTTTTACAGCGGTCATCTTCCCGCCCATGGCTTCACGTTAACGTCGGATTGCATTTTTTATTCGCTTTCTGATTACGACTGTATAAATGTCACGTTTAACGCGCTTCGCAGCGCAATCCAGAATTTCCATTAAGAATATGGAATTTTTTATCGCAAACATTTTTTTCATCGCAATATTTTACTTTCGTGTTTGCTAGAATTTTTGCCGGCAATGTATCCAAAGAACATTTCAAAGCAAATATAAATTATACATTCAACAAAATTCGTAGAACGTATATAATGCGTGTTCATATTTAAAAAAATTAATATTGTTGAAACACTGACATACGATATTGCCTATAACAATAATGTTCCTTATTTTATAACTGGTAAATATACATTATCTATCGTTAATACGTTAATAAATATATATTATCCTACGCTTCAATCATATGTAATCGCATCTCGTCAGTTAGTCGAGGAGATGCGCAAAAATGTCTCGCGTCTCGCTACATTTCAAGCAGCATCATCAAGTACGATCAAGTATGATCAAGGATACGCGTGACGAAGTCTTCTCACCCGGGTCGGTACATACTAATCAAAGTCGCGCGTAGGATTAACTTAATAGCGATTTAATCGAAAAGCGGAAACGGCCGTTTAACTCTCACTTGGGCAAGGTGCTCTCGATCGAGACCGAGTATGTACCCATCTTATCGTCGAGCGCTGTTTCTTAATCGGAACCGCATTACGGGCTAATTACAGTTATTGGCTCCGCGCTTACAATTATTATCACATATAAAAGGAGCACGTGTGATCTGCCGATGCGACGATCAATCGTAACGGTACACCACAAATGCGACATAATTTTTAACAGGTGCGCGCGCGTTATAAAATTATGGCGTTTTTGTCGAGGTGCGCTTCATAGCCAGAAGCGGCAATAATATCGTGTTTACGACATCCCGCCGAAGTGAGCAAATCGAAGAGACTCTGAATATTCCGGAATCTGAAGGCATCGCCAGTCGGATTTAACATTCTCTACTCCGCGAAATGTCTTTCGATCTCATAAGGAAATGGCGTGCGCATCCTCTTGCCCATTCGCAATCCGATATCGATGAATACTTCGTGTAGTAATTTACGATAACTTTGCGTAGATTTTTCCAAAGTAATGTGTATTTTTCGAGATCATTAAAGATATCGCGAATATCGGAAGTTGCAAATAAATAATAATTGCTTACAATATATTTTATAGTCGTTATGAGAAAGGAATAAATTCTTGATTGAACGCAATCATCTCGATAGCACAAGAAATAATGTGAGAGATTAATGTGCTTCTTGTAAAAATTGCACGTGAAAAAGCACAAGATTTCAATAGCATTGAGTTAAAGTTTTGTTATTTCATGTACGTATACATTACATTCGTACAGACAACAAATTGAGTTGTCAGAACATCACAACAAGCCTTTTAAAAGTCGGACCATCTTTGCAAGCCACTCACGCTCGGAGCCGAAAAGTCCGTGATTTAATAAATTCAAGGCAATTCGGAGTCGATTCATGTTTTGAATCGTTATGACTCAGCGAGCAGTATGATTATTTCGATTGGTTCTCAAACATTATTTGCGTCAACATTTTCCTATTTGTTACAAAATAACATCATAATTTATTATATTTGTGAGGCATGAGCTATTTTTTTTTTTGGTCAATAATGTATAAGCGAGAATTCGACATACAATCAAACGCGCGGCGATCTCGATGGCCGGTCTTCGCAATCCCGTCACGTCGGCCGGATGAAAATCCACGGTTTCGTAACTGCCGTTCCACTGACGGCCCATTTATGATTGATACGACTCCCAGGACGGTCGTTTCAACGAGAGCGTAGAGCTCCCGGAAGCTCCCTCATGTCATGCGGATGTCCGTAGCGAAGGTGCAGCACCACCCGTTTCGCGCCGCGCTTAATTCGGTCGTACCGCGAGATATATTAATTAACGATGGGCCGACTTGCAACCCAATTTAGAAACAAGCGCCTTGTTTGCATACATCGACTGGGGGGAAATCGCGCGCGGCACCCTCCGAGGTGTGCAGTACGCGCAATCGACTCGATATAAATAGCTCTCAGGGCTCGAAAGGGCGGCCGAAAGGGACCGAGAATACAGAGGCGTTTCACGCGTTTAAAGCCCTTCGTGAGTGTTTAACGAAGAATCCCGCTGTTAGTAACCTGCCTCTCTCTCTCCCTCTCCCTCTCTCTTTCTCTCTCTCTTTCTCTCCCAGGTACTCGAGTCGGGTACCTGTCGGAATGCCTTCCTTAAATGCCGCGTCCGCACATTCGGACAACTTCGACTTCGCAAACAACGTCAGGTTTTCAGCACCCGTCATCAGCCGAATCTCCGGTTCCATGTAATGAACTTTGGACTTCAAGAGAGAATTCGACAGATGAATAATCTTTCCTCTTGGATTCTTGCAATCCGAGTTTCTCCCAGCAATCGAGAATTAACATTCCATTCGTTACATTAAAAACGCCATAAAATATAAATACAAATAATAGAGAAATCGTGAAATGAATGACAGAATTGCTGCAAATGCCAAGATATGCAAAGTTTATTCCCAAAGAATAATAAATTTATGTTTTTCAGAAGATAGTGTAAGTATACTAAATGATGAATATATTAAATGGTGTAAATGTATTAAATGATTGCGAATATATTAAACACATTCAGATATGAATAAATCATTCAATATTAAGAATTCAATATACGTAAAATTTTTTATTAATTTAAATGTTTCATTAAAATGCACTCAAGTGTACCAAATGTACGAAAGTGCTACTTCCAGAGGACTTGGAATCTTAAATCTTGCGATACTATAACGTAAATACTCGCAATTATACCGTACAGGATTAAATGGTCATACTTGTTAGAGAACACCAGTGCAATTAACATAAAGTACGCGCGGAACACGATAAGAAAAAAATTTCGTTCATACCATATACTGCATACGATACAACGCGATAAAGAATTAACGGATTGCTCGCGATAAGCGAGTGGAGTTGCCACCATCTTTCAACCACGCTAATAAGCTCGATCGTGTCCCTGCACACTTATAATAGTCCTGGATGCTCGAATGGAAATAATTTCATTCCGTCGTATTTTACCGGAAGAGCTCCGAGCGAGGAAGCGTCACGCGAACGAACTGCAGTTGTCGATGGATACTCGGGGATTTTTTCGCGTTGCGCAAAGTCGGCGGATTCGTAATTATTGGTCGAGCGGTGTATATTAAACCACCGCAAGGGTCACATTTCGTAAAATATTGTCGTCCGTAATTTTGAATTGCGTTCACTCGTAAGCGACATGCGAAGCCCGAGAAGCATCCGTATTAGCATTCTACGGTTAGCGATGCAATTAGTGCCCGCATCTTATGCATTCAACTAGCGCCGAGTCGCCCGGAGAGCCCTCGGAATTTCTGACGTAGCCGCGCGTCTGACATTGCGACGGAATCATAATCGCCGGCCGGCCGGTATATTAATTGCCCCCGAGCGGAGCACTTCTTAAAAGCTTCCCCGAGTCCTGAGAGCCATTTAGCTGTACCCACGTCGCAATTAAATTTCAATATATATAATTATATCCAGCACTCACGAGCATAGATCTACCGCGCGTATCGCGCACGAGAATAATTTGGTAAATGTTACGTAATTACAGGGCAGTCGGGATGTTTAACCCCTCCGCTCCTTTCACTAGTCACTTATGTGACGACATAATATCCTTGCGTAATGTCGCATTAAATTATAGAGCGAAATTAATATAGATTATAGATATTGCATTATAAGTGACAGGCTCATAAATATCGTAGGATCATATCGGACACATAAATATCATTCTTTCGAAAATTGTTCTACAACTGTTGCAATACCGTGAAAAAATTGATGAAACGATTTGAAAACGTGCTCAGTGATGTTACAAGTATTGCAGCTGTTCACTTATGTAGATTTATATTATGCCCGCTAAACTTTATTGCATTTTTTTTTCAAACAGACGTGACTCGACAATTGCGCGTGATAAAGAAATAAGTAAATCGTCTGCACAAATCTGTATTCACATCGATCAAGACGAGCCAAATTACTATCATTGCGAGTCATTCGTCATTCATGGATGCGATAATCTAGTAGATACACATGTGTTGATATCGCATATAATCAAATGCTTCTGATTGCACATTAAAAGTAATGTCTGACCATTTCTTGAGAACTCGTTCTTACTTTCAATTGCATTAATATTATTATAAATAGATATTAAATTAAATAAAGTACTAATCTATGATCGAGAATGTCGGCAAGGAAGAAGACAGTATCGCAATATCTTAAGAAGATCATTTTAATTCCATTAATTATTCATTCTTAATTTTATTAAATTCTATTAATTATTAAATCTTAATCATTTTATTTAAAGCGTAATGAACAAGAAGAAACATTGCGATGATAATTGCACAGCTAAAGTTAAAGTTAAATGTACTAATTATAACTGGACTTTTTGTTATCTAATCACGTTAATGTGCGTTAATACTAATCCTGTCGCACAACTGTAAATTAATGATTATCATGTTCTTATTCAATCTCAACTGACAAGTGATACTGTAACGATTCTAAAGCCGCTGATTAGGCAACCGGCAAGGCTTAACGTTACAACGGTTGCCTTTCACAAGGCGTGTGTTACAGCTCACAAGATATAGTAACATAGATATACTAACATGTTTTTCATACAATTATTATAAACTTATAATACTTGCTAAATTTTCAGAACAAATTAATTAGCGACATGCTTTTTAAATATTCAAATTAAAATAATATTCTTAAAATTTTGCCTTTGCTTCAATTGTAATATTTATACATACTTATGTGATACAAAAATTGCATTTAAGGATTAAAGAAATCTAATTACATTGGTTGAACGATGTAGAGAGATTTGATCTTTTATCCATTAAACCACAATGCTTCCCAAACTTGATAAGTTCCCTAAATAGAATTTCATCGAAAGGCCTGAAGGAAGTAAGAGATGACGGTTCGGTTAAAACGCTTTAAATTTTATCGTGTGAATGCTCCTCGATAGGACAAGAAAATAAGGTGAATTGGGGGGGACGCTGATTCGGTTAAACAATTAAATTTAAGAGTACCCCAGTCTCGCCATATCCCCGGAAGGAAAGCTTTTTCCTCGGGGAGCGATGCGAGGTCCTCGAAATCGCGTGCGGATTCGCTCCGCAAACAGGATATGCGAGGGACAAGTTGCGGCGTTATCTGAAATTTAGGGCGCAGCCAGAGCGGAAATTGAGCCAAGGCCGTGCGTTCCCACTTTACACGGGATATACGTCATAGCGCTATAAATTCAAGAGCTTTCGTTCGAATCACGGTAAGCTCTTTCGGTCCATCTCTCTCTCCCCCCCTCTCCCCCTCTCTCTCTCTCAATACGAAAATCAAACAAAAGCCGTTCGTGTCTCGTTAAATTTGAATATGCCTTTCAATAACACATAAAACTCCAACCCTTTGATGCTTAATATCTCTCGTAAAGTTTCAATATCACATTTGTCCGGGAGATAAATCCATTAAAAAAAACATAAAAGTGCATTAAATTTGTAACATTTTATATTATTACTATACGCCAGACAGAACAATAATACTCAAATATTCAAATAAAAAAATATTCATCAATTGTAATTCACATAAAAAATTTTAATCAATTAAAAATAATCTTTGAAATTACAGTAAAAATATAGTTTTCTTCCAGAATTTAGTTTGATTATAATGAACAATTTCATTGCTCTGCATTGACTAATGTTTTTCTCAAACAAGCATCGTATTCTTTGAACGTTTTTTGTCGAATTTCAGCACTGCTGTTTGCTATCAAATCCAAGTGCGACTAAACGTTTTGCGGCAAATGCTCGCTATCGCGGATCAGCGAGAGCAATCTCGCGAAAGTAGCGCGTAAAACGTAAAGCCGGTGTGTGCATCGGCCTCTCCGAAGCCTGAATGATCTGTCTCGCCGCAACTATACGGGAAACGAGAGAGAGAGAGAGAGAGAGAGAGGGGTGGGGGGAGGGGGAGGAAGAGAGAAGACGAGCGAGAGAAGTGGCGTGGTTCGGTTTACAGCCCGAGGGCCCGGTCGCGAGGGCCGTAATATAGGGGCTCGAGCATTTAGCTTATCGCGACCAACTATCTACCGGTGGCATACGCCCACGTCGGGACGCTTTTCCACCCCTGCGGCAGGCTGCGTAACGCGCGCCCGTAGAGAGGAACAGGGGAATGGCGAGCCCTTAAATCAGGCTGCGGAGCGTTCCGCCCGCGGCAGCGCGACACCGATGCGACGCAACGCGTTAGGCGCGGGATTTTCAGTCGAAACGTTATCGCCAACTACTGCGGGAGCGAGACCCTGACCGAAGATAAGCCGGCCCGACGACGAATTAGGGAGCTTACCTCCGCAATGAGCAACATTATTCGCCGACCGAAAACCGTTGCCGGCGATCATCGGCTCTCTCGCGTAAGCCACCGTATATTACTAATGTCATCATTCGAGTTACAAAGGAGGCTACTTCGTCGCGTGGCTGGCTGTGCATTCCGGAATCCATGATTTAGCGAGATGGAATCTATAGCTTGCGGGTGTACTACGGTGAATCATACGCTTGTCTTCTGCGGAGAAAGCGCAATTACACGAGTTTATCGTTATTTGCAGAGACAGGCTCTCGTTTTAATGGGAAATTCGCCCGTTAAACAAAATTCATAACGTGCTTGTGTATGTAATTAAATAGAATTTAGGATATAATAAAATTCGGCAGGCGCAAAAGTGCTTTTGTGGATAGAAAAGGTATTTCTGAAAATTCACAGCGCGAACCACCGTTATTGCCGATATCTAAGTATGATAAGTCTTGCATGTGCACGTCGTGTGTTCTGCGATTCACGATTGAACGAGATGAAATCTCGTAGCCTCAAGGTATACTATCGGAAACCATATGTTCCCTCTCTTTTACGCGAAGCGTATTAGTAGCAATTACATGACTTTGTTGTCGCTCGAGGGAGACACAGCGTTTTATTTCAATAGAGTATCTTCCCATGAAGAAGAGTTGCGAGATGTAATAAAATTTAACAGGTTTCTAAGCGCTTTTACGAGCGTACAGGATGTTTCGAGAATCTCACACTTCAACCAAGATCCTCGAATCGTGCGAAACACGATTTAGTGAGACAATATCATTCACGATAAATAAAAATTAGTCATTTTGGTAAATGTTGTCACGACAGATCACACTGACATATTTCTCGCGTTGTTAGTTCTCGAATCTGCTAAATGAGCACGCCGCCTCTGTTTAACGTGCAAACAGTAATTATGGCCGAATTTCTCGGGATACAAGTTAAACGAGGTGCGGAATCGAATAACCGCGGGAGAAAATGAAGAAGGGGAGATGAAAGCCGAAGCCAAACGCTGACGTAGCTTCAATATACGCCTAATAAGACTCCATCGATTTGTTTTCTTACGCCGCGCGTTCATCTTCCGCCTACGAGATGTTCTCGTTTAATTAAAACGTCGCATGATATCGATACACATCATCGATTTATTAGGAGGAAAGAGCTTTACGATCAATCGCAGACTGTATCAGAAATAAATTGGCTTTCCTGCCCCGTTTTTCTTGACAAAAGCGGATAAGAAAAAACCGACATAAAATTCTGCGAATGTCGCTGGTGTTAAACAATGGTGCGGTGATTTCTTGAGCGCTGCCTTTTACGCATTCAACGACAGGACCGACTCGTTCGTTCATTTCGACCGTATTCTCGGTCCTTCCCTGCTGTTGGACATCTCGTCTCCCTTCGGGGCATTGAAAGGCAGCTGCTTACGACGCGCGTAAAATACGAGCAGCAAAGTATTACGAGCGTTTCGATCGATCGATTGGAAGGACAGAAGAGAGAGGGAGAGAGAAGGTAGAGAACCGTCGTTATTTACGCCGGATTGAATACGCAACACCGATGGAAGTGGTAGAACGCATTAACGGATGAAAGGGATCATTGAAAGTAAGGTACTTCATTCAGCAATGCTGTTAGCAACACCATCGCGTTACACGTGCATTATAAAGAGGCTAGTAAATAAATATTGTATAATAAAGATGTTATATGAAAAAAAAGGCTATAAATGTCGTATATTATCAGAAACTTATTGAGATGTTTGAGAAAGTTGTGCGAGAATGCTACGAAGAAGTTTATAAATACTGCACAAAATTAAGTAAATATTGAAATAATCATCTCGAGATGATGATATTGTACGAATTCATGAAATATCAGCAGATACAAGATGAATATCGAGAAAAGGGAAAAAAATATGTAACATCAATGCCGGTCCCATATACTGTGGATTTCGTTGGACGCGGATAGGAAAAATGGCAGTAAAGCCAGATTTAATAGAGTTCTCGTGCAAACTCGCGTCGTGTCGGTGCTGTGTAACCCTGCGACCTGACGTCGGCATATTGCATTATCGCCCGACTTATGGGATTCCATATTCAATATGATAGTGAGCTGGGAGGTTAGAGGGCGGCCGAACGATCCCAAAACGATCTCAGAAGGTGGAACGTATTTCAAACTTGACGGTTTCTTACGGAAAAAGGACTGGGCGACAGACTTTGCTTGCCAGAAGTGTAGTACTATATTACGCAGCGATATGACCCATACGTCAGTTCGCAAAGAGACCTGGGGAACTTTTAAAGTGAGAGTTTATATTGCGCTTCGAAAGCTTTCCTATTTTACTACAGCAAACAGACTGTCACAAAATTTGTGATACGATAAAAGTGGTAGTGTGATGTATGGTTCTATAATAACAAAAGAAAAAAAAAACAGAAAAAAGACTATGAGAGATCAAGCACAGACGTTGGGACGCAAAGGATATTACAAATCACAATTGTAATATCTTTTGCGCCTCGACACCTGCGCTTGGTTCTCATAACCATTTTTTAATTTTTTTATTTTTTTACTTTTTTTTTTAAATAAAAATAATGCTCGTTAAAAATAAATTCAATTAAATTTATTTAATGCACGCAGAATCGTGATATTTAAGTTTTAGGTCAAAATTCTTGGAGCCAAGTCCACTGACAACATTTTGTTACTTATCTTTGTAAAAAAACCTATTTTATATTCATTTTTAACCTATTTCAATTTTAATTTGTTATCATTCAAACAGAATCGGCTTTAAATTGATTAAAGAAGAAAAACTACCTAATTACAAGAAAATTATGTAATTTTTAATATACCCTATATAATAAATGATGCTGTAAAGTTGTAAAAAATAAAACGAATCGGATAAAGAATACGCAAGACGATATATTATGAAGCAAGGAAAAGAAAAATGAAATGAATCTCATAAGACCTAAAGAAATAGAAAACATCTTCAGCTTGTAGTCGAAGCGCCTGCTGCAAACCACTTCGACAGATTCACTGCGTTGCGGTTTGCCTGCGCACAGGAGTATCCAGTCCTCCGTAATATATAAAAAGTGCACTAACACTTCTATGAATCAATATTATCGCATTACTTTTCCAATAATTTACAATAATATTTCCATCATTAAAATTTAATTTTAATTTTCATCATAGACTATCCGTTTAAACTGTTGTAAAATATTCATTAAAATTTTTACAACAATTTTGTTATAATAAATTAGATATACAGATTTTTCCTTCGGGGCAACTTGGTAAGTAATAAAATATTGGCATGGAAATCATAGGAAAAACGTGCGTATATCTTTGAAAGAAACGTGGTTCGAAACGTGGTATATGTGCGGATAGAATATGGAAACGGATACTGTGAGGTTTCCAACCGCGTATTATGGTCAACGCGCTCGCTATAATAAAACTATTCCTGTCGTAGCTTACGCAATGGGAATGGCGGGAACGAGAGTCGAATCCCGTAGGATATAAATGCCGCTCCCGGAGTGTTCCCTTTTGACCGTGTGGCCAGCACACGGTCCGTCGTCTCCTCCTTGCGTAGATTCAATCACGACCCCTCCGACTATACCGACGAAACTCGCGTCTCGAATACCAAGCGGACCTTCTCTTCGCGGAGCTGCGCCCCGGCATTAGAGCGTCCCGTCTTTTTTGATCGTGACGAGAATCGCGTTCCCGTCGGGAATTCACCTTGCTCGCGCTCGCTCACAACGCGTCTCGACGACGGACGAATTTCCTCGCTCGTTTTTGTCGGATCCGGTTAAATGCCGGGGAGACCGCTATAGAAACCACGCCCTGAAGGTCATGTTGAGAGACTTTTCTTCATAGAATACAATGATCACGTGAAATGTAATAATTCATATCGCAGTTGAAGAAAAAATCGCATGAAATCGGAATATCGATAATCAATCTCGGGATCTTTAGTGATTCGAAAATATCTATTTGGATAAAAAATACTGAGAAATAATGGTAGCAGTCTAAATTAATATTTAATATTTAAATTTTAATATTTTTGATAGTGTGTTAATTCTTGCCATTTTGAATTCTTTTATACTATCCATAATATATCGCAAAGCACACTTTATCTTCGACACGAGTTAACATAAATCGTACTGACAATGAGACAGTACGATGGATGATTATTAAAGTTTAAACTCACTAGAGAAACGTGTCGAAAAAAATACGAAGCTTCTACTTATCTAAGGGGAACACAAAACCACTCATTTGTGCGCACACACGTTTCAGTTCACACGCGAAAGCATGCACATGCGAGCAAAGAAAGTGCTCCTCGATCGATTTTGCGCTCCACGCGCTGCTTTATCTCCTCTTTTCTGTCGGGCGGCCTTTTATATTGTTCCTGCGGCTTTCTCGCTACGACTTAACGGAGCTGTAGATCCAATAAGACGTTTTCCCCGAAGTTTCGGCCCGCGGCCGCTCAAGTTTCGATGGAAGTCTATCGTCTGAATACCAAATACTTGGTCTCGCGCGCTTGAGGGAAGCGAGACAAGGGGATCAGCGAGATCAGTGCGTCCCTAGAGACGCCCGTTAGAAGAGAAAGAGATCGTGCGCGTCCGCACACAATTTTGACAGCATCTGGAATTTTTATTGATAGCAAACTCCTGCGCGATAGAAGTTTGGAAACTCGAACGATAACGTATTTATTACACCCGTGTGTAAAATGATGCAAGCCTGGCTCTTCATTAAATATGCCGCTAAATTGTAGTAATGTGTTAGAGCATATTAATTTTGTGGAAAACATTCGAATAAACGTATATTTTGAAGTTGAATAAAAAAATTCTCGTATTTCCATTTTCAATCTTATGCACCTTTATGTATACATGTTTATATTTAAATCTACTTATCATTGGAATTTTGAAAGCTTAATAAGTAAAATAAGAAGAAAAAATTTATTAAAAATTTGCAAACTGTACATCGAAAATGGCGCACTTAAAATTTATTCAATTACTCAAAAATTTAAAATGTTGCAAAAGTAATCGAGAGGATTAAATGCGTGCAAAGCGACAGGAATTAATAGTTCGTTTTGACTTCATCCAAGGTTAAATTAAGATGGATTATCGAAATAATGGCAAGGACCGAGTCTAAACGAAGCGGTAGTTTACACGGTAACGAAGGACCTGTGCGCAAACGAGTTAATACGCATTATTCCCAACTGTGGCAGAACGCAAAATCTACGACGCGCGCGAACGAGACATTAGTTTGCCGTGCAGAGGATTACCGGTAGCTATAGCTCGTCCTTAATCCTGATTTAGGGATTTCGAAACGCGCGCGCGCGAACCTCTTCGCGTTCTCGACAAGAAAACGGTTAATATATCGGCATGGTAAGTAAGAGGCGATTTAAGTTGGTTGGCGAGAGAACTCGTTAGTGCTTTACACGTCTTTGTTTGATTTGCAAGGTAATTAAACAAATTCGTAAGCAATTATACACTCCGCACAAATACACAATGTATGTATAATGCTTTTAATCTCCATATTTATAAGAAATGTGTAATGATAGAAACAGATTCTCTATATGCACACGACTGGATGCACGCGTGTGCGTGAATGATGACGTAACACACGAACGTGTAGATGCGTACATTCTTAGATGGCTGAATACGCAGATTTGCATATCTGTGAACATCTAGATTTCCAGAAGCAGTTATGCGAAATTTATGGACGCGCGGAACTCTGCAAACCGCAGCAATGTGGATATACGCGTACGTGATTTCTCGAAAGCAAGTACATAAAAGCCATGGCATAAAATATATAAATCTATATATTTACAGTAAAGATATTGCTCCCTACTACTTGCAAGAAGATAGTTAAATAATTAGCGAAGCGGTCTGTAGATACGCGATTTCTTTAACTATGAGATCCGACTGGCAAGCGTGACGCTCTACAAGAACCAATTAAAGCGGATCGGTTACATCTTTGACGAAGGCACGGTAATCGAAACCGAGGAGGACGCCTAAGAAGCGAATAGGACCGTCATCTTATGGGACTTCTCGAGACGATGTTAGCAGCAGGTGCTTTAGAACTCCCTCGCGCTTCACGATTTATGATAAGCGTATCGTCGTCGTTGTCGCATATACCTCGCAATAGCGCTCCGTGAAATTCCGTACTGTGCGCACGAGTATTTTCAATGTACATATAAATGTGTCAACAAATAAAAAAAATTGAGCGATAAATAATGCTAGCGTTTTCACGCAAGAGCGAAGCTATTGCAAAAAGAAAACATCGTGAATTATGTTCGCTTGGGTTTTTGCAGCCTAAGATCTAAGTCAATTTTCGGTAGAAAAGAGTTTCTTATCAATCAAGAAATTGTCAATTTTCAAATAATTCTATTGTAAATATTCTATTCCATTGTAATTATTTAAACAAAATTTATGCACGATAGAGTTGAAGTTGAAACTACTTCCAATGTTAAAATTGTAATGCGTATTTATGGAAGATATCTCCATCGATAAAATTGAAATTGTATTTTAATGCCGATAAAAATAAAGAGAAAAGAGGAGAAGAGCTTATGCTTTTTGCATAAATTACGCCACTGTATTCGCGGGAGATTTACCTCACGTTCGCGAACGCGATGCGGGAATGTTGCACGTTTGTCATCCGCCATCGCAGCTGCTCGCCGATGGTGTAGTAAGGTCCTTGCGAGAAACGACGCATCCTTTCCGCACACTTCCTGTCGATACCACAAAGCGTCCGATCGAAGTTTCAGCGAAACGAACGTGAGCGACGCGAGGGTGACGCGCGCCATGATCCAAGGGTTGCAAACCCCGCAGCGGCGACGGCGGTGGCGTTCACCCTCCGCGTCACGGCGACACTTCTGCGCGAACTAATATTATTGTTGTCGAATGATATAGGAGCGTCATGATGCACTTGATGCGCATTGCGATCCGATATATTAGGAGAATCGCTTCCGCCACGATCAACTATGACATCTGTGGATTTGTGGCCGCGTGTATGGATCGTACACGCGTGTAAGATTTATAGACATGTAGATTGCAGACGCGTAAATTCATCATCGTCCGTTGTGGAAGCGTCGATGCGTCGATTCTGGATTTGTCGGATTCATGATTGCATTGTAAGAGTACACGTTGACAAATACACAAATACACGAATGCGCGATGTGTGCGAATTTACGTTATCGTGGATACACGTATTCGTAAACGTCCGAATTTATGGATGCGTAAATTCGCAGATGTGTATTTTTGGAATGGTAAAATTTGAGAGTACGAGAATTTAGGAGTCAGTCAACATACAAATTTACACGTATTTAACACGGATAAAACGTGTAAATATATGTGTTACACTTGAAAGGGTAGAAACGTTCGAGCGGCGCATACCAAGTCGACGAACACGTCAGAAATGAGAACAGAGATTCTCGCGCTTTTGTGTTCTTTTTTTTCGTTTTTATCCGAAACACGGTCGCGAGGCGAACGGGTAAGCGTCGGACGAAATACTAGCGTCGGCGATATCGGGGGTGCAGTTGTAAGGGCGCGCCCCTCGTTACGAGCCCCCCGTAAGCTTGAGCTCGCGCGCTCGTGTATATGCACGCGTGTGTATATATACACCCGATACCGTGTCCACGAAGGGCTCCCCCGACCTGCCGTTGCCTGTGTTACGGCCGCAGCTCGTCCTCCCTGCCACGGCTATGACTAATAAGAAGTAGAAGACCGTGTCACACGACGGGTGCATCACACGTTAAACGATGCGAGTATGACGTGTTATCGTTCGCGATTTGTTAGAAGAATTGTCGAAAATATTTCCAAGTTAGAAAGTTTAAAGCTAGTTATAAATGTACATATATGATCTCTTTTCGAAAAAACATTTACTTTTCAGTTAACTTGTAATAAATTTTCTTCCCTTATTATTTTATTATACTCCTGACTGTCATGATTAATGAGTTTATTTATTGCAAAATTGATATTACACTTAAATAAATGAAAGTATCAATGCTGTTTTTAAAATAATCAACCTTTTATACGCGCTACCTTATGCGACTGACTGAACTCGCTCGTCCATCGGTGCGACTTTATCGCTGCGACTCGTCGAGACACGTTATAGATTTTTTGTGAGTTGCTTTCATCACTTTAATATTTCCAATATGACTAATTTCCTTCGTTTTTATTGTACAATTTGACGTAAACGTTAAATCATTTCTACAGAACATAATTTTGTCTTTGATGAATTCTTACATACTTTGTATACGAGATCGAATGTCTCCGTGCTAGAATACGCGTACTATCATAATCGGCGTTACAGTAATCTCAGTGACACCGGGTGCAACCCCGACTTTCACCCTTTATTCCGTTCTACGCCGCTTAGATGGGCCATCTCGTTTCGCCCTAGCATTTTCCTCTCGCAGGCGTGCGAGCGACAACCACGCGTGTTTTTATCGCGCACCATATGTGTGCGCGCGCGAACCACCCTATATAAATATATATTCTCCTAACCCCCGCAATGGTTAGTACATCAAATTTTCTCCTGGAGGAAAGTCCCATGTGTCGCGCGATCGTTCGCGGAACGTTTGGATATATGTAAAACGCGAATCGAGATTCGCGCCGCGTCCCATGACGCTCGCGTAATGATCCTCTGGAGGAAAAATGTCGCGGGTGGAACCGGTGTTCGATTCCACCGAGATTGCTTCTCGTTCCGCGAGAACGACAAGGGGACATTGAAATCACGCGTGATCATTTGCATTTTCAAAGAATATGTTCCGCGTCTTTCTCATATCACTAGCGGGAGTATTGACGGAAGAAAATGGCAATTTTCTTAAAATTTTCTCTTTTTATAAATTATTTGCATATTTTTTATCTCTTAATTAACACAAAGAGATGACGAATAATAAGTTTAATAAAAATTTAATAATAAAGATTATCAAAATGTTTTTTCAATTTATTTCAGTGCATAAAATAACGCGCAATAATGAAACACGATTATTAAATTAATTCTTTTCTAATATAAAATTTGTATGAAAATTAGATATATAAATCCTGCATAATAATTAACATAAAAAGATTTGAAAAAACGATATTCTTACTATATAAATACTTGCTATTTTTTGTCCTATCACGTAACACGTTTTATTAATTCTTATGTGCCATCGTGTAAAAAGAGTACTGTGTGTTCATTGTGATTTATGTGCAACCTATTTCGTTCCTCAGATTCACTTCCTCGCCCATGAGTATTAGAGTCGAGTACAGGAACTTCGCATTTTACGGCAATTATGTATATTACAGCGAATGCGTGCCGAGATAATTCCTCCACCCTGTAATTCCGTAACCACCCAGAAGTCCAAGCCTTGCATTCTCCCCTCGCGGAGTTTCGCCGACGGCGGCGGTTTTTTTTTCATCAAACATCAAAAGTGTCAGCGGAATGTCCCGACGCAATGAATCGTGCGAAAAACGGATGACGCGGGACAATGCGATAAGCGTGAAAAAGCGCGATATGGACCGACGGGAATGTCGATTTGTAGATGGTGCTGCAGGTGCATCTCTCCTCAATGCATTTGTCGGAGTTAGCAGCTGCCACGAGTGAGAAAGGGAGAGACGAACTAGACAGATCGATGGCTATCTCGTTTGAATGCGATTGGTCCGAGAACTCTGTGAAACTCAATGTGAAAGCGAAAGGACACGGGAGAGAGTGAAGAGTGACACAAATTGAACGAGACATGGCAATATACAGAATAAATAATTGAGTGTATAATTTACGAGTACGTGAAGACTTTCAGCTAAAATTTAGCACGCTACAATTTCATTTTATATGTACATCAAATTCCGGTGTAAAAAATTTCAGAGAAAAAATAACGTAGATAGAAGAAAGAGAAATTACAAAGATAATTCTAACGGACTTCCAAACATGTACAGATGAAGAAAATACAAGACGACAACGTCGCGGAGATGAGTAAAAAAAAAGACAAAGACTGTAAAGAATCGATACGTATCAGAAGGTGATAAGGGATGAAAGAAAGGTAATAAGTAATGCCAACAGGGGGTAAAGAAGCATTCCCGCTGATCGCAGAAACAAGACAGGGGCCGGACTTGTGGAAAATAAGGTAACGAGAAGAGGAAATTCGCCGAAGGAAGGGTCCGAGGACACGATTCAACGAGGGGTCGAGCGAAAGGGCAGAGGGCTGAAAGAAAAATCACGTCAAATATTTGTTCCAGCGCGGCGCGGGCGGTATCGCCGAGAAAAATTGGCAAATCAAGAGAAACTCGCCCGATGACAGCGAAAGAATTTTATTCGAAACAAACACGAGAGGGGACAGTCTCATCCAATCTTATGATTTCGTGTTTACTGTGTCCTGCGCGCCCTTAGCAGCATATGAAAAAAGTATCTTTCGATGTCTCGCAGGCGATCAAAAATTCACAGACTTACGCACTTACGGGTTTAAGCGTTTACCGACTCAAATATTGCCAACAAGGGAATTAGAGTAATCCGGACAATCGCCCGAAGCGTTATTGAGTCAATTCTCTACTGGCTTTTTATTCCAATACGATTCGCTCGGAAATAAAAGTACACGTGAAAAATATCAGCAATTTAAAAAAAGAAAATAATGCGCGATAAACGTTGCAAAGAATATTAATGATTTTAAAAATACGTTAAATCAAGTTCACAAATATGTGTATGTATATTTTATTTGTGTACGCGTTCCTTGAAGTAACGCATTATCAAACCGTTGCATGCAGCACCGTAGCTATCTAGAAATCTATACGTCTTGATTAGTTGGAGTAGATCGTCTCGCACACGTCACAGGTAATTGCAGATAATCCCTTTCATGTGGATTGGCGTGACTGAAGCAGAACGCACGATACGACGCACATAGTACCATAGAACCCGTTATACCGTTATATGTCAATAAAAAAAAAGAAGTGGATTTTATAAAATTTACTTTTCCAAAGATCTTTCAAAATAAAAGAATATTTAAACTAAGAAAACATGATGAAAAAGTGGTATTGTTTCTTGACATTCAATAGAAAAATTGTCTAAATTTTACAATCAAAGTCAACCATTTGAGAGTTCTGCAGGATGTCCATCCTGGCACGGTGCACCGGAAGAAGGCCTCACCGCACGAGGAGTAGCGTGTTTCTATTTTCGGACGACATCGCACGTCGTCGTTCGCTTTCAGACGTCGGATATTTTTAAGGTTTCTGTTCCGCGACGCGCACAACGCACGCAAATCCGCTCATTCCCGCTTGTGCGGCAGATCTGTACATGCAAACGATAAAGACTGACGGGATGTCGTCGGGACGCAATATTTTCATGGTTGCCGTCGCGGTTGCCTCTCGAGATTTCCTTTCATCGTCATGACTTATAGCACGACTCAATGACTTTGGAAAATGAACGATTCTTCTTATTCGCGTTTTTATGCTCGGGCTTATGTAGGTTTTAATTGAACTGTAGCGTATCTGGCGTGTCTGCTCGTTGCGAGTCGCGCGGGACGATTCACATCGTGCAAGCTCGTTATTATGCTTGCATATTAATTCGCGCTTGCATGTAGTTGGCGGAAGAAGCGTCTCAGATGCGGCTCGACATCGATCGTAGATTTAATCTTTGAGCCAAAGTTATTTCTGGCTGCACAAACGATACAAGATAATTCAAAGTCTTATTAAGTCGTTTGGCAGTATTAATAAATTACGAAATTGATTGGTAATGTTAATAGTATATGACAAAATAAATTATTGAAATGTAAATCGAGTATATCGTGTTTTGATCGATTTTAATTTGCAATAAATTTCCTGCAGTTTAATTAACTATAAAAATTACGATTATTTAATTAACAAATAAAAATTTTTAATCTGATTTTAGAATCTGCCATTATTTTCAAACTAAATAAATAATGTTATAAAACTTAGAATATTAAATTTATGATACAATTTACAAATATAATAAATGAACAGATTTTTCACATATTTAAATGTCCATTGATCTTGTGTGATCGTTGCTTTCATATATTTTATTTTAATTGCGAAATATCTAAACAAGAATACATTTCATTATTTTGCCTTAAATAGGACGTCTTCTATTGCAATTCTATCCACTGAAAGCGCACTATCGCATTAAGTTGTAAAAGTATGTAAAAACGGCCACAAAGTTCTACTTATCGTCAAGTGGTTTGCCGCGCGCTTTACGATTTCGCATGAAAACAAAACAGCGTTAAATCAAGCTTTATCTGAGACAACAGGGACACACTAGGGTAAACGCTGCTATAAATTCGTGCATATTCCTCCGCGCGCGTAAACGCAAATGAAATTCGCTTTGTGTGAGAGATGCAGACGCAATAGCTCGCACGCGCACTCACGCGGTAAGTCTCTGCGTGCGATATTCGTCGAAATGGTTTCCTTCAATTACCTCTCTTCTGCGTAAAAAGTGCGTACGCTTATTGTATTTTTAATGTTTAAGAGAAATTGGTTCACGATTGACTTGTTTAATTAACAGCGGTGAATATGTACTAATATCTGCTTGTAAATTTCCGTGAAACCATAACTTTTTCAGTAGCAAAGAAAGATATCGTTGCGCGTGAATGGATTGATGCGCTATTGAAGCGGCGATTCTCGTTGTCAGTTCCGCAACACGGCAGCCGAGCAGCACCAATGAAGCGTGTAACGAAATCTGCATGGTGTTCTAAGCGCCTGCGGTATCACGCTGGTACTAAAAGAGTTAAAATCTAAACCGCGCCTTCCTGCGTGCAGGCGTTAAATAACCCTTTATCTCTCGCGTGCGCGAGCAATGGTACGCAGGCACGCGTCACGTCGAGACATAAACCGTGAGTCAAAGTTCGAGAACGTGCAGTGTTTATTATCCCTTTCGAAACATGACGCGCTATATATAGTATTAGCATGCATCAGTAACTTCTAGATAGAGAATTACTGTCACTTTTATATTAAGAAAATTCATATTTTGATACATAAAAAATAAAGTATCTTTCATAATTTAATATGCGACAATGATGAATGCAATTGCAAAACTAGTTCATTTCTGAAAGCAATAAATATGTTCGCTCATGCCAATCCATTTCTTCTAGTTTCAAGAAATACACGATCAAAGAACAAATTGGAAAGCGCTATACGATTTCTTGGGTGAAACTATTTTCGGTTCGCACTGATATACTATGCGACTAAACGAAATAATCGATGTGTGCGTTTTCAAGAGAAGTCTATATCGAGCACGTTAATTTTATTCGGAATAATGAATACAGATTTAGCTATATTTAAAAACGATTTGCGACCCCTTCTAAAGCGTTTAATATAAAATTGAGAACACCTGTAATATGTTGAGATTTCTAAAATATATCTCTGTTTTATTATTTAGTTTATCATTTTTGATTGTAGTAAAAATATCCTTACAAATTTTTCAGAAACTTTTAAAGTATTTTCTATTCCTGGAAATATTTTACACTTTAAAGATATATTTGAAACTATATTGTAAAATACATATTTTTGCCACTTTATGGTCATAATAATTTTCTGTTTTCTAAGTGACATATTTCAAAGAAAATTATATTAAAAAGTGAAAATAAAAATATAAAAAGTTTTCTCTCCTATCTATAAACTTTACGTTGAAGTGTCTTATACTTTTTAATACAAGTTTGACTTTACTTCCTCAATTTTGTCAAGTTCAGAGTTTATAAGCATCTCTAGATTCAACATCAAGGATCCTAATAAAGCCGAAAGGTGATCCGAAGCGACACGCGGCGTGGCGTATCTCGCTTGGCAAAGTATATTCGCCGTTGAGGGAATTAGCGGCTCGACAGCAGACGAAGGGTTGCAGCTAATGGGGTCTGACGTTGACGAATCTCCAGGTTACGAAGTCGTCAACCGCGACTGGCCTCTCGCACTGCCAGGAAAGTTCGCAACAGCCAGGTTCGCGCTTGGTGGTTTATCGACGGCTAATCCGAATCACTAATTTCCGGTAAACGAGATACTTGAAAAGTTAAGATTTTCATTATCCCGTTCCGTGCTAATCCTTTGCTACTCTTTCACGTAGATAATATGAAATATAGTTTAATAAAATACCTTTACACCGCTATGTTATTAGATAAATAATAAACGACAAAGTTTAAAAAGAATTTCTGCACAATTTTCTCACAATCGTATTAAATCCAACTTCACGAGATCTATGACTTCAAGAGCGCCAAATTATCACCGACGACATGTCTGGTCGCAATTTTATGGACAAAAATTCTTTTCTCTATTCAAGCAATTTTAGACGATCGCATTTAAGAAAGGAGCGGACAATGTCGATGTGTATCTATAACTAGATCGATAACAATCTTCTTCTTTTGTCGCTGACTTTCATGACTTTCACGATAGCTACAGATTCACGGAGAATGAAAGGCAAAACTGTTCGGCCAGCAGGCGTCCACGAAAGACAAATTCCAGTCTAACTCCCGAAAAGAGGGACTCTTATCGGCGGCCTCATCTGGAGGAGCCTCATCCAGGCTCGCCACGAGCATGCGATCCGTGGATCTCTTCGAATCTCGTCTCTGAATCGGGTGCCTTTATCTCTTTCCGCCGCTTAGCCCCGAAAGGGATTACTTTCCCATTAGGATCTTGTCTTTCAGGAACAAATAGTCGAAACTCGAGCCGGCAGCTACCGGCAGAACGGCGATTTTTCTTTGGCAAAAGTCCTTATCAGTGCTTCGGCAAAGTGTACCGTTCTCTCTACGACTCTTAATCTGGATTTCACCGCTACTCGGCATGCATCGAGCATTCTTCCCATCGCGATTCTAAAACGCAACCAATTCCGTTTTAACAAATTTAAAAAAAGCAATTGCAAACCGTATTTCGCTTGGATTTTGCAAGAATTTTGACGTATAATTTTCACACAAGTTTTTACAAAAAATTATCAGCAAAACTACGCCTTTTCCGTCTTTTAATAAGAAGATGTAGTGTTCGCAGAATTGAAGTTCTCGTATTCAATTAAAAGAATATAATTAAAGTAGCTATTATTTATCGGTAAGTGGATTAGTTGGCAATAAAAAATTTTCGAGAATCCGATTCCGAGAATCTTCGTCATAAAGATAAGCATACTGCAGCTTTAATCTCACTGCGACGAACAAGTGGATGCGAGCCTAATTAAAACTCGCAACGAGCAATACGCTCAAAAGAACGTACTGCGCGATGCAGCATGTTTCTTCAAGCAGATGCACCCTGGTTACACTTAACGAGATATAGCAAAAAGCGCCAACTGCTAATTGGCGCTTCTCGAAAGACTGCCGCTCCGATGGCATCTTCTCTTCAAGTTGTTTCCCCTTTCCCTCCTTCTTAGGCAAGGGATCTAAGCGAGTTTCTCTACTACATTGCCCGCGTTGCACATCGCGAATTTCGTAATCCTTTCGGTATTTGCGAAGCAGATTATCTATGAACCATTTATACGCTCGAATTATACGCTATCGCGCGGCAGACAATCGTCAAATTGAGTAATAAATTTGTGTATCGATTATCAGTAATAAAATCATGTAAACATAGAAAAAAGGAAGCAGAAAAATTTAAAGATTGAGAAAATTGCTTAATAATCAAAAAATCGAGTAGACTAAATAAACTTACTACTAATTAAAAGAAAGATTTTGATATAACTAAGTTACCTGTTATTTCATGTAATTGTGTCAGATCACTGATTTTCGCTGTTCACTCTTTTTTACGCTCGATATGTGCGTGTTCATATCCACATGAAAAATCACTTCCGCTTTGTGGATCAATCGTGATTGATTTGCCGTGCGATGAATTTTCACGACGGTTAAATCATTGAAAGTATATTCGCGAACAATTAAGAAACTTCGAGTCAAAAGTTGAACTTATTCGCGACTGACGCGAATCGCGGAAATGTCAAGCGACGCGAAAGGAGTGAAATGCTCCGTGCTCGTGATGACATGACGGTACGTGGCACGCGCCTGCGACTGGGCGCAAAGCATTCCGACGGTGGGTCCGCGCACGAAATCTCGAGTTCGGTCGCACTCGGTGTTGCTCGCGAGTGTTCGACTGTGAAGCACGTGGCCGCGCGACCACGCTGCTATGTGTCGTTCTGTCCCCGCGCACCCGTCCTGCTTCCCCTCTATTTTCTATGTTCATGTATAAAATATAACTAAAATGGCATACTTTTAAAAAATTATTTTCTGAAAAAGTACAATACAAAAATTTCCATGGAAGAACCATTATTCATTCACAAGATTAAAGTTTTAGTTTTGGAAAATAAATTATTTCGAATTTTACTGTATTTTTTCACATTGAAATTACAAATGGTATTTTTATCAAAAGAGGTGCATCCGGCACATCGACATTGAATTAATACTTGTATTTATTTTCACCTTAACCGCTATATGTTCCAGATGATTTATGTACAGTTCACAAAAGCTATGAAAGACACGTTTACTTTATAAACTTCTACTTGACCATGATGCAACAGATCCTATTACATATGTGCACGCATTTGAGTGCTTCGAACATTCGTATCGTATATCAGATAGTATAACACACGAAATACTTTTTCAGATTAGCTAGGCGCATACATCAATGTCATCGAAAACAGACGCATCGCGGGATAACGACGTAATCCTGAGACGGATCGTCGCGCATCCGTTATTTCGAAGTAACGAAGTAGGTTCTCGAAGAGTGATAAATCGTGCAAAAATGCGGGTTCAATTCGATTTCATCATTCGACAGAATTTATCACGAGATAACGTTTCAAGTAAAAGTCTGTGAATAATCTATAAAATGAAATGTCATCTGTTTTGTTAGAAATATTTAAAAATCAAATTCTCGAAAAAGTTTTTCTTTTTTTTAATTTTCTCTCGCGTATAACTTTATAATATTAATTAGTATTAAAATTTGCAATTCTATATAGACGCTTCTTTTTAAAGCTTTTGCGCTTTCTAACACAAAGTACCGTTCCTTTCATTAAATCCGCACGCTTTGGTAACAAATGAAGCGAATTGAGTCGTTTCTCGATTATTCAAGACAGACGTTACGGAATAACAGCTACTGAACATTATACGAAGGATAAGAGGGTAGTTTGGCTTATGGATATCAGTATAGGCATTTGCGGCCCCCTAAAAGCTCACCGCATTAGTATTCGCCGCGGATACACGTTCGCCTGATGAGCTCACCCTGTCGTATCATCCCTTGTTCTAGAGCAATGACGAAGACTCCCACGTCTTCCCGAGACGCAGGTATTTCAAATAAAGTCTAAGAAAAGCCATCAAAAAATTCTCCTTCGATCAATCGACGTTCTTTAAACAGTCTACGTGAAAAATAAGAAAGAAACTGGCATTTTTTTTATATACGAAGGAAAGTCACAAAGTTTTAAAGAATTCCATTTCTTAAATGTCCCTTTCATCTTTGTCTTAAATTCTAATTGTAACAGCTATTCATTAATCATTATATTTTGCTACAGATTTATAAAATATTTAATAAGATATTAATAGAACATTAAGACAGTATCTATATATAAAATGCGCTATCTTATTCCCATTGCTCGTCATATAAACCTTGATTTTACTGTTTCCACGTTCTTTTAAAGCAAATAATTAAATAACATGTTTGCATAATTATAGATGATGGTCGTGAAGTTCAGATCATCAACATTACGAGTAATTACGAGTTGGTTTTTTCGTTGCAAACGTTTACTTGAGCGTTTCCACGAACCTTTCTTTGAATAAAAAGTCAACAGTGGCTTTGCATACAAAATCTTGAGGCGAGTATTCATTAAAGTCCAACTGGTTACTGAAAGCACCGTAAAAAGCCGATCGGTCCATCAACGAACTCGCCCAGGGACCGAGAATCGGGGGCGAGGGAGGCAATGTCGCTGGACGAGGCAGGACGGATCGTCGGGCTTTG
Organism: Linepithema humile; assembly: GCF_040581485.1. Classification (NCBI taxonomy): domain Eukaryota; kingdom Metazoa; phylum Arthropoda; class Insecta; order Hymenoptera; family Formicidae; genus Linepithema; species Linepithema humile. The sequence goes on along the minus strand of NC_090132.1, from coordinate 518,016 downwards.
CATAAATTTCCGTGCAGTCCGCCCGCGCAAATCTAGAGTTTATCTGGCGCAGAGTTTCTCCCCGATGAGCGATTCCCATGTAAACGACATCCGGTATACTGCCCTTTGGCGACTGGTCGTAAAAGCGAGGAAGAGACACTTGCCGCGAGTCCCGCTTCTGTCTCTTTCGTCCCACCCTTCACGTTCAATCGGTCCGTTCCTACTTTTTCTCAATTTCCGACTGTTTCACCGGGATTTCTCTTTTCCTTTACTTAGAAATCACCGCGAACGATCTATGTTGAGAGTGCGCGCGGCGACGATTCCGTAGAACCGAATGCGGATGTAGAGGTAAGCGAACGACCGCAAATTCTATTTGCTCTGATGGAAAGCACGAAGAGAGAGAGAGAGAGAGAGAGAGAGCGTATATCTTTCAACGAGGGAGCCCGCCTACAGCAACTGTGTCCTACGTCGCCCCTACGAGCGTAGCAACCAAGCGTATTGCCGAGTGCGATCCGTTGCCACTTATGCGGAGAAGCGTACACTGCTATTCGTTGATGGTATGGTATTGTGTGGAGACGCGAATGCGTTTAATTTTCATCCGACCGATTCAATCTATTTCTCATAAAATTCTCATTGCTACTATTAGTTATTTAATAAATATCTTTCATTAAATGTGGTTGTTTTTTTATTTTTTATTTGTTCGAGAAACTAATAACGAATATTAATAATTTGATTGATTAGGATAAACTGTACTTTGCTCACGTAGATTTTTAATGTGACACTTCAACATATCAAAATAATATAATTATTTTGAAAAATTAAATGTTGATGATGATGTTGAATCAATTTTTTTCCTAAGCAAAAAATAAAATTAACTTTTTCAAGCAATAATTTTGAAGAGTACGTATAATTTGTTAATATTCTGTAAATTAATAAAATATGAAAATGTAATCAAAGCATTTGTATACTCTAAAATAATAAATCCATACGAAATTGATTACATGTATAAGCAAAGTTAAATAGATTTATTGGTGTAGGTAGGTATATCGCCGAGACCCTCTCTTGAGACACACCATCAAAGAAGGACACTGCACACGCATGTATTCTAATGGATCTCACATTCCCGCCTCTGATCGTAAATCCCTGTACGAGAGTATTCCCCCACAGTTTCTCGATTCCTTGCGCAAGATATTCGGGAAAATAACGTATATTGGTCCTTGCCAGTAAACAGCGGTGCGCACACGGCCAATGATAAAAATGGGGCTGATCGAGCGCGCGTACCGCGCTCTTCCCTCGGGAAGATAAAAATTGAGTTACGACTCGTAACGCGGCCAATGCACCCGCCGACCCTCTCGAACGTATTAATCGCCGCTTATGCCATCATAATCGCGCGGTCGTCATTAACGAGCCAGGCAATTAACGACGACAAAGACTTTATATTCCCCGCGTAATGGTCCTCTCCCTTCAGGCCTGACAAAAGACGCGGATTAGAAAGGATTCATTTGTCGCGTCGGAACACGACGGTTTACGTCGGATTTCACGAGATAAATTATAATTGCACCGACAAAATAGAGACATTCGAGGCAACGATAAAACCTAGACAATCTTAACTATCCGCTGTGTTCGTATGTCATTTCTTTCAAGACCAAGTAAAACACAAGATTAATAGCAGTCTTATTATTATACGCAAGCTTACTATCAAGCATGTTTTATAAAACAATATAATGTTGCTCACGTTTGATATAATAGATAAGCAGATGATTTATTACCAAGCATCAAAGTTACATGTCTACTTAAATTTTTACACTTTTTTCTCAATAGTAAATTGTCGTCGAGCGAAAAGTGTTTAATTTTTTTAATAAAAAACGTTTGCTGTCATATAAACTCTATTCTCGAATTTTACTCGTGCAACTGACTGGCATTGTTTAATTTCAAGCACTCGATGGAGCGATATGTAAGCAAAAATGTTTGCGCAAAAAGAGGTAAAAGTAAAAACTATAATGTATTGATTTCTATGAATAATCCAATTTCAGCGGATGACGGCAACATCCTTTCTCAGCGGGAAAGCAATTTCGTCCGATAGAGTTAAAAGCTCCGAGGCGACGAAAGGCAAGTGCACCGCGTCAACGGCACGGTGAGAGCGCGTTTCTATCAACGGCACGCTGCGAGAAGGATGGAAGGGTTAAGGACAAGGGTGTGAATACGCGCGATTCATCAGTACGGGATTTGTCTGTGTGTATTGAAGATTACGCGCACCCCGCGGGCTCGGACGCGCCGCGTCCTCGTTAAGAAGCAAGCGCGCGCGTCATTTCTCGCGTCGTCAGGAGGACTCCCATAATCATGCGTCCCCTTAACGACACGTATTTTTAACCCCACAAATTGAACGCCGCCACGGCCTTTCTCGGTGCGTCGCTGCGAGGATTTGCGTCGTCACTTCACGAAATAGTCGAAGGATCGCGCTTCTGGATCGCTGGGAGCGTGACGAACGAGAAAACGAGGCGACTTCCGCCACTCAGTCGAGTATTTCCGCTGAGAGAAAGAGGGTTTCCTGCGTTTCCCACTGTACATTTGTCGACCGGTGCTCGTTACTTTTTATTTGTCGCAAGAACCGTTCATTACTCACCGCTATTCTACCGCAAGATGAACGGTGAATTTCGCTGTGTTTTATTATTAATAATCGAAAACCGTAACTTTTCGGCGGATTCTAGTTTGATTTTCGTATATCATAGAGTTTGTCGAACAGATTTGCGACGACTGTTACATCGATACTATATGAAAATGGAATGTCACAGTGGAATTTGAACAAATGCGGCGATTCTCCTTTAAGCGTCTTTTCTACATGCTAAAATAAAACTCGTAGCCGCAAATCGAATCTTCAAAAGTGAGTTTATCACAATTGTAGCTTGACGTTAGAAACGATTCGGGAAATCGTCTCTCATTTGCGAAGGATCGTGTTTTTTTTTTCTTTCTTTCTTCGACATGTATTTAATGTTGCGCAGTAATGCGCCTTCGTCTGAGAAGATCGAAATCATTAGTCGCAAAGTTTGTTAGCGGTGCTTATTTATGCATCACGCTTTACAGTAAGTGGAATTTCTCGATAAACATGCAAACGCTGGCAATTATACAAGTTGTCCGATATCGGCAGCCGAGACGCCGAAAGGGGTTCGGGTCACGCGCAAATCCCGAGGGTCTGCCACGAAAGAACGCCGTCGCTTGTTGTCTCGTAAATTCATGCTCGAAACTGCGGTAGGTATATTCCGAGCAGCATGGTTTTTTTCGTTGCTGCACCATCATAAAAAATACAAACGTTTCGATAGTCGATATATCATCGTGTTCGGATAACATGAACACAAACACCAACGGTACTCTCAGGTTTGCAAATATTATGAGCAAATAACAAGCTGCCGCTGATTGGATCTCAGATTTTCGCAATAATATAAACTTGATTTTTGCATGACATTGTGTGCATGTAATTAATAAGACAACGTAACAAAATGTTGCAAACAAAAATCTGCAGTTGCGTTGTACAATTAAATAATCATAATTTTTTAGCGCAAATTTCTTTCATACTTATTTTAAGAATTATCTAACTCACACACAAGCCCAAAGTGTTAAAATCGGTCACACTTACGATATGATATACACATTTATCTCTTTCAAGAGAGAATAATGGAAAAACTAAGTAACTCGCTGACTTGTCTTCCTATTGACTTCCTATATTCGCGGTATAAGGTTTGGCCTTGATGCGAGCCAGGACTATAGAAAGCGAGAGCTACGGAATAAAGAAAACAAGCGACTTTCGCCCCCTCGGTACTTGGCGTGACGCATCAGTATTCTGGAATCGTGCCGGCCGTTCGTCTCGCGAGACAAGAATTCAAACCATTCCGATCGAATTTTCCGCCGGTTCACGGAGCGAGAATTTACGATGACTCGCCCTTCGCCAAAAACCTGTACAAGAGGTCCCTTTTCGCTCCTGCCTTACGCCACCGCTTAATTGCCATCGAAACAATAAGAAGTAGCGAAAACTTTCTGGACGATATTCAATTTGGCATCGACGATCGCGGTTTCGCTGGGAAACTTTGCGCATCAAATTTAATTGTCTAATAAATCTGAAATACTAGCTACACATGCATGTCAATTTGTAACGAAGCGTTATGCTTTTATCAAATAAAATCGCTAATTATTTATACAATTATTAAAAAATCGTTAAAACTAAAGAAAATGCAACTCAGACCTTGTATGTCGGCAAGAACATTGTAAATAATTAAAAGTGAAAAATTTTTAATTAAAGTTGAGCTAAATTAAGTTCCACAAATGAGAACGAATAAAACTTTATTCGCAATTTCAAGTGTAAATCATAGAATTTTAATTAAAATTGAAATTATCAAAATATATTAAGAATACTATCTAATACGAAAATCTCATCACGTCAAATATAATTCCACTCAAGACTGAAATTTATCGCTACTTGAAAAATGTTAAAAACGCATTTACTCGACTCCGTCAATAATACGGTTGATTATTGTTGCGGACGTTAAACGTCGATGATAAATCCGTCCATTTGTGCATTTGCTTATCTATCCATCAGCGCGACTGCTATTTTCCCTCGTCAAAAGCCTTTACCGACCCTCTGCTATATTATTTTTAATTGAATTCTCGCGATGAAATTTCATCCCCGACACCGTCTCCTTCTCTCTCGCCGTATTAAGTCGAGGGACCATTTCGCAGCCATTCTTTCTCGCTCCGGCTTTCTCTTGACTCGACTCACTCATCCCCCCGGCATCTGTTCTCGCTCGTACCAGCCAGCTTCTTTTCAGACAATCGTACTTTCATGTACTCGCGCGACGGCTTTTTGAATAAAACGCAATCCGGGATCTGTGCAAAATCACGACGAAGAGGCACTGCACACCGTTTTCAAAACAGATAGCAATCGTCATTTTACTCGGAGGCGCGTCTACGTGCATAGAATGCAGCAGCCGTGTGCAGGTGAAAAAATACACAACCCCTACAACAATTGTTTGTGCTTCAGCGCCATGTGCGACGCACCCGGTGTTGTGACATAGTGACTCGAAATACAGTACGTTGCTTTTGCGCCGATTTATCTTCCGTTGTATAATTTGCGAGTATGCAATTTATCCCGAAGACCCTATAGTTTGACTTTTAATTATATAAAATTATTTATTATGTATCTTTTTCTATAATAGATATTTTACGTATTTCAAAACAAATATCTATATTTATTTCTAAATTTTTTTTATTTTATATATTGCAGTTTCGCAGCAAGTTAACTTTTTGATATAAATATATTTAAAACGCTTCCACGTCTACGACGCGTTACATAAACGCGAACGTACATCATACCATTATTCCGTCTATCGACGATCCAGGATTGGAAATCCAGTTCCTCGACCGTCTGTTATTCCGCCCACGCAGTTTCTATCGCGTACGCGAGCGCGGGTGCTATAAGCGAGAAAATGTAGGCGGAGAAAAGGGATCGTATCTTGAAATTAATTTAATTAGTGGTCGGTTTAACCTCAAACTCCAGTCAAACACTCGTTAATCGCACCTGTCGTTGTTATCGTCGTCGACGTCGCTCGCCGACGCCGCAGTCGTAACAATTACTTATTGTACGACGCTTGATTAGCCTAACCGAGCGTGTGAGCGAGTATGCTATTTCTAATTTCCAGCGGCGCAGTTTAGCACTCGCTAACGTAATGACAAAATTTAAGACAATCTAATAAAAGTTCTTCATTTTCTTATTTTTTAATAAATTATTGTCTTATAATTTCCTAGCGCACATATATCTCAAAATTATTTTCGCTTGTCTCACAGACCTTCGGAATTTTCGAAAGAACGACGGAGCCGTCATCAAACCTTTCGTGATCTTGGAATCTGAAAGTCAATCGGCCGAAAGAAGGGGAAGAGGAATGCCCGCCCTCTTCGATGAAATCAAGGAAATTGGCGGTGGACGTTCTCTCGCCATGTAGGCCGGCGAGATTCTTACCGGGCCTACTTCTCGGCCTCCGGCCTCCTTTCAATTAACGCCTTTCCCGGGCGATACGCTTCTCCCTTTCTTTGTTCCCGGTGAATACCTCGCGGGAGGGAGAAGAAGAGACACCAAGGGTGGAGAGAAAAGTCTTTATCACGAAAGCGAGAGCGTCGGCTTCACACCGGGAAACGACGACGGTGAAGGAGCGGTAAAGAGAGGGTGCAGGTGGGTGAAGAGGGCGGAGAAGGGATCGGACGGAGGATGGCGTGTTATGGGGTTTTCACGGGTGGTGCTCGCGGGAATTTGCATACAGAGCATCTGTCACCAGCCCCTTAGCCCAGCTCCGGCCATTCTCGACTCGGAATATCTCCCGGCGCGGATCTAGGGGATAATGGGGACCATTCTTATGGTAAATCGGACGGGGGAGGGATTGCCTGTGATTCGGCGCGGCGCGCTACCTTAAGAAACTGCCGCGCCTAGTGCGCGCAAATAGCAGCCGATCGCGATGTAACCGCCCGGATTTGGAGATTGCGCGAGTCCGCGGCGCGTGGTCGATTTTCCTCGGTTTCGTCATCGCAATCGCAAAGTAGATCATTTCTAATTATAATAATTAATAAACTATACTGCAAGATTTCTAAAGTGTGTAAGATTTAATAATTGGATCTGTTTTAATACAATCTTCGGTAATTAGATTAGTTTTAATATGATCTTTTACGACAGAGAAATGCAAATATGAACTGATGCGTAGTAATTTTAAGTAGATCTGTATAATGGTTATGCCACTCCTAACACGAAGACGCAATTAATGTTATAGCGTTTTATGAACTTTCGGTCACATTATCTCTTATCGAGAGGACTTAGACTCACGGACATTTGGTAGTTTAGTTCAGTCGAGAAAGACGGCAAGAAAAGTTTAACGATGTACCGTCGAGTATCTCTCGCTTAAATTAATCGACAGCAACACCCCGGTAATTAGATACCGCTATTAGCCGTGACTCTCACCCCGCTATACATATAACGCGCAATACCTCCATTTACAATTTTCTCTTTACTACCACCTCGCATCAACCATCGTCCATGTTAATGCACGTAATAAATGCCGGAGTAAATTTAAACACCGCACGCATATATGCCTAGTTAAGTCCCCCAAAATTTCATTACACATACGCGACGCGCAAAAAAATGCCATCTGCATACTATAATTTTTCACCGTACACAGCTTTTATTTTTAAAATTATTTTCATATTATATTCTGAGTTTTCGTGCTATTTTTAATTATTAATAATAATTTTTAAAAGATTTTACGATAAATGGCTTTATGTGGATAAAAGAGACATTTAATTGCGACAATGAATTGCATTAAATAAATTGCTCTTCGCGCTAAATAAATTATTCACAAACGTATCAAAATATTTAGTTGGAGTGCTAGAAAGATATTGATCGATTAAGAATATTATAGATTTAAAAAATAAGCTAATAAATTTTAATGTAATCTTACAAACCTGACTTACATATATTTGATAGTAAATTGATTAATTAAAACGAAATAAAAATCACTCGTAATGACTAGATTTGGGAGCTTTCGACGGTTTGTCGAGCTCGTCGTCGACCTCGATCCCTGTCGCCCCCATCTCTCTATCGTTCTCTTCTACGATCTCCGAAAATGGCTTTCCGAGCACGAATCGCGCAACACATTGAAATTCACCGCGAATCTCGCTTTCCATCTCTATTCCCGTCAGCCAAGAACGAAGCCACGCGCTTTGATCCGCAAGCCACCATCCCTCTCGCTCCTTCTCTCACCTACGCGCAGAGAGTCAGCTACCTATCTATTCTTCCTCCCCCCCCCCATTTCTCCCTCACGCGTCGTTCTGTTTTACTCTCCAAGCACATCCGCCTTCGCGTCCGCCGCGACGCCCTTTAATTTAGCGCCGGGTTCCGTCCCTCCGTGTCCCTATCTCATCCGTCTGTCTCTCGCAAGCGATCGATTCGCACGCACGCGCCTATTCCTCTCTCTTTCTTTCCCTCTATCTCTCTCTTTGGATCGTTGCGCGTGTTTTTGCATCTCGCGGAACACCGGTATTTACGGGGACCACACGCCGAGGTTTCAATCGTTCTCGCACTTGTTAGTTTGTCGCATTCCACTCACTTCGTCTTTATCTCGTCTACTTGTCACGCGCATGATCGATTTACATGTGTCATTCAGTCTTCCTATTTTCTCCTACCCCCCCCCCCCTCTGTTTATCTTGTACGTAAGAGTAGATGGATCGCGGTCAATGATTGATCGCCAATGAACGATCTCTAAATCAAGAGATCTGTCAATTTAATTAATATGCAAGATATCTTACAATTAGATGCGATGAAGATAAGATTTTAATAATAGGTTTCTCGCCTAATTTATAGTACATTTTTTCTGATTAAAATAATTTCAACACGTGTAGCTTTTAGTTAAGCATTTAGTTAAGCAATTTTTCGTGAACTGAATTTCAATTTAAAAGCAAATAACTTGTTTTAATACTTCGTTAAAAAAAAATACTAGTATTTAGTAGCTTTTTTCGGTTTGTCAATTATTTGTTCGGCTTTGTCCGACATTTTGTAGAGGTTTACAGATGACTCGTTCTAACATTCTTCTCTCATTAATCCCTAATTAGTATTAAATGGTACACTTCTTAAATTTCGAAAATAATATCCCCTTTTCTTTTTGTGTATTCTTTGAAAGAACGTAACTTCTAGAATATGAATAAATTTCTCCCTGCCTTAAATGTTTGCTCGGTTTTTGTACCATCTGTTGTATTTTGCGCGTGGTAGTGGCAGTGGTGTTTGCAAAGGTTTGCCGAATTTCGATGGGTTCTCGTTTGGACGGTTCTGCCTAACAAAGGGCTCCATTGTGGAAACCCGGGCACAGACGAATGGAATTTCGACGCTCTGAAACTATATTAACCCTTTGCTTTGAAAACGCTATAGTGGTACAAGCCTTTTACTTGACGAGCCACACCACTATTGTGTACGTACGCAATTGAATTTTTTTCGCTTAACGTATTTTCAATCAAACGCAAAATATTCTGCTATAATTGGAATCAATTGTTGGAGAAATATTGTAGACTAAAAAATATTACATAAAAGTGAAGAAAACCTTCACAACACAATGTTATTTTTAAAACTATTCAAAAAATATATAAATGTCTTCAAAATACAGAAAGCAAAAAAAAATTATCTTTTGTCTCTTGTGAAGAAAAGTAGATTGTATAATTGAGGTATAATTTATATTACTTTTCAAAATAAAGCAATTTACTTTAAATTGCAATGTTCTCCTTTCGCGCAAACTTTTAGGTGAAAAATAATATAAGTTGCGAGGTCGGCAAGTCTTGTAACGCAGATACAAGTGAAATAAACACAATTTTTTCGCGCATTTAAATATTTTCTTCATTCTGTATAATCTAGAAAGAAAAAAAAACACCGCAACGCGCTTTGAATTTTATCAAGACCCGAAATCATGAAATATAGACGTCAAGAGGGTTTGCCGACGTTTCCACAAAAGTTTCAGTTTGCTTCGATTCCATTAACGTTTCCATTTTCCGATATCGCTTCACGCGATGAAAAAGATCCAAGTTCAATGATTGCAACATCGGTTTTCTCCGATGAAAAAGAATCCAAACCAATATTTATAATACAATGTTCAAGAGCGTCTTTTCGAGTAAATTTTCTCAATACATTTGCCAAAAATACCCAAAAAAATATTCCACTTAGATAAAAAATTGCTTATTACTAATTTTAAAGATTAAAACGTGAAACTTACTTCGCGTTTATTCTAAAACATTACGTGCCACATATTCTAGCAGTTATTTACACGCGGCGTAAACGAATGGCCTAATCTCCGCCCCAAAGAAGAATGCCAAAAGTTCCCGACCGATCACAGCGAATCCGGCGTTATTATCGAATTATCGCGGCTAAAATCGTAATTGTCGCTGCGTGGAACGTGGCGCGTTGCCATAATACACGGGGACGAGTTTAACGCGAGTTTGACGGGAAAAGTCGGGCTCGACCCTTCGGCGTCTGCGGGTTGAGGGAAGGGCCTCACTCTCGCTCTCCCTCTCGAGAGACGTGGAGGACTCGACCCTTCGAGAGCGCAAGAACGCGCTGGGGGCCCTCTCCCGAAGAAGGGTGAAAAATTGCCAGCGACTTATTAAACGGAAAACTTGGCCGCCCCCGGGACGGCACGGGACGAGACAGCGGCGGGACCCGGCCGTGTGCCCGCGCCATGATATATGTATGCCCATCGGGTAAGAAAGTTTTGACGAGCGCGAGCGACTGCCGGCTGCGTTATTATTGGCGATAAATTGTCCAAGTGCGCCGCTCTCTCGGCACGGCCGGCCGACTGACGCGAAAATGAATGAATGAATCTGCGCGAGATCGCGCGCTGGCGAGCACGAATGATCGCCGGATGAGCACAAGTACCGCTTGCGAAAACGATGTTTCTTAGCTACAGATTAGAAGGCAAACTGAAGGAGAAATTATTATTTCAGTATCAAAATATCTATAGTTTGATTAGCTTATTAATTAATTAATGTCAAAAATTAAAATAATTTAACTCCGTCAATCTTTAGTTTAAAAAAATGGATTCCAAGTTTATTAAAAATTAGTAGCATGACAATATTACATCGTAAACGTCACTTTTTATTCCTTTTATCTTAAATGGCTTCTTAAATAACGGCCAGCTTTCCACGATTCAAAGTGCACGTTATTTATGGTATTTTTCTCGCATTATCTCTCGCCGGGATTTCGACGAGAAAGCGTCGTAAAAGTCGATCGTTAAAAAATTTTAAATCGCGTTATGGGATGAAAATTGTCCACTAAATAGTAGGTCTGACGTGAAACGAACTGTCGACCGGTGTGTCGCTGTCGCAACGAGAATGTCGTTTTATATCTAAGCCGGCATCTCTCTGCGGAGATGCGTAGAGCTGATGCCCCCTCCTTCCCCCCCCCCCCCGCTTGCCCCGGCGGCTGCTTAGAAACCACATATAGTGGACTTGGCGTTTTACTACCGGCATGAAACGAATTTCTTTCAAAACATCGCACACGTCAGTCAGACAAGAGCGGTTTCGGGCATAGAGTTTATCGCGTAGATTGCCGATATCCATATGCAATGCGTCTACTAAAAAAATTAATGGAAATTGATGACGTGATCGTCACGCACTTTTACGATTGCCCAGCCTTTATGCGATTATCTACGACGCATAATTAAACGAAGCGGAAGCGTATTCGACGAGCTTTTGCGTATCTCACAATATTCCGTTCGAGCATGTGTTTTATTCACGAGGTTACGCGGTGCGCGTGTATAAATTCGACATTTAACACAGAAAATCTTTGAGCGCTGTGGATAGCCAATAAACCTCTTGCATACTCCTAATAATATACCTAACGTCACATTATAGCTTATAATATCTCATTAGAATCATCGACGCAAATTTATTTCTTTTATTTGCAATCATTTTTGAGCCCGCTTTAAATTTACAATTTATTATGCAAAGTATGCTTTAGACGATTACGTTATCTCATTTTTCCATCTTTGTAACATTCGAATCTGACTTCATGAAATTTTATCAATTTATCAATCTCTTAGTATCGATACGTCTTTTCCGTCCGTGCGCTTTCAACTCTTGCGTTCAAATTGATCAATCATCGGGTTTCAATTCCCGGATAGATCGGCCCCTGGACGATTTCGTTTAAGAACGTCGTTCCGTATCCGAACCGACATTTCTCTCCGAGAGATTCGCTCGCAGTGCTCGCTTGTTCTTCCCTACGTTCTTCCTAAAGACGCGCGCGCATACGCGACTTCCCGGATAATTCAAGGCGATAAGCCTCGTCGCCGATGAGAGGGTTTATCGTTAAGGAAGGTTTCCCTAAGCTACGCCGCACTGACGACAGGGTGCGACAACCAACCCCTCTTTCTTTCGCCCTCTCTCTCCCTTCTTCCCGATTTCTCTGCCTAACGGAGATTCAAAGCGTAGAGCAGGAGGGTAAGTAAGAAACTACCTGAAAGAGGAGGATCAGCGGGAACGAGATTTAAGCCGGTGACTCGTAAATCGCAGCGGTTCGCGTCGATTCGCGTCCTTTTCCTCCTCCTACTCATCGAGAGTCGATTGGCTCGGATGAGATCGATCGATTGGCAAAGCGCCGGGAAAATGAGAGGAAAATGAGCGGGCGCGCACACGGAAGAAAATGACCGATTAAGAGTGACGTGGACAATCCTGTGATTGCATTTACCGCCGCGTCGGTTTAAGCGCGGTTGTGAAATTCTATGCTGACAGTTATTGACCGCGTCGATGGCATGCGGGTAGGAAAATTCGAACCAAACGTTACAGCGATGCACTCGACGCGACACGAATTTACGAGCCCCGTTCGGGTGCGTTTTTCCGGCGCGCAACGAGACGTCCCCTCGTGCAAAGTGATCGCTCGATTTTTACGTCCTGGAATTTTGAAGGCTACAAGTGAGCGAGTCCTTGGCCAACTTTTCGCGCGCGGACAATCGCGAAAGTGCGTAGCGAGTAACGGCTCGCAGTTCGACAGTGTTCTGATTGAGCCTTTCGCTTGTCCTCAATTTCTCCGGTCATGTTTTACACGAAATTATATTAACATGTTTATATGTCGTATAATTTGCGTTTAAGTGACGCGTGTATTTCAGTCGATCACCGTAAGAAAAAAAGCAATCCACCTTACAATATTCTTTCCAGTGGTTTTTTTTTTCTTCGAGCAATTTTTTTCACTAAGAGAGAATTGCTTCGGGATTGCGTCCTATGTCGCATAACTGTCGATCCAATTTCATGGTGCAGCGCGATGCTTCGAAATTGTTATCCATCGGTCTCGGCGTTACGATCGACTTAACACTTATTTTCTGGACACGATGTTCCTGGGAATCGGAATCCACGAGGCCGTGCGATCTCAGGGGCGAGGTTATTCCAGGCCGATGCCGGTGCAGGGCCGCTGGTCGCTCGACCGGCCATGTTTTTTGCCCGACTAGTCCCCGCGACGGCTGTATCGAGAGAGAGAGAGAGAGAGAGAGAGAGAGAGAGAGAGAGAAAGAAAGAAAGAGAGAGAAAACAGCCCTGGCAAGGAGGCAAAATGCGAGTAATCTGAGCACCGATTCATCCCGCTGCATCGATCGATGCCATCGCGTGTCGATCGAGAGTCGCATTTTCTCTTAAAAAAGTTGGAACGCCCAAGCGCGCTTAAATTAATCTGTTCAGCCTACCCTTCGTGGAAAAAAAGAGATACAATCACGTATTCCCGTGATAGAAAAAAATGTTGAGATTAATTTGTTTACGCTGAAATTGAAATTGAAACGATGAATCTAATTCCATTTAATTACGATCATTTAAACATGTTCAGATCTTTAAAAAGATTTGGAGCTAATGATTTGCGTTATTTGATCTTTTTTCGAAATTGAGCGAAATTAATCTTCAAAAAAATAATATAAATTTAATGAAAAATTTTGATATACAAGATTTGTGCTTTAAATGATACTAACAGAACCCATTGATTCAACCACTGTCGACATTAACATCCATTCGTGTGTTCCTCGCGTTGAAAATCATATTAATTATGCCCCATTACTTTGCACCACATCCTTCACGTGCGACCGAGAAGAAGCCAAGGGCTCATAAATTTCCGAAATTAAACGGCCGTCGAAGAACTGGAAATTAGACGACAGGCGGCGAAGGGAAGAGCACCGGAGTCCGGGATGAGGGCGTGGAACGGGTGGCCTCGCGAAGTTCCGAAGGACCCTTCGTCCTTCGGGAGTGTCTTGAGGAGAAGACAGCAGCGGGTAGAGTCCCTAACGAACTTATCCCGAAGGCTGAGTGCCACCTCCGGCGCTGGAGACGTATACGCGCGTTTCCCTTCCATAGGCGTACTTGATTTTTCATAAATATAGCACATGTATTTAAAAGAAATGTACCTGAATATATAAATATAAATAGGTACTTAAAAAAAATAATGCAAGTAAGTATGTCTAATACATTGAAAGCGCAACAAGAAATTGCAAAAATCTATTTAAATATAACTACAGAAAATAAAGTAGCTGGTTCAGAAAAGAGAAAAATCTAAATCACTTTAGAAATCTAAGACGAAGAATAAAATTCTCCAGATGCGGCAAGCTAAAATTTGAGTTAGATATGCTGCGCCTATGCAGTATACTTTCACGCGGCGTATTAAAGAGAAAGGAAAAAACGAAGGGAAGAGGGCGAACGGAGCCCTGCGGAAGAAAACTCACTTTCCGCATCGAATCAGTCGGCTCCTCCATCCTTTTGCCCGCGCGTATACCCTTTTTCTCGGAGTCGAAATCGAAGAAAAACTTACGGGAATTCACGCGCGGAAGAAGAAAGGATAGTGAAGAATGGAATGAGGGAGAGAAATATATCCGCGTGAAGCGGAAAATATGCGTGAAAGCGACGCGTATCCAAGAAGAAAGAAAAAATCGATGATGCGCCGTGCGGATAACGCGGGATTCGCGCACGCGACCGATCGCTTCGTCTTAAAGTGGCATCCTCGTAGGAAGGACGAGATGTAACGACGAGAAACGATTCGCACGCTGGGGGCGTAGATTACGATTCACCTTATCCTCCTACTCTTCGTCTGATCGTAAGCGAGACCGTTTGCAGATAAACGATCAAGATGGTCACTTTATTCCTATCCGAATTAACGCGAATTGTTATCGATAAACGTGTATTTACGTATTTCCGATACAAAACGTTTTATTTCGCCGTAATTCTCGATCTTCTAATTTTTTTTTCGCAAAAAAAATATATATATTAATTTTTAAGCATTTATTTTGCAAAGTTATGTTTCTCTTCTAAAATGGGAAAAGTTAATCCGTCTCGATGATGTTTCGAATCTTTTTCCGTTTGAAAAATAAACTGAATAAACCTTAATATTAATGCAACGCACATACGTGATTTTACGGCCTTTTAAGCGCAACTAATAAAACGCGATATATTTTACATTATCACGCCAGGAATGTCGCTATCGCTTAATCTTAACGCAAACGTGCATCTGCAAACTCGTACACGGCGACTAAATCGTTGTCCGTGATTTCTACCGGCTTAATCGCTGTTTCGCGTCGTTTATAATTAATGCGACACAATAACACACATCGACGCCAAACGTAGCCGACATACCGTCCCTTTCTCTTCCCCGTTCCATGCTCGTTTCTTTTCTACACCGACAAACATCTTTTTTCCTCTAACGTTCCATTCGTCTAACTCCGATGACTGTTCATCGTCGTTTCACAAATAACACCGCAATCGGCAACCGTAATGAGTCGCCACAAAAAAAAAGTAGCGCGGTGGAATTAAAGCGGGGCACGATTCCCGCACTAAACGCTCACGCGAACGGATTTATCCGCATTCTATTAGCGCTCCGTGCGTTCCCCATAAAACGGCCCGGGATATAAAGTCGGTGCCCCTTGCCGGACGAAAGAGAGGCCGACCTCCGAGAGAAGCGCTTTACTTTGTACTTCGGAGCATTTACTATACTGGAGGAAGCACAGTCCGTGTTTTAAGACGTGCGAAGCGTGGCTCGCGGGCGAGAGAAACGCCGGGATTTTGTGGCGGTGATCAGGATCAGGGTAATTTACCGTGTAAAGTGCTCTTTTCCGGTAATTCACCCGTAAGATCTCGGAACGATAATTTTCGTTTGCTAATTGTGAATAAATTATTACAATCTATGTACGGTGACCAAAAAATGATTAACTTTCGAGTACAATTTTAATTTAAAGCTTAATTTTTAAAAAATATATTAAAAATTGGAAAGATGCGATAAGTACACGGAAAAAAAAATTGCTGCTGCCACAACTAATCATGGTTTGCTGAAACTGTATTTGCTGCTGTAACAACCAAAATCGCTACTATATAACAAATATTTGCTGCTGTTGCTAATACGTCGGCATAGTAGCAAAATTTGTAGATGATCGCATGTCTGTTACAGTCATTTTATTTAGCAACATAAAGTTAACTGTCTCAGCTACCTGATACATGTATGGAAAAGAAAATTGTCTTTGCCATAGCAAACCATATTTGCTGAAACTATGTTTGCTATCAAATTTGCTACTATACAAAAAAGGTTTGCTGTCCTAGCTATCTGATATATCTTACTTAGCAAAGGCATATAAGTATTGCTCAACAATGATACATTTCACGTTACGTGTGCCATCGACTTTTGAACTGGCAATGAATATCGGAATGTCTTAGGCGCACAAGATAAGCCGATATATCAATCGATTGAAAATACGCGCTTTTTAAAAAGAACATCGACGGCGCGATAGTGGCGCAGCGGTGATACGCAGTGCTACATGCTACGTGCTACATCGAAGGTATAAACGTTTTCTCCTTGTCTTTCGAAGCTTGTTTTTGAGATCATGTCGAGCACAAGTGCGTGTAGTACATATTATTTATTAACTAAATGGGGATTTTCTCCTGAAATAATAGCGAACTTTACAGGTAAGTAAGTCAATTTATTTTTGATAAAAATGGTAAGAGTAACGTATAACTTGGACTCGTTTGGACGAGGGGAGTGAAATCTGAGGAATGAAGGGAAAATCCATTGCAACCATCTTGATTGATGAGATTTTGCGTACATATAACACACGATATATCTATTTTCACGTCCCATTGACATGATTTTAACCGAGCCATCGTTGGGATTTAAGGTAATGTATTTCGTACATGAATACGGAATACGTAACCATATCGTTATTTCGTATAATTAATCGTCATCGTCATCTTGATTAATCATATCCCTTCTTTTCCCTCAAGCTTCAACCCTGCGGAAATATGCTCGGTTCAGATATTCCTACGTCCATTTTCTTTCCCAGGTAGTAAAGTCCTTATGACGTTATTATGATGTCAAATGATGTACCCTTGCTACTTGGGATGGTTATCTTATCGTTTAGCGAGTGATTAAGAAAATTTATAGTTTTATTGATACATATTGCGCTGTCTAATATTTAACTCTAATATATCATGTTTTTTTATCTTCTACTTGCTTTAATTTTAGCTCAAGAAATTGAAGCAGATCAATTGAATATTTTAACGGAAGAAGATCTTAAGAGTTTAATCCCAAACATAGGACCGCGAAGAAAATTTCAAAGTATTGTTATGAAACAATATCTAAATGAAAGAGAGGTATTCATTTAACATTCTACTTTTCTTCACATTACTTTGTCGAGTAAGGCAATCTACCTTACCATATAAATAACATTAATATATTGATATAAATGTTTGCCAAGATTCAACAGTTACATCCGGAAGAAAATTCTAATACAATTAATCATGAACAACAGTCACTAGCTGCACAACAAGAACAAGTAGAAAATCCTATAAAGCAGAAAAATATAGAGAGCAATATACACAATCAAGATATTATATACTACCTACAATCATTGCCTGAAACTCAGCAGAGTATTTCGGACAATGTCTCTGTCGCTACTAGTGAACTTAATGGTGAGAACAAAACATTCTTATGTTAATCTTAATCTAATTATATATATGTTTAATATTAACTATTATTATAAATAATAACTTTTCTGACTAGATGTATTACTTGAAAATAAAGAAAATCAATTAGGGGTGAAACGACATCTGACTGATGATGAATATGTAAGAAGAATATATTAAAATAAAAATATTTAAATTTGTTATGTTTCTTATTATTGTGTTTATTATTGCAGAATCTTGAAGCTGTGTTAAAAAAATCTGAAGAAGGCTTATTGGTGCTAAGTTCATACCAAAAAGAAAAAAGGTTGAATAATGATATGCGAAATAAGCTTGCAAAATTAATTGTTAGTAATGAGCTGTCACCTAACATAAACTGCAGTATTACAAGCAGCAGAGCATTATTTTTAAGCGAAGAAGTACAAAAATTATTTCCTACTGAAGAAAAGGTAAGTTAAGTTTAGTTCGTGTATAATACAGTAATAATAACATTAATAATAATAATAAAACAATAAAATACGTATATATAAATAACAAAAATAAACATATAAATGTACAATTTACATATTGCTATTTTGGTCTGGAATTATTTTGTTAACATTATTTGTTCTTGCAGAGTGTCTGGTATATAAAGCATAAGAAAGGAGAGTCACAAGGAAGAGGTAAAATAATCACAAAATACTATTCCACACGAAGACAACTTATCAAAGCTGGTTTGTTATCTTTAAAGTCTACTATACCTGTTGTAACAGCTGTGACTGAAAGTAAGTTCTACTGAGAAAAGTTTAAATATATTGCGAGAAAAATGAATTTAGTGATATTTATATCAGCAGTATATATTGTACATGTCTGTGTTTATGTTCTGTACGTGTACCTATGTGATAACAAATTATTGTAAAATGAAGAGTATCATTAATATTTATTATTGCGTTTTTTGTAGATGAGTTGAGTGACGCTGACATTGCTAATTATGAAGAATATTTGTTATGGCTGAAGAATAATTCTAGACCATGGCAAAAAGTCACTACATATTGGTCTCAAACTTCAAAAAAACGAGTTCAAGATCTTATAACTAATAGTCAGCCTTGTTATGAGTATATAGATCAGTTTCCAGCTCTCTCTGATCCATTAGGTTATCTATTAGTGAGTATAATATAGTATATATATATATATATATATATATATATATATATATATATATATATATTATGTTATATAAAATCAAATAAAATGTTATATATTATACAGAAATATATGTTTTATTTTAAGCTGGAACAAGATTTTGAAATATTACATCCAGAACACGGTTTAAAACTTTATATTGCTTGGCCAAAATTATCAGAATTTATAACTGACAGAGTGAATTTTAAAGCTAAAAAGCGTTTGGATAATGTTTTGACACCTGGTAAGATTTTAATAATGTCTCATTTTACAGTGATATTGTGTAGCGATTTTATATTCAACTTATTTTGTAATATATTTATATATATATTATGTTGCTATTATGATATGTATATATTATGATTATATTTGTAATATAATTATTCATATTTCTATAGAGGGCACCAAAGTTGCAATTATATCGTTAATGCCTCATTTGTTCCCTGTAATCACGATTAAAAAAGGTAAACCAAGAGATTGGAGACCTTCTAGGGAAGAATGTGAAGAAGCATTTCTTTTACATGTGAAGGTAAATATACAATTAAATTGATTTTACTTTTCAATCTTTCTTTTTTTATGTTGCATTTTTTGTTGAATTAAAGCCTATATACCATATTATAAGTTAATTATTTTAATATTATTCTAAAAATACGTTAATATTCTGCAGACGATTACTGATTTGGATGCAAGATTAGAAGAGCGTACGAAAAAATTGCGATCATTTGGTGTGACCTCGCAGCCCATTACAGTGATAGTTGGTCCCAGCTTTGATGAAATTCATCAGTGCTTTGTTGTAATCAACAACTTGCGATATGAAGTAGAAACACCACTGAAAGGTATAGACCTCGTTTTTAAAATATGTACTGCTTTAAATATTGAATATCCTCTCGAAATAAGGCAACTCTTCATGTTTTTGCAAAGAGCTGTATACAATTTTGAAACTTTGTGGGATAAGCATAAAAACTCTCAACTCACTTGTAGTGTTCTTGCTTTGATTAAAGAATACAAAAGATTATAAATCTTTTTTCCAAAAGTATTTCATTAGCGTCATGCCTAAGTGTTTTTTATGTAAAAAAACAGAAACATCTGTCAATGGTTTATTTATGCATTTTGATTTTAAACATCGTGCTCATTCATTCACAGTTTTTAAATGTGGTGAAAATGGATGTTATCGACAATGGTCGTTGCGAAATTCATTGCGAAAACATTTAGTTGGACCTAATCATAATTTTCCTGCTTGGTCTACTATTAAGTCTACTCATGAACATCGTATTGATTGTAATAACGCTGAAATTTTTAATGAATGTATTAACCAGGTTAATACAAGTAATTCTGATATATTATCAACAGAAATTGGTGCCAAAAATTATTTGCGTGAAATAACTCTTATTGACAATGAGTCTATTATAAAAGATCGCAGTAATGCTTTTGTTGCAAAATTATATAATAAACCTTCAATCCCACGAAACCATATTCAATCCATTATTGATGATATTATATTTCTAATAAGTCGCCATAGTTCCATTTTAAAAGAAAAAATTGTTTCACACTTAAATACACTTGGTTCTGATAATGAAACAATGAAAGATATAACATCAATATTGGATTGTCTAGAACATTCATTCAACCATCTTCAGAATGAGTACCAACGTGTTAAATATTTTAAGTCTTCTACTAATTATATAGCTCCTATTAAGTATTGCATAGGTAACAGAAGGGTATGTAAAGATACTGGATCATTTCTTGTTGAAAAAGTTAAAGACGTTTATAGTTATTTCATACCTTTGAGACAGGTATTACAACAATTTTTTGAACTGCCTGATGCATTTACTGCTACAATGCATTACATTAATTCACTTAAAGATTCAGATAGTGTAAAGAACTTTATTCAATCTAAACTTTGGTGTCAGAAGAGAAAGAACTTTGACAGTAATGCTATTGTTTTACCACTTTTTATTTATTATGATGATTGGGAAGTGAATAATCCATTGGGATCTCATAGTGCTGCTCTTGGAGGAGTATATTGTTACGTACCCTGTCTGCCACCTGAATGCATATCTCGTTTGGAGAATATTTTCTTAGTTCTCTTGTTTCAATCTCAAGACCGAAAAGAATTTGGGAACAAACAAATATTTGCACCTTTGATTGAGGAGCTTAATTTTTTAGAACAAAACGGGATAACAGTTACTATAAACGGTAATATCCATAAAATCTACTTTGTACTAGGTTTACTATTTGGCGACAATTTAGGACTCCATGCTATGTGTGGTTTTCTTCAAAGTTTTCGTGCTAACTATGCATGTAGATTTTGCAAATTACATCGCACTCTTTGTGGAACTACCTGTCTTGAAGACGAAACTGTTCTCAGAACACATACATCTTATGTAACTGATTTAGCCTTAGAAAATAGTTCACTTACTGGAATTACAGAAGAATGCGTCTTTAATGAAGTCAATTCATTTCATGTGACTGATAATGCTTATGTTGACATCATGCATGATGTTTTAGAAGGTATTGCTCACTATGATATGATTCCAATAATAAGTCATTTTATTGACATCGGTGATTTTAACTTGTCAAATCTCAATCACAGTGTGCAAATGTTTCATTATGGTCCTGGTGTACAAAATAAACCACCTTATATTGATAATGATTTTGCAACAAAAAGCAAACTAAAAATGACAGCCTCAGAAATGTTTATCTTTTGTAGACTTTTCGGTGTTATTATTGGACATTGTGTGAAATCATATAATGATCCATTTTGGAAATTGTATTTGTTATTAAAAGAAATTCTTGAACTTTTGCAAAGTAGATCAGTGTCAGACGATTTTGCTTCTGCATTTAAAGTATTAGTTTTGGAACACCATAACCAATATATGAAATGCACGAACGAACGTTTAAAACCAAAACATCATCATCTTGTTCACTATTCACGCGTCATGATGCAATCTGGTCCACTTATTTTATTATCTGCGATGAGGCTTGAAGGATTTCATAAAGCTCTTAAGAAAATTGCTAAAGTTATAACGTCAAGAAAAAATATTGCTTTTTCCATTGCTACTCGTTATCAACTTTCGTTTTGTTATAAACTAATGGCTCAGGAAAGTATTATTCCAACTTTTGAAGTAGGATCAGGAAATATTAATATTACTAAACACGATCGCTTTAACTATTTTGCACCATTCTTGCCAACTAATATACTTCGTGATCCACATTCTTTTATTACAAACTTTGTTAATTATAAAGGCACTCGGTATCAATCCAAAATGGTATTGGTTTGTGGAACGGACGAAAATTCCTGTCCTATTTTTGCAGAAATTCAACACATTATTCTTCATCAAAATAATCTTTTTTTTATTTGTTTCTCTGTTCTAAATATGGGCCTTAATTGTGATATTGGTGGTTTTGAAGTAGAACGAAGTACTAAGTGGATTTTTATTAAATATGAAGACTTATTGGATCCTTTTCCTTTGTTCATTTATACTATGGCAACTGGTGAGCGATATATTATTTTACATCATCCTGTGTGATATTACTTTTCACCTAATGTCATACTTTCCTGAGTCTGTTTACATGTTTATGTGTGTAATACAATACCATATATTTTATATGAAGATATTTTATGTTAAAATGAGTAAATTTTTTTATTTATTAATTTTATATGAAAAGAGCACACACGTTATATGCGTTATTGTTAAGTACTTATAATATTAAATATAATTTCGTAATACTAAGTAATCTCTTTTACAATACACTTATAATACTTTTTTCAACAAAATTGTTTTTGCAATGTATATCGGCGTAATTTTGTATTTTAGTGTATTAGTTATGTATAATAAGAATTAGTACTCATATGTATAAGGAAGGTAAATATAAAAATATAATTTTGCATGTGTGATTTTACTTTTTCCTTATATTTTTTTTAGCCTCCATAAGTCAATAAAATTATTTAACTATCAATTATAGCTACCGTTTATATATATACCATTTTTACTGCCATTGATATTATTTTAGCTGTGGGACAAACCTCGAATATAAACGTCATTTTGGGTAGATTTGCTGACATAGCTAAAATATTAGCAATGATACCAAAACTTACAGCTCTAACAGCTAAACAATGTGCGCGTCACAACTAATTGTTGTTATGCATACTGCCATAGCTATTTTCTGCAGTGTGTACTGCAGCTAAATCTTTAGCTGCCACAGTTACAAGCCTTTCAGCTAATAAAAATAGATCTCGCAACAACAACTTTAGGTGTCCCTATAATACAAGCGAAGTTTAGTTACAGGACCTAGTTTTTAGCTGTGACAGTTAAATTTTTTTTTCCGTGTAGCAACTTCCTTCGATATTTTTTTTGGAAAAAAACGACTCCAAATCGATTAAAGAATTTGTTGTTAAAAGAATCTTCGAATTTTGGAATAGTCTATATATATTGAAGATTTTTCTAATAATATATAAAATAAGCAAATATGTATTCACGACAATGAAGCGTCGACAGATCGCCGTGCAACTTTGCCACAAAATAGATGGTGACCACCGAAGCGAGGCGGAAATCGCAAAGAGCGCGAAAAGTAACGCGAACGAAATGGAATCGCGATGCCACAATGCTTCTTCCAGACGACTTTTCCCCCGCGATGGTCACGGTTCGGTCGTCACCCTCAAAATTATCCCACGTAAAAAACGAGCTTCGAAACCGGGCTGGGAGCAAATGCGATCGAGGGGCGAGTTTTTACAACTTTTCTAAATCTTTGGGTTCGCAGTACCTTTCCAAGTGTAGGAAGATAATTCTTGAATTAACGGTCTTTCCTTAAAATGACTCCCCAAAGACCTTAATCTACAATTCTATGATGAAGAAATAACATCCCACTACTATTTCTTGTGAAATAAAAACTTTTTGTGTAAAATTGAAAAAAAGTTATAAAAAGCACGTTGTTACGAACAAAATGCAAAGCTTGATCACACACGTAAACTAAATTTCAAACAAAATTGACCTTCTCCAACCGGATGTGCAACGGCTATTTCATCGATCAATAATTTTCATAGTCGCATCGCGGCGCGCCTTTCCTCGCAAACGTATGCTTGCGGAATGCATAAGAAGAATGGGTATAGGCGAAGCGACCACCGAGCTCTCTATCCAGCGCACATTCATCGTTGTAAGACCGCGATGCACATCCAGCGTTCAAGCCGCAGTCCCGTAAAAATGCACAACGAAGCCAAAGGCAGCAGGTAAGTCTCGTTCTTAGACTATCATCCTGCATTCATCACTCTATCGCGGTACATAGGTATAATCTTATTACAACCACTTCCCTAAGAAAAATTACAAAATTTAATTCAATTTAACAGCACGCATTTTCACAAAATCAACAAAATCTTCATTTTAACGTATATTCCGCGACATTTTGTTGTGTCCATCATTTTTATACATTATTTTATATATCAGAATAATATCAAAAATGTGCCATTTTTTTTTTACCAAAATAGGCCTATATATAACTTTTCGATAAGCTGAAAGTTGAAGCGAGAGATTGGTACGTGACCGCGACTTTTGACCTTTTCTCCACTTTCTCGGGGAAACTGAAGAAATCCGTAGCGACCGGATATGAAGCTCGTTACCGGCTAGAGATCATGCCCGCTTCTTCGATCATCCACGCATAATACGAGATGCACGCCTCGGCCCCGGCCCCGATCCTGGGCACAGTGCAAGCGAATCCTCCGTGCGTGACCGACGTATAGAGTTACGCGCGGCGCGGTCCCGCATTCCTAGTTACATACATGAAATTCGATATCGTTTGCGCGAAGACCGAAGACTCGCGAGACGAGAATGAATAAACGAGAAGGCAGGCCGTCGCGATCGATCGTTATCGCGTACCACGTACGGCTGCACTTGTCGATCCCGTGCGCTTTCGTACACGGCGAAGGAACCGGAGCGCGTCTCTCACTACCTTCGTCTTTCTCTCTTCCGCAGCATCCGATCCATCCCGCCGTATTTTTTCGCGCCGCGCTCTTCGATCTTCCGTTGCTCGAACTTAACGCATCGCGTTCCATCCTGCCCGAATTTTTATCGTGCTTCATGATGCAGAAAGAGAACGTGGGATTATACGAGAAGGAAGCTAGTGCATGTACCGTATGCCTGCGCTTGAATCGTGTTTGAACGTATCATGTATCTATGTTTCATTTCTCAAGCTTAACCACGTATTTACGATAACGAAAATTTACGAAAACTAACGATAAAGTTCCGGAAGAAGACACTTTTAGTCAAATTAATTATTCTAATCTTATAAAAAATTTATATTGCAGAAATTATTTCAATTTTCGGAGGAGCAAATATGTAGACCTAGTGAACTATTAGTATCGGGGTTACTGAGAGAAATCACACGACTCTTTTCTGCGTGAACCACCATTTTTCTACAAATTAGAACGCGATAATAAAAAGCTTAGACGGCCGTGGGAAGAAATCTTGATTGATCTCGCACGTTGCAATTTTTCCTACGAGAATAATAATCCATTTTACCATGATGATGTGTTTCGCACAATAATTCTCTTGATGCGAGTCGCATTTAAGTGAAAGCCGACCTGATTGCATCGCGTTTGCACGGCGAGACGTCGTTCGTAGAAGGCAGTCGTTTGTCGAGAGGCTCAAAATTGACCTCTTTTTCCATCAAATGGTACTTTTTGCTACCAGCATTGCGCTGCGTGCTGTTATTTTCGGCAAGACAGAATCATAAAATATTGCGGCCACCGGCGACAGTTCACGACGCGTCGTTCCACTTTATAACTTATCATCTCAACTTTTGCGAAAAACAAAAAAAGCTTAAATATATGTCATAAAATACAATCGAGGTCCGTGATATTGTAATTATGTAAAACAATTAATGTTTGGTATTTGTTGAGAAATAATCATAGAACATCTATGATTATTCTTTGCGAGAAAAAAATTAGTGAAATTTTAAGTGGAAGATTAGCAAATATTATTTCTCACAATAATAATAAAAATTAAAATTTCTCTCTCAAAATTATATTAAAAAATTAATATTATCCTGTAATGAAAATTACGATAGAATACGATAGAAGACAGACTACAACACGATACGACCATTGAAACGCGAAAAGCAATAAATCATTTCGTGCATGTTACCACTGCCAGCATTTAAGAAAAACTAAAGTAAGCTTTCACAGCAATACAGCAGCAAACTTTATGGCCCATAGATCACTCAACTAACGGAGTAAAATGAGATATGTTCATTTCCTTTACACAACCTGCTCGCACACGTACACAAGAGTTTAAAATTATTGCACATGGGATACTCAAATTACTTTCCTTGAATAATAGTGTAGTAATTAAAATTTGTCAATATAATAATAATATATGGCATGCAACCAAGTGTTCGCGACTTTACAACGGACGGGGTCATTTCAGATGCTCTTTAACGTTGAATTTACCGTCAATTGCTAGCATTAAAATACATCATTCATGGCGCAAAAGGGTTAGAGTATAGCCGTAAAAGGGATAATCCCTTTTCCATTGTGCGGTGGCTTAAACTCGACGACCTTCCGATTGCGCACGAGTATTCAAAGCGTGGGACGTGTGGGCGCGCGGAAAATCGTGCGGATGCATATGGCAACGTTAAGCCGCAATTATACGTTGGACTTAATCGCCGCGACTAAACTAAACGATTGCGTTTTTACTCTTTTGTGCGGCCACTGTCGGCTTGCCGATATCTGCAATTGCCGAGCAGTTCGCCGATATTTTACAATTTTGTATCCCCTCTTGCGCAATCGACGATCATGCGTGGGATACGAGTAGTCGGACAGAAGCTAAATGAGAATAAATTTTTATCTTTCTTTCTTCATTGGACTTGTCACTTTATCGACAAAAGATCGTGAATTATCTCGCACATGTATAGAATGATTTAAAAAGAGTAGAAAAATTTATGAATAAATACTCATTTCAATAAAAAACCTCTCTCTCTCTTTCTCTTTAAGATAAAATTTAAAAATGCTTAAAATTCTGGATTAAATTACAGGAAATGTTTCTTTGATAATGTACTCTTATATTAAAAATTTATTGATAGATAAAAAATTCTGTCTCTAATATTTGAAAATGTAAAAAAATATATTTTGCATATTGTTGGAATTCAGATATGATAATAATTGCAAAATATAACGGCGACATAAATAAATTGGTGGACGTATATTATCTCTGGGAAGAAGACTAAACGTAAAAGAAAAATATGATTATTCAAGAAGGGAATAGACGAAATACGGTAAAACTCATTTCGGCACCATTAAGCCTACAGCATCGTGTTTTATTGGATTATTTCGTGCTCACGGCGCTCACGAGACACACAATAGCTGTTCATACGGCTAATACCAGAAGAATGTACGCGACAGCAATCCGAATGAGACATCTGAATGGACAGAAAAGCGCCAGCCATTCCTCGTATCTAAGCAATGTTATTCTGCGAAGAATCCGACTGTACGCAATGTCCAGCGACACAAAAGCCACGTGTTCACACGAAAAAGCCACGGGAGGAGACGCGCGCGCGCGCGCGCGAAACGGTGGAGATATGATGTACTGCGCTAATAACCGAACCCAACTGCCGGCTGCGGCGGATCCTAACGATGTTTTAAGCCGTAATTAATTTACTACCCGACCCCTTACCTAGCTGCGCTGGTCCGATCCAGCCGCGCGCCCTTAAATCCCCTCATACGCGCGTTCTGCGCGCGGTCAATATCAGTCACGGTTCTTCTATTGACCGGCGTGCGACACACGGTGTAAAATCGACCATGTAATCGTGCACGTCCGGCCGGAATGTCTATCGTCTCAAACGTGCCTTTTAAAATTCGATTTTTGCGATCGATGATTTATTGGCATGCATTATCGCGAAGTAGAACATTGCGATCTCCGTTCACCCGGAATATCTACGATCTGAAACAAACATAGATCTCATTCGAAAGGTCTTGAAAAGCCCTATCGAGACCGGAAAAAAGTCTGTACCGTTTTCGAGAAAACGTTCAAAGACCGAATACAAAATATGTTTATGTGTTTAGTAAAAACCTACAGTTTTTCACGATAAATAACGATTGGTACAGTGGCAACTTAATTCTTAAACATATTAATAAATTGTACTTTTTCCGTTCGATTCCGAATATTGAATGATGAAAATTTCGCGCGATCGCTCCTGATGATAAATTTTCCAACTAGCGAGACGTCGCGCGCGACGATTTCCGCACAACCGGAATGACTAGTGTCCGCTCGGCGTGTTGTAGGACTCGACGCCGCACAGCTAGTTAATATCGACGTGGTCGCGAATCTTCCTGCCGTCAGCCGGTCCGCGCGAAACGAAAGGAACGGCGCGCGTGAGCGCGCGATCATCTCCTCCGTTCACGCGGAATATCTAAATAGCGATCAGTTTGTACGGTAGGTAGGTAGGTAGGTAGGCAGGCAAGTACACATCCGCCGCGCGTGTGGGCGTGAGTTACCGCGGCTTTTTTTCTTCTTTCCCCTTATATCGCGCGACCGGCCTTTTCTCACGGCACGCTACCTCGCTTGCGCTTACGTATGTGCGGGCGGAACCAAGCGCACACACAATACACGTGTCGATACGATATACGTGTCGGCAGCAGCCGAGATTCAAATAAATGCGGGGAGACGCGGCTTTCATCTTCCCCCGGCGCGCCGCTTGCGAAATCGTAACGAGATCAATGCCGCTCTCTTAATGGACGGAATTACTTGCGCGAAGCAGTCGCAGCATTTGCGGTTTCGGCTGTCGGCGCGTGATCGCGTCTTGATACCACGATACGCCGCATTCCTCGATTTCCTTTATTTTTGCAGATTGTAACTAGCTTATTTTTGCGTAGAATTGATAAGAATAATTGTGAAAGAAGAGCGTATACTTTTCTACTCGGTGGATTCATTAATCGCAATAAAGTAATTGCTAATCGATCAATAACTGTCATGTGATCATTATTAGTGTATTACAATTATTGTTGTATAATAACTGTTGAATAATTACTTATTGAATATTGTATTGTTAAATTTTGTTGAAAAAGTAAGAGTTGTCGATCATTGGGAAATATTGCGATGTCACATTGATCTTTCTATACCATAATTATCTTAATGGATCCTATTTCTTGTTAATGATGTGAATACCGTTGTAGTTAATAGTATGAAGCAAAGTAATCAGGAAGATCCGAATAGAAAGCTTCGAATGTCATGACTCCTGATCTATCATTATCTCGGAACGTTTCGCAGCCCGTTCGAAGCTACTTATCGATTTCTAAAACTCATCGCGCAATGACGCAAGCTGTTCCAATCCATCCGTGAGAAAATAAAGACTGTACTTCCGCGAGAGAATACGACCGAAAGCTCGTCGTCGAGCGATAGATTCGACGAAATTGCCACTCGTTGTAATTGCTTACATCGAAATCGTCTTTCCGCGAAATCAGCCTTACCTCGCCAGCATGTGGCAATGAGAGTGCTCCTCCTCCGTCTTCGTTGTCCATTACAGCGGATTTCTTTTTCTCCGCAACGGGATGTACTTGTTCTAAGTACCTCGAGAATATAGTAGGTAGATCCTTTCCTTTTTTTTTTTACTTTTTGGCTCGGTTCCCTTTTGCCGCCATTTCGCCCGATAAACATCGCGGTCGTTGTCCCGAGTCTAGGATAGTCGGCGCCCGGTGTCTGGCGTCTCGGCGCCCGTTTTCCTGCTTCCACCCGCCTGCTGCCTCTCTACAATCGCAATTCGGTCCAGCCGACAACCACCACCGCGTGGCGCAGATGCATCCGCGGAAAACACCCGTTCCCGTGTTCGAGAGAATACCGGTGACGCGACGCCAGCGTCGCGACGTCTGGACGTTAAATGGCGAGATGCCACGAGAGACGCAAGAACGAGATACGAGGAATGAGCAATAAGTATAGGGTGTGTTCAAGCAAGTAAATTGGAGCACAGGTAGTGATTATCGAAATGGACAAAAACGTAAACAAAAAGCAGATCGGAAACGAACCATACTCGATATAATTGTTACACGGAGTTTTATAAACGTGGTTATTAAATTAATAAATTAAATTAATAAGAGTTTATGCACCGCATTCGACGCCAGATTGTTAGAGAAAGAGGGAAAAAGCTTGTTGCTTTTTAACGTCTTTGCCGTCATAAAGCGCCATGGACTTGTTACAAAATACCGAGCTGGCCTAAGATTTTGGCATCAAGTAAAAAAAAATGTTAACAGTGTAAAGTTGCAATACGCTTTGAAAACTGTTGCAAATGAAATTTCAAACGCAAATGACTTCAGTGGTTAACGCAATGCGTTGTAAAAATGACTTTCTCAGTTATGTCGTTATACTGCTTATAGATAGACAGTTAGTAGCAGTCGAGAGCTGAGGTTCAGATGGAGATAAGATAATCCTCATTCCATTTCGCGAGAATTTATGCGTAAGACGTGGCGGACAGTCAATTATGCACGCCCGATTTCTGCACGTGCGTCAAGCCAGCGCAAAGAGTACTCGCGTTGAACAAGGCAAATACACGCGCACGCAACACGCACACGCTTTAGTCAGCAAAAACTATCAGCGCTATGTAAGAGAAGAACACTACGCAATTTTATGAACGTGGATAACATTTCTGAAGACTCGCGTCGACCGCGAAGAACGTTTCTTCCCGTAAGAGTATAAGAAAAAAAATTCACCCTTTTATCCCACGCGCTTTCTAAATATTTTTGTCGAATTCACCGTTCCATCTCCAAACGAGCACAATTATCTTAATTGCGAGTGGAAGATCGTGCGCGAGCACGCGCAGTTAACGCAGTTAACGCAAAAATTTGCATCGAAACGTTCTAAAACCTGCCTTTTATTTGCGCGATTTCGAGAGCATTTCGTTCAAGAGATAAATATGTACATGGATAAACGAAGAGGAAAAAAAGAAAAAAGAGAAAAGGTGTGTGTGTATAGGTGTGTAAAAATAAAGATATACAGGGTGTTTTACTTTAATCTAGCCAGGCGAATATTTCAAACGCTGTTGAGTTTAGAGAAAAATGTTTCAGACAAAAGTTGTAGGGTTCGAAGAGGGACACAAGATGGTGGGCTTGAGTTTTTGATGAAGGTAAAATTGAAGGTCATATAAAGGTCAACTTTGTTTTTTTAAATAAAATGTAGTATTTTTCATTGCATATTCTGAAAGAACATAAAATTCTGCATTAAAATTGTCTGACGCGTTTTTCATAAAAATCCATAATTTTTGAGGAAATTTAGCAAATTTAGCAACCCCGAAAGTGAGAGGCAAGGGGACTCACGTAAATCAAGCACCCCGATGGAATCAGATTTTCGTCACGTCCACGCCGTTGATTCCGGGTAACTCTAAGAACGAGAAATGTTCATAAACATGTACAAATTGATGCATGATTCTCCTTACGAAAAACAAACATTTTTTCTTTAATTGCTAAATTTCCTCAAAAATTAAGGATTTTCATGAAAAACGTATCAGACAATTTTAATGCAGAATTTTATGTTTTTTCAGAATACTACATTTCATTTAAAAAAACAAAGTTGACCTTTATATGACCTTCAATTTCACCTTCATCAAAAACTCAAGCCCACCATCTTGTGTCCCCCTCCGAACCCTACAACTTTTGTCTGAAACATTTTTCTCTAAACTCAACAGCGTTTGAAATATTCGCCTGGCTAGATTAAAATGAAACTCACTGTATATATGTGTGTGTATATATTCTTTTCACTTTTTCTTTTTAATTGCATTAAGCTCTATCAAAAGTCATGGCCACCGCTTAAGACCCGCCCGGCCGTTCCCGGCCGATATCCGGCAGGTTCCACAACTCTCTTCTCTCTCGATTACCTACAAGTACATTCCGCGCCGTTCTACCCGTGCCGGCTCGCGATAACCTAACGAGTAGATCGAGTTCACAAGCCAACACTTAAAGGGTTAACGGCCACGCGAAGATCGCCCGTTTCTGTTCTTTCTCTACATCGACGGGAGAAAGAGAGCGGATTTGTAGTTTTATATCCGTTTCTCTCAGGGCCCTCACGTCCAATCTTAATTCGCTCGTTGTCGATCGAGAGGAGAGACCGGCTCCTTTTTACCCTTCTGCCATTAACGTAATGACGCATAATTAATTATTACTTCTGAAATAACCGGATTCGGTTTCCTTCTATCGATTTTGGAGCCGGTTTAAAAACCGACGAAGGCAAAAGCAATTGCTTATAGCATTCGTGACTTTACAAAATGCGTATGGGATCGAAATCGTTACTCAGATATCACTTATCTACCTCATCAATCAGATTAATTTTATGTGAATTTATTTCTTTTGCATTTGTTTCTCTTAAAATTCCTAAAAAGTAATTTATTTTTTTGTCGTTTATAATTTAAAGTGTTGAAGAATATGATATTTTCGTTCTTGTTCGTTAAAGACAAATCAACGTACTGATCATATAAATGTGCCATTAACATTTGACCTATCTAGATCTCGGCGTATAATTCCGATAGTTCTCAAGTGAGGTAAAATCTGGGAAAGTTGCAAGAGAATAATAAATCATGCAAGTCAAGCGACCCGTCACCTTGTCAGGCAGTAAAACACGAAGTATTCAACATATCATTTTAGCAGATTTTAGACCAGCGCAATGTCTCAAACCTGATCTGAAATTGATAGCGCGAACGCTCGAGAGCTTGATTATGGGATGTAAATCGCTGTTATCAAGCTGCAATCGCCATTACTACGTCGCCTCGCGTCGCGTGTGTGAATCCTTATGGCAAGGCGCATTATTACACGCTCGTGTGCATACTGCGGCTATTCGCTAATAGTCGAACAAAAACTTTAACGCAACGAGGAAATACGATATCCGAGACGTATCATTTT
Source organism: Linepithema humile (assembly GCF_040581485.1). NCBI lineage: Eukaryota > Metazoa > Arthropoda > Insecta > Hymenoptera > Formicidae > Linepithema > Linepithema humile. Next base: position 485,537 of record NC_090132.1, on the reverse strand, counting down.
TACGATTCATTTATCCACTAAATATAATAAATTAGGTACCTACATTTTCCAGAACATAATATTTCGAATAATTAATTAAAGCAAAATAATTATTTTTAGGATATAAAGAGGAAATATGCGTGAGACTAAAAGTTTGCCTGGGGTAGCAAATTGCACTGTTCCTTGATCACGAGTGTGTACAAAGCGAGATAAAAAAAAACGAGCTTTTCTATACAACTTCAAACAAGCACTTCGATTTTTGTCCTTACAAGAGTGGGGCGACTCTTGTGTGAATATATCCTCTCGCGAATGGGAAAAAGAGAGAGTGGAGAAGTATCAAAAGAAAGAAGTGAGAGGAAAACAGCGTAAAGGAGAGAGTGAAGCGACATAGAAAAAAGAAAAGAAAAGAGTCAGAGTGGTCAGCGCGGTCGGACGCACACGAGGCGCGTTTATGACGGGTCTGGCCTCTGAGTTACGATCTCAATACTGCAATAAGTGCTCTTAGCGGGGCCATGTTTTTTTTCCTTTCTGTCGCTCTCTCTCTCTCTCTCTCCCTCTCTTTCTCTCTCCTTTTCCCCGTCGTCGGGGGATGCAATTTCTCCCCGCAGCTCTTATCGTGAGGCTTTACGCCAGCGCTTCCTGCGTGCTTCGCGAGAAATATTATTTAATTAACGGGAAGCGACCGCCGGCGTGGTCGAAGAAGGCCTGGATCTTCCTTCGGTCGTAAATAAAAACGGTACATTCGCATGGTGGCTCTCTCCTTTGTAACCTTTGCGATCCTCGCGTCTTTTTCCCTCTCTCCCACCTTCACTCTCTTTCTCTCGTCCTCAGGCGGACCTTTCTCCCGTTGTCGACCACGACGACGACGACAACGAGAGAGAGAGAGAAAGAGAGACCTTTTCCCGCCGCAACGATATTTTCGGTAATCGCCGCGGCGTTTCTGAAGGTCGGGGGTGGAAGAGGCCTTTAAGCGCGACATTACTTCCGCTAGAAACGCACCTCTTGGTCGATTAGCCCTGCGGTAAATTTAAGCGGCGCCCGAGAATCGGCCGCACCATCGTCTACTACGGACGTTCCGCTTCTCTCCCGCCCCACAAATCCGAAGAATTTCTTCCTTTAATTGTCCTCCGACCCCCCGACGCAACATAGGCGTAGGCGAAATATATACTACACCTAGCGGGCTACCGGAGTAAGAAACCGAGACTCGAACGACTCCGGAAAGTAATCTGCCTAATTACCCAGCAAGAGATTCATTCCGCCTTGAGAATCGGTGGAGGCCAGCCCCTTTCAGTCGTAAAACGCCGGCGAACTCGTTCCGTCTTTCTCTCATTCTCCGTCGACGACGAATGTCGAGAGAAGATGATTTCGTCGCGAGACATCGCCGCGCGATATCCGACGAGCGAAATTCCATCACGACGACAATAGTTGAGAAAGCCGGATTAAAGATGCCGCGTGCAAACTTATTTAACGTCTAGCTGCTTCAACCGCGAAACTAAATTAGTTCGCTTGTCTTTAACCCTTTCGTCCCAAGTCTGTATATTCAATCCCTTTTCTTCATTTGTACTATGCAAATACATGTGGTTTTCAAGTCATGAATAAGAAACGTGAAAAAAAACAAAATATTTTTCTATAATTTTGATAAAACTTGAAAGATTTGTTAAGTATTGAAAATAATGTCGAAAATAAAACAATTTAAGAAAAGCTTTAATTTTAAGAATAAAAAACATTCAAATATTCCTTTTCTAATTAGTTATAAATGAAAAAATTAATTGAGCACAGAGCAAATTGTACTAAAGCAATATAAACATCGCACATAAATAAAATATCAGTATTTTTAATTATTAAAGATATATAGATATTAAAATGTACTTGATAAGTAATATCGCTATCCTGTCGGCCGAATTATTTCGTTGTCACTCGCGCGTTGTCCGTCTGACGAAATTCGGCGGCACGCGTCGCATAGTACATTTTGTTTCGCCGTGATTCAGCTTGTTCCTAGCTGACACGAGTGAGTTACGTGGTTGTCCACGTCGTTTTGGCCGGAGCGAGCGAATAAGCGCGAAAAATATGGGACTGTCTCTCGTTGTCGGCGACACGCGTGGGGAGGACACGAGACACGTATGTGTTAGGATATAGGACGCACACGGAACGTCACCCCGTCCTGACCGCGAACCGGACTTTCCGCTCCCCCTCTCTTTCTCTCTTCTGTCACGCTCCGCATGTTCTTCCCGCCGCTGTTGGGGTAACGCCAACGACGAGGAGAAAATATTCATAATGCTGGATTAAGCGTGGGAGTACCCTCTGGGTAGTCCCGTGCCACCGACCGGGGGTGGATAGCCCAAACTAATCAAGAACCCGCCCCATTTAATTCCTACCCTCGCGCGCTTCTCTTTCCGCCGCTTTCGATACGACCGTAACTGCACGGCCGACTCTTTTGCTCCGTTTCTCCTTATTACTTCTCCCATACGTCTTTCCCTTCTCTTCCCGTCTCCTATGCATCCTTTCTTCCCTACTTGCACTTCTTCGAGAACTTCTCCGAGCCCGGTTCTCTTTCTTTTGGTTATTCTCGCTGCGATCGCCCGCCTGTTTCTCTGCCTCCTCCTTTTCTATAATCATACTCTCGGTATCGCGAGTATCGAACAGCTGCGATATAACCGCGTAACGCTCTGCCCACGATATGGTAGAAGAGCTCCTCGCACGAGGGAGAGAGGGGGGGCCCATTAAATTCCCTTGCGCCCATTATACCCGAGGTCACTTTCGATCCTAGGCGTACGGGGCATAAATTTTTCCAAGTGCTCATTACCCGCCCGGCATCATAACGAATGACGCGCGTAAAACCGTGCCGCGATTTGAAATACGCACCACGTAATAGAAACCCGCGGTGCGTATGTCACCCGTTGCGTTGTTTCGTCGAATCATTCGAGACGCTTGTGTGACATTAACGGCAAAAACGAACAGAAGATTTGCGACCAAAAAAATTGAAATCTTTTTCAAATTCTATGCTGCGCGCAACAGTACAATATAAATACAAGTAATATTTTGTTGCATGATTTTCTGAACAACTTTATATTAAACATTTAAGAAATATATAACTGTGTATCAAATGTGCATTTCTTCATTAACTTTCTTGTATGCTTCTCCCGTTTGTTACGTGCATTTGATGTGCAGTGACAAATAATAAATACACTAACGTACGCATGCACGCACACACGTATGAAATAAACAATTAAAACATATGTCATTTAGACAAATTCGTAGATAACATCTGAATTTTAAGCCCGATTCTCTCAGCTGGAAGCGCAGGTTTCTTACGTAATTTCTTATCAACACTGTAACTTTCATGGAGCAATTTATGAATTAGCTACTTGACTGAGTAGAGAAATAAACAAATATATCGAGTGATTAAATATCCAATTAATAATCGATCAGCAGATGGCTCCATAACTCGTATGATGAAACGTTGATTAACCGCGAATATACGCGTTGCCATGAGCGCGAGCAAATGCTTTCACTATCGCACCTCTTTATCAAATGACGCACGCACCGTCATGCGTTATCGAAATCGCAGCGGACTTCATCGGAATGTCGGAGTGCATTCTCGACTGGCTTGCCATTCGATTCGGACTTTTATACGTCACGCTTTACTTTAAACTTATTATTTTTTTAATAATCGTACAACCTCTGGTTGCTTTTGTAAAAATAGATTTGATTAGCAAAAATTTGCACTTGAAAATTTTTATTCTTTTATTCTGTAACTACTTTTAGAAATCCATATTTAGCAAGATTTAAATATGAGATAAAAGAAAATAATTTATGCAACTAGAAAATTATTTTATAGATACTTCGACGCTAGATGGTTAAATGAAACACGAAAAGTACGATCCGGTTTAATCGGACAGGTAAGATCGATTACAGAGCAAGAGGATGTTATTAGAAACGCATAATATTATATGCATATATCATCTGAACAATGAAAAAAAATTATAATTACAAAGTCATTTGTGAGTTACAGAAATATCACAAACGTTTCTCTATGTAAAGATTTTTACCAAAAGTGTAAAGTAATATCGACCTATGCGCCATTCAATGTCGAACAAATGTTCTAAATGAAATTCACACATATAATAAATCCAGAAAATTTATGCACGAAATTTTCGTCGTAATTCATTTCACGTACTTTTTACTCTACATTTAGACTCTTATATATTTCGCAACTAACAAGTATATAAATCGCATTCTGATGTTCAGCATGCACATAGTGCTCCGGACTTGCAACTGGGTGAAAAAAAGAACATATGCCGAGCGGTATAAGGATTAAGCATTCCCATGTCCAGAATACGCAGAGAGAGAGAGCGAGAGCGAGAGCGAGAGCGAGAGAGAGAGAGAGAGAGAGAGAAAGAGAGTTCGCCGCGCTCTGTACGTCCGTTCGTCCGCAAAAATGTCGCGTTCGCGCTTGCAAAGTGCTCCGGCGAGTGATTAACTCGCTCGACAACTCGCGGAGCGCGAGACCGCAGCGCGCGTATGGTCGATTAGGTATGCCGCGGCCGGTGCGGCGTCAGTGCGTTAATAATCCCGCAGCGACCGGGTAAAAATTATCGCGTGCTCGACATAAATGCCCCCACTAGATAAATGAGACGAGAGAGAAAAAGAGAGAGAAAGAGAAAGAAAGGAGAGAAGAGAGTGATTGAAAATGCGTATATCGAAAATTCGCTAGACTGGCCTCGCGCGCTTACTCATTGCCCGTAGCTTATCGCTCACGCACCTATATCGATCCCGAATCGATATGCCCTGAGCCCGCATTAAAACGATGAGTCTGTGGGAACACGGTGTATGGACGTGCGTGCACATTGCCGATGCAGTCGGCGGAGTTAAAGCCAAACCAGACACATTACTCAATGCACAAAGAGCGAAGGTTAAGCTCCACTCTAAGGCTGACGATTTTTATCATATAATTTTTTTTTTCAATGACAGGAGAACGATGTCGCATTCTGAAAACCGCCGAGATGTAACTAAAATGTTTTTGCGTTGAAATATTCTTTGTAAATGAATGAAAAAATACTTCCAAAAACAATATTTCTGTTGAACAACAGTATAATCGCGTAAATCTAAATACAAAATCTCGAAATATCCTGTAACTGCAATGCTAAAAAGTTGCTGCTACATTCTCGGAACGCCGTGATCATTCGTGACCTAACAAGAGCTATCAGTGTCCCTCGTTATGCTCATTTCGAAGCGAACGATAGCGCTATTGAAAAGCGATGCCCGCGGCAATGACAGTGGCGATGACAAAGTATTCGTTCCGCGTATACGATACGACCGTCATCGTTGAGATCTCGCGATCGATCGTCAACTCTGGCGAAACGGTCGAGTCCAATCAAGCGTGCCACTGCACGCCGTGCCGTGGCGAACCGGTGTTACATGTTTTCTTCGAGCTTTTTTACACGCGCACGACACGCTCTCGGGGTCCTTCGAAGCATTTAGCGTGTAATGTTCCGCCGGCCGCGCTCTTTCGTGTAGCTTCGCAACATTTTACGGTGGGAACAGGTATAAATCAACCCCAGAATGTGTGTATACGGCGGCCTGTACATACAAGCATTAACAGAAGCAGATGCGAGAGAAATTTACGAGACGCGGAGACTTTGGAAGTAAAGTGTGCTTTTGATTTCTTCAACGGCGAGAGAAACGTTTTTCATGTCGGACGATTAATCTCTTTCCCCAATGCAGCAACAATCTAGATTGTAAAAATGATATATGTGTTAATAATTTCAATCTTTCTCTGCTTGTCGTCGGCCATCGTTTTTGATACGCCGATAGTCATCACTTCCTCTCGTGCGTGCGGATATAGGGCTTGTCACGAATGTCTCGTTATTTTAACGAGTGTCGCTGGCACGCGAGCTGCTGCTGCTGCTGCTGCTACGTTTTGCTGCGAGAATTGCGTGCGCGTTGCAGGGTTAAACGCAGTCTGCGCCGCTAAGTGCGCTCAAAGACACGGATGTACCTTGGAAATGTTTAAATTGAATGGAATACGTCTATTCATTCGGCAAGAAATATCACGAGTATCGACACTGCGGTTTGGAAAAGAAAAACCAACACTTTGCATTCCGATATTGTAATCGAAATAATTGAGAAAAAAAATTGTGGCAACAGATTAATAATAATCAGTGCATGCATAAAAGTTAGAAATTATTAAAGAAATTATCATTTAATTATCAAATTATGTTTAATCCAAAAATAATGAGAAACAAAATTTATCTTCAACATTATTAATTTCAACAATATAATATAAAAATTTGCAAACTGTTTCGTAATCGAAATTCATTTTGGAATCAGAACAAATTGTTAAGAGTAATTTTATAGTACGAGAAAAAAGTTTACCATTCCTTTAATGACCTAACGAAAGAAACTAGAAGACTAGCGCTATTTGGAGAAAGATTTTGATAATCAGAAGATTTTGAGATTTTATGTTTTCACCACACGCGCGATGCCTGACTGTTTCTATATTATCATTAAAATACCTAGTTCACAGTACCGAAGATAAAGTATCAATATTCAAAAGATACGATATCAAATGAATCGGAAACACGCTCTCTCGGGATATTGCAACGCAGACATATCAGTTCCGGCGACGAAAACTTGAAAAGCTATGCACGCAATATGCAGTAAAGCACGAATGCAACAATGTGATCTTCCCCTGCAGGGAGAGAGAGGGCCCTCTCTGGCCGGGGACCGGATATATATGGGGTGTCTCGTTAATCAAGAGAGTCGCGCTATCGGTCGCGCGGTCTATAGGGGAGAAAATGGCAGAGAACCGAGGGTGACCGGTGTTTAACGGTTGACAAACGACCGGCGAAGTACGCGGCCGCGTAAACAACGTGCGTGTTGTACGCGTGGAACTGTCCGCGCGTGCGAAAGGAAAACGCAGAACCGAGCAGCGCGCGTTTCGACAAAAACCGTAAATCTGCCTATTAAATTACGATTAACGATTTGCGGAAGGCAGGCGCGGCGGAACGCCGCGAGCGCGGCCAGAATGCGAGTAAAACGCGCAAGCACGCGTTGTCTTTTTGCATTTTTGCCGTCGTTGTTTGTGCAACTGCACACCGCAGCAGCGTACAGCTGCGCGAATTAAAATTTACTAACTCGTTGCCGGAAGTTGCGGCGTAACAAAGCGACATGTCTGCGACCACGTCTTGCTCGCGTCTGTCTCGCTGATGCTCGCGATAATCACGGTTAGACGCGCGAAAAATGCATGCAAATACGCTTGATTACAAGAAGCCCCGCAAAAGCACAATAATTATGATTTAGGTAGACAGATGTTCTGCATGTTTCCTACACTTTTTTCACTTAAGAATTACGTCTAATGTAGAGCTGATTTTCCTTTGACAATAAGAACCGCGTGAAGTCCACACATTTCAAAGAAGATAAGAAATATAATTTTATTATCAAAAATTTGCGGCTCTGAAGATTATTTTTCCAAAACTATTATTTTAAAATTTTCAATTTATAGATTTATAGATTTTCAGTCGCTATATTGCAATTTTAAGCAATCGCGTTAAGAGTCAAGAAAGATTAATTTTTCCGTTTTTTAATCCAAAATTGAAATATTCTACCGTGGCGGACTAACAACTATCGCTTATCGCTTATCAATATTTTCGGTGGGTTTTTACGATATTTAGAATACGTGGAATACCGATACTTTCAGTATCGCAACAACCAACTGCCGACTAATCGATGAGCATGGCGTACGCATGGCGCCGAACTTTCCATTCGCTTGATTAGAAACATACTTTATTAACTTGGCCGGCACGTACAAAGAGCTGTCCAGATAGCGGAGGGCGCATTGTATCATCGCAGCGACGCTGACATGAGGGAAAGCATCCGGCAACGTACACATATATCGTTAACGCAGCGCGTCTACTACGCATCGCGGACCGCCCTCCAGGTCTGTTCTCGCGTCGATTCCCGCCCCGTTGATGCCCGAAATTCTTCCTCTCCATGCTGGCAGTCGAGGAATGCCAGCTGCGCCGACCTGAGAAACTCTAACGACGATATCACGGTAGCGGAAAGCGCCGGAATGCGTCGACAAGCGATAATGGAACGCGATAGTGCCACATCATAGCAATATCGTGATGTTGAAATCTGTTAATTCTCGTACATATTGAGCATACAATGCGAAAGAGTCGTAAATTAACTACTCAAAATTAATCACTTGGGATTTATTAAAACATAACGGTATCAAAATAAGATATTACATCCTACGTTTTTAATTTTTCTTTTTTGCGCGGATTTATAGGGGCATGTAGTTAAATCCTTGCTCAGATATTATTATCTTCATCATATAATGAATTTAATTGAAGAAATTCGTACATTTTGACATAAAAAATTATAGAGATTCTTTACTACATATTAAAACAATTTTTACATGATAACCTTTTTCATTTTATTTAATGAACAGTTTTATTGCATATAAAAACTTTACGTATATTAAATATCACGGTGAGACGTCGTAAGTATCAATTCATCCATTTTTAAGAAGAATATTAAATTCTAAATTAATGGGCCTTTTAAGGTATTATAATTTATTGCAATCCTGTCAAAGTTCAAAGGTAAAGTATATGGTTTATATCACGGTAACCGGGTGATTTTAGATCGAAACTGACTGGCCCGATCGAACGAAGAAGAGAATGAAAGGCAAGGGCCTCGAAGGAAGAAGAATGTCGCTCCCTGTTGCGGCTCTCGCATGCGAGTGCGCAAAAACTTGAAGACCTTTGGGTCCTCTCATGACGTGCTCTCGCCGTGTTTCTCCTTGCCGAGAGAAGGAAGGCAAGGCGCTCGAAAGAATACGCATGATATATTGTAATTTTATATTATTTTTGGATTTATTATCTTGTTAATATTGAAATGGAAATAAATTGGATTTACTCACCGGTAGATGCGCAGCAGCGGAGTTGTCGTTCTGTTGATCTGCAAAGTTTATCTGTAAAATACAAAGTACATCTGAATTATAATAGTGTCCAAAATAATTATTTGAGAAATAATTATGCACATTCAATTTTTTACTCATTTTTTATACAAATCTAATAAGAGAATTATACATTTATCGAAGAAAATATAATTGTAATGTGCGTAATAATTATTTCTCAAATAATTATTTTAAACGCTGCTATAATTTGGATGCATTTTGTATGTTACAGATTAGCTTGCGGTGCTACTCCGCTGCAACACATCGTGCCGGTAATTCGTTAAATACTTGTTTACCAAAAGTCAAAGCTTCATTTAAATCAGGAGATCAATTAGCGACCTATCAGAAAAGATAAAACAAAGTTTCGCTACCACGACGGGATACTTAATATGTATGTGCAGTATTTTATTGCTTTAACAACTTTTTTTATCTCTCACAAATATATCATGTTATTTTCGAATTTGTGTAAAAAACGACTGTATAAAGTTTAATATTGATAAAATACACTCGACATTATGAAAAAAAGTGTCATTTCTGTCACAAATTTTAAAGTCAATCATTTCCTAACGTAAATGTTAAAACATTTTTAATTTAGCAAATTGTAGGAAATTGATTTGCAACTAAGTTACAAAGCTATTTGATGTTGGAGATAAAACAATTGTAAAGAAAAAAAATTTATCGTAAACAGTAATTGATTATGAGTTAACGTAACGCTGTACTATTCGCGTTACTATAATCGAAGAAAAAAATTCATAATTAGACTTGCTGTGACGTAAACGGATTGAACTCGCAGTCCATCATCGCACTCGCGCGAGCGAAGTTTCTCGCTTTAAAAGTTCGTTATCCCGTGAACATGTATAAATAGCTCTCTCGCGCTAAGTCGAATATCTCTTTTCGTTAATGAGCGTCCAGAGTTCATTTGTGTAGCCGGTAAAGTGATTTAAAAGATCTCGATGATAAATGTCTCGTGTTCATGGAGAGGGGGGGGGGGGCGACAGCTGCGCGATCGCCCACATGGAAAAAAGAAAAGAGTGTACGTGAACTTTTCCGGTAAATCCGAAGGGCCATTTAGCCTAAGTAAGCATCCACGTAAATTACTAAGTCGGTCGAATGCGGCTCTCCTGTTAATTAAAGATGAAAGAGTATGCATAAGCAAAATATTAGCGAGAGTTAGGTAACGATAGAGAAAGAGAATATCTCTCCCCAGCTCGGAAACACTCTTATCCCCCCCAATGATTTTTATAGCAATGAGTCCGACTGCCTTTTCTCCGTTCGCTGCGGTTCGCGTCTCTCGCCGCGCCGCGCACGTTCCTTCTGCCTGCTTGGCCCTCGTGCGGGCTCCGCACATCGAGTCCTGCCTTTTACGGTGCACCGCGACCGCTTTGGAAGCCGCTAATTAGGTCTACTCGCGTTCATCCGGAGGACGTTTAACCGTGGCAGTGATTCGACCGTATTCAAAGGTGAAACCGGACCCGACATGGTCCCCTCAAAATTGCTCTTAACGGAATAGCTTCACCCGCGATATTTACACGGCACGCCTCAACAACGTTTATGCATGACTCCCATTTTGCGCGAATCGCCGACATCGGCACGACAGGTGTGCTCCATGTAAGCGCACCTGGAGTCTTAATCTATCCTAATTTAGTATTATATTTCTGGTGAAAGATATAAACTTTACAATAAAATTCTATACTCAACAAAAAAATAAAAAAATGAAAAATGTTATACGGAAAAAAGTTAAAAATTCCTGTTTTTATATTTTACTTTAGTCTATATTTAAAATGAGTAATAGCGGTATATAAAGCTCATTAGATATATTTCATAGTGATTTTTCTGTTGTTCTTGTTTTTTTATTATTAGTTGGTCAGCATACGGGACGAATTTATAAAATACATGTAATCACGTAAATGTGCAGTTAACACACAAGCCAGTCAAATGATTCTCCGAACTTCCGCGCAATGCAACTTTTTACTTTCCCGCGTTTACCGAGAGAAGATGTCGATGATGATGAGAGACCGCGACATCAACCGTGAAGAAGCAGAGAGGAAGTTTCAAACGTCGATGCTAGTCGCATAACCATTGAGAGCGTCAAAGAAGGAAATCACGAATCTCCGCCGCGGTGAGACGAGATCCCGACATTTTAGCGGCTATTTCCTTGTGACGAGTCAAATCCGAAATAACGGGTGTTCATTATGCGCCACTTTCCCCGTCAAGTTCGTCGAGCCGTCACGACTTCTCGCAGCCGTGCTCGGTGGATTGCAAAGACGCTCTTTTCGCGCGGTGCTTAGACGTCATATAGTAAACACGGAACGCGACGATCGAAGGAAAGCCATCGTATGGCCGATGATTACCGGATCCGTCGAACGATCGTTCTCAGGGCTATAGAAGGCTCTAATGACATTAACGAGCCGCGAGAGCCGAAGCAGAACTACGATCATTGCGCGCGCAAAGACGAAATTGTGTATCGGCAAAAGATAAAATCGTCGTTGACGTCTCACACCGATTATTTGTAACGCTTCGTTAGCGCTAAGTACGTCGAATGAGACAGACCGCGTGATTATCTCTGCGTACTTACGTTGCGATCTTCGTAATTGATAAAGATCTACGTCGAAGAACGTATAATAATGTTTCCGACTATACAATCCAAATACGGTTAAGTCCAATTTTCGCTTGGAGAATATTCAATTAGAATTCCGCACCCGGATTTGTATTTAATCTCAAAGAAAAATCTAAAAATTATACAAAACAGACTCAAGTCCTTGACAGTCGTAAAAAATAATAAAAATTAATTTTTTTAATTCTCGAAATAAGCATTCGGAAAGAGTTTAATTACGGAGTTTGTATCAGGTTGTAAATCTTACTTTGGCAAATTAATAATCCTCTGTTATAATTAGTCAAGCATTTTACTTGAACAAAATTTCAGTTTGATATTGCTTAACTAATGATCAATTTAATGCTTAAAACAGAAAAACAGTTGCGATGGTGTATAAATATAAAGATGCGCGTGACTCTTGATCGTTTAGTGATTACGACAAGTCTTCTACAGTTGATGCGACGTCAATAAATAAATGTATAATGTCAAATGCGTAATGCGCACATTACAGACCTGCTTCTTTATTGTATTTCCGTTAATTTCATTATCGATGAAAGTAAAATGCTGATCATTAGAATATTCTCGCGATTCACGTCAGTTTCGATTGAACGCCCACAATTTCTCTTTCTCTCTCTCGGACAGGCGGAAAGATGTACCTCAACCAACACGTACGCACTCTCGTCTTTACTTAGCGAAAGGATGAACTCCCTCGGCTGCGCATTAAAAGCTACGAATATAAAATCTGTCGATGCTGCTACAAGGTGATAATGGTGCGTGGTATTGTACTACTACGCGGAGATGCGTTCCGCCAGCCACGAAACGAACGATCCTGTGAAACGAATGAGCGAACGAGCGAACGAGCGAGCGAACGACCGGCCGGGCCAGCGCGCTGGTTCAAGGGAGGTTCGGTATGTTAATTACAGACCAACATACGTATCCCTCTCCCGCTCCACCACCGCGTCCTCTCATCCCCCATCCCGTCGGCCGTGGGTTACCTCGGTTGCCAGCCGATTCGTCTTGGAACGGCCCCCATTGCCGGTCTCGTTGCACGCAGGGCTCGCGTGAGACCGACGAGTCGACCCTACGACCCGAACGCGCCGAGAAAACGCTCGTTTTGCCCTCTTTCGATCTCTTTGCTGCAAAAGCAGCGCGCGCGCGGAGAAGAAAACCCCTCACCCCGCTCTCACGCGCCCCTATATACGCGGCTGGTCTTCTCCTAACCACCGCCGCCTGCTTTGCGCCTCCTCCTCTCGTCCGATTTCTTGCGTCGAAGGTTAACTTGATCGAGCGATCGACGGAGCGATCTGCGGCGTCAGCCGCAGTGTGTACGCGTCAGAAACAAACGACGAGAATGGAGAACCGAGCGCGTCGCAAGAATCGTTTGCAAATTTGGAACTAAAGGTTTCACGCATCCTTATCGATATGCTGAACCTTTATTATTCATTTAGGCTTTCATTTCATTTATACTTCTAATTAGAAATTTTAAGCTTAATTGCACATTATATTGTCTTGATGTGATTGTTGGTTAAAAAATGCAGAGAAATATTCCAGTAGTTTATTGGCTTTTTAAAAAGCTGATTGATAAATTCGAAGGAACATCCAAAGCAAAAATTCTAAGTCGGAAATGCAAAGTGCTAATAATGTTCATGTCTCGTACACGATCGCGACAATCGCGATAATGCAGCAATCAAAATAATTTTTATTAATTAGGCGAGCTTAATGAATCGCAACTTAACGCGTGGAAATCTTAATTTTCGAATTCGTGGATAAACCAAAATGCAGGACCGAATGTTCCGTGAATCTTTGAGAGATAATGCGGGCAGTGACAGTAACGATCTGATATAACCTAATCACACGCTCCCATCGAGTCTACGCGAATCCAATGAATGGAATCGCCATCAGTACTGCGAGGCTGTGTTGATGTGGAAACCTCTCTTCGCTCGGTTTCACTCGAGATCGTAGAAGAAGATAGCCGCTGCACTAATCTATCTCTCACGCAAGGTGGAATAATAACTATCTGTGATAACGACCGCCAAGTCGGCGATCCTTGATCGCACGAGAGTAAACCGAGCTAATCATGTGTATCACGAAATAAGTGCATACGTAATAGAAAAATGTTTTCAACTTTCTGACCTCAATTATACCGAAGCGAAGCGATTGCCTCGGCTTGTTCCAAATTATTAATGCAAAAAAAATCGCAAAATAATCCATTTGCGTGATTTAATTCTCTTTCAAGGAAAATAATTTCAAAGTACGCGATAGTATGGTCGTCTATCTGTCAATCTACGTTTCAAGATTCCTATTTCCGATACTCTCTTTTAAAACAATACGTGTTACTTTAATCGGCTTTCCGAGACGAAGGAGCACGCTGGACTGTTTCCTTGCGTGCATGCAAAATGAGACGGGTGCCCACTCATCGCAATTATTTTTCCGGTTTTGTGAGTAGGAATGTTACTTCAACGTCTTATCGATATGCCCATCGCGCGTAGTGCTGACCTCAAGATCTTACCCGGGTCAGTCGGCAAGGGTCAAGATCTTTTTGCAATGTGACCTCGACCGTCTGCCCCTTCTAGACGCTGTATTCGCAGAGCGGCAAAATCGGCAATTTGCACCTGCGCTCGACGTTTGCGAGCAGCGAGAGCACGAAGGCGTTACGTAAAATAAGCAGTATATGCGTGAACACTCACCGCCAAAAGTGCGGCACGTATCCGGTGGGGCACAAGTCTCGGCACTGGCCGCACGGTGCTCCTTGGAGAACGACATTGCCGTTGGACGAGTAATTATTGGGCGGCGCATCTTGTCCCGGGGACAGCATTCTGAAACGAACGCAAATTTACGGTGAGTGTGTCATTTTGACACGGTTCTTCTTCATGCTTAATCATTTCGCTACGCTGAAAGTGTTTCTCAACCTGTTTTGATTCCGCAACATAAATCAATTGTTATTTTAAACAAAAAAGTAATTTTCGCAGCAAATTTGATTGCATAATTTTGATAGAAAAATTTTAATTAAAAAAATATGTAATTTAACTTTTTGTTCTTATTCCAAGATACTTAAAAAATCGTCCCGTAATGTTGCAAAATATTGAATGAAAAAAATACATTTAACACAATGATATTATCTAGAGCAAATAAATTATATTATTTAGACTCATATAATTTTCAGAGAATAATCACAAAAACTATATTATCCCAAGCCCCAAGTGATTTACCATGAAAATATTGAATCGCAATAAGCGTGATTTTATTATCTCGTTCAATTATTATTACATCAAAAATTATTATCATCAGCAAAATTAACGCAAAATACATAAAGTGCGTTTTGTCATGCTTAAATGAATGGTAAAATTTGTTCTCTCGCCGATCGAAGAGATTTTACGAATTCAGGACGGAGAAATTGAACGATCTTCGTGAACACGAACAGTTGAACACGCTGTACCTCCAAAGGAGCGGAAACTCACATCCGATACAGTATTACAGTATTACCGCGTACTCGCGTGATTATCATTATTTGTTGACGAACGAGGTTTCCATGGTCTCAATTAGGGCCGTTTACATCTGTAACGGGATATTACACGCTGTTAAAGTAGCATTTCTTTCCCTTAATTCGATCCTTCTCACTTATTATATACGTTTTCCTTTGCCCTCCGCAATCGTGTACTTTTACGTTATATATGGATAATATAGATGCTAAATAACAATAAATATGTGAAATTAGCATCCCGACATAAAAATTTCGTAATTCTGATTAGGATTCCAGTTTCTTTTTGAAGAGCTTTAAAAGTTCTCTGATATTAAAAAAAGGAATTCCAACGATTAACACTCGCTGTGAAATTGTTTCGTACAGAACTCTAAAGCTTCAAAGAAAAGGTAAAACTCTAATTAGAACATTTTTATGTCGAGATGCTAACTTTACACGTCCATTAATGAACCATTTCTCAAGCACTAGATCCTACCACTAAAAACATGTTCAGTATTTTAATAATTTAACAACCTTACAATCACTACTATATATTATATGTAGTTTATATAGCAGCGTCTCACATAAATGTATATTCCTGAACAATTTATTACTCCATGTACTTATGCTTTTTCACAGATGCGAGATCCGCCCGTGCGTCGTAAACTCCCCCAACATATTGAAACTGAAAGTTAGCCTACAATCATCGCCTATATACATATTTTTCAAACGTGACTGCTTCGTCGTTTATTAACCTTTTTAGCAAAGCACAAAAACCTATCACAAAACATTAAGAGCTCGAAACGGGTTTGTGAGTGAAGTAGGTGGGCAGGTATGTTAGATAAATATCAAAGCCGCATCCCGCGTACTGTAATAAAGATTTCTCGTTTTCGCTAATATAGCCGAGTCGCAAAAATCCTTAGGCTCTCCGGCACCGAGACGAACTTACGATCGTAACCACACCCTTTGATACACGCTTGATATTCCACCAGCAAGTTTGCAGATACATAAATCGCGACTAGCCCAGCGAGCGCATTATGCGACAGATCTGTCTGCGAAAATAATTAATTAATGGCGCTATCTAATACGGGAAAACAGGGGCGGTCACGCCTCCAGCGCGTTTGAATTAATAATCGGAACCCGTAATTAGCGGGTAAGTGACGGCATTCCCGCTGCCACTGCCGCCGCCGCCGCGGTCTTCGATCGTCGGCAATTAACTGACATTGGTGTAATTACATTCTACCGGAAGATTTTATTGCGACGAAAATCGTCGTCGCAATCTCGGGGCGTCTGCTCACTATAACCGCTTATTCGTCCTTTATCGCAAAATACTATTAATATTAACATTCGGATCACATAATTTTAATCGAGTTCGTGATCAAATCAATAAAAAGAAATATAACACGAGGACGGGTTTAATTAGATAGCTGAATAGTAGAATTCATACATTCGCGCTGGATATAAAAATAACTTTTAGTTAGGCGCATTCTCGCGTTTGCTTCTTCCAAAAAAAAAAAAAAAAAAAAAAAAAACTATCAACAATGAATGCTGTTTCATATATAAATATCAAATACTCCTGTAATCTACTTCTGTAATTCAAGTTTCTACATAAAATAAATAATTACTTTTTATCATTAAAAAAATTGCAGAATCACTGATTTGATATGCAAATACACACGCGATCGTCATAAAACGAGTTGATAGTTAGCAGATGTACTAAATTATTTCAGAAGAAGAGACACAATTACCGTTTCATATTACATGATGTTCTTCATAAAAAATATTTTCGTGTACTTTGTATGTATGTATATTAGAATTATTAAACTACTAGATCGTATGTGAATTAGCCATTATTACTGACGTTTATGCAATTGTAACGATAAGTAACGATTATTGCAACCGGATATGTGTGGCATAAAATTAAAATAGCTTGTTACGGTTTAAATTATGATTACTCATATGTACGTACAGATAAGCGTATCATATGTGTTTGTAGTAAATTTTTTCCAGGTCTGTAAAACTGGCATTTCAAGATACAAATTAATTGTCCAAAATTTAACTTATAATGTTTGTTATAAAATCCTCGCATCTCGTGTAAGTAATTGTATTAAAAAAAAAACACGCGAATAATGGCAATTTAATTTTTAGTTAATAACATTGACGAACCCCATACGAGTATATTATATTGATATATTAGTAACGGATTAAGTTTGCAGCGCAAACGACATTGGTCTATGAATCTGTACGAGATCGCAACAGGTAATACAAGGTTGAGCGTGGTGAATGTCGCGCCAAGATTCGCAAATCTCAAAGGACATCGAAAGAAAAAAAAATGAGTAGCACAATCATACCGGATTATGGCATGTTCGCTGAACCTGTGCCTTCGTATATACACACATACATTTCTGCAGCTAGCATCCAAGAGTACGAAGTCAATTCTTTATTCGCATATGCAAACATAAGAGGCTTATATCTGACATAATTGACGCAGAGACATACGATGCGCGTTCTGTAAAAATTGCCTGCTTCTGTGATGACAGAGTGGAATCATGAATTATGAGCGGTTTCTCGAGACGATCAATGGAACTTTTTCGTCTTCACGCCGCGACTCGATTGCAACAATTAATAAGAAAGCTACACCTGCAGTATTAAGCTGCTAAACAAGTTCTAATCTTGAAAGAATTTGGCATAAACTAATGCATACTTTATTTTTCAATATTAGTAGTTCGATGTCAATGCAAATAGATATATAATTTCTATGAAAAATTTTTAAAAGACTGTATACCTATTTTGTAAGTCTGTTAAATTGTCTGGTTAGTTTGAAAGTCTGCGTATAAAAATTCTGTTGAATTAAATTCAATTTGATTTCCATTGAAGAATATCACATCTATCTTCATCTGTAACTACGTATCTTCGTATTATGGCAATTTTAATAAAGAAAAAGAATCAATACAAAGTGCTGTAAGAATATCGCTGGGCAGTACGAGAAAAATTCTCTATCTCTGTATATTCTGTATGCCCCTAATGCCTCGTATACCGCCCACAAAAAGCCGGATACAATTGCAATTTGAACTCGATTCAAATAACCGGGGAATCTCCGGCGGCGATAAGAGATGCCAGGTTCTCTGTGCGTAGGTAGACCTACCTCCGCCTGTGAACTACTATATAAGCCATTGAAATTTAATAGCATCACCGGAATTGAACGATAGACGTTCCGCGCAGCGCTACAGCTGACGCGCGGAACGCGCTTCTCCCCGTCGCTACAAATTACACTCGGTAATTCAGTTCCTTGACCGCAAAGTCCAACAAGAAGTTAAGTCTATCCCGTGGTAAGTGAACGACCGCAGCTTCCCGTGTTCATAAGTCACTGCCGGGCCGTTAGATCCAGCGCGAAAAGAAGAGGTTTCGAAAATATCGACCGCGCGAAATATCTCAGTGGGACGACTCGCAACCTCACCAATTCACGGCGGAATTTATTAGCTGGTATTCGCGCGCATCTGCATTCGCCGACTCGGCACCGGCTGTTGCGCAAACTTTATTCACTGTGGTTTTACGCGCTCCGTTATGATCTCTTTTGTATCAGAATTCTCGCACGTAGTGGTGACATAAATTACAATAAGTGTGTGAATGCAATACAAATAATATCACGTTTTCCATGTACAAAATAAATGTAGTTATATTTTCATAAAAACTAAAACTATTTCTCATTAAAGATTAATTATATTTTTATCATAAAATATTAATATTTAAAAATTTTAATCGTCAAGTAATAATTTCTAAAGATAAAACATTTCAGTTGGAACATTTTATTTTTATAGATTGCAATAATATTGAATAATGAAAAGGGGAGGATATAGTTAAGAATCATTACTTTGTGTAGAAGTTAATGGCCGCGAATAACAGGGAGATCACCGTATTATAACCAATCACCAGGAAGCCCGGCCTCCCGTATTCGCCTCGAGCTTTGTCTTAACGATGTAAAGTTACCGCCGATCGTCGACTCATGCTTACGTTCTTTGCATGCGCGCGTACGTCATAATGCGAATCATTGCCACCGTACACGCACGGATCCGGACGAGCGTTCAAACGCGGTCGAACGACAGTTTCATCTCAAGTAGGCAAACATGAAAAAAATCTAAGACAAGCTAGTAAATGTCGAATGTAATTTCAGCTGTATGCATACGAGATGAATGTAATACGAGCTGTATAAATACACTTGCATTCAAATACATAATTAAGCAATCTTCTGTTTTTGAAAAAGAATATTTACATACAATTATTTATATTTAAATTTGAATAAATTATACTTAAATAAAAAATGTTACTACGTATTATTAATGTTAATTGTTACATATTAATTTTTAATAAAAAATTTGATGATTTTTTTAGATAAAAACATGCCGCAATTAAAATGCAATTAGCGTATATACATCGTTCAAAGATCTAATTAAATATCTACATAGAAAAGTCACGAAAGTCATCTCCTTTTCTAAACACTCTTTTGTTGCAAGTGACTGGAACGTGCGACCGCACGCAAAGGCGATTACTAAATGCTCGTTGAAAATTTACAACATTGTTTGCCTTCATACATAGAGAGTTCATCCCATGAGCTAGGACGCAATTAAACGCACGGATAATTTATGCACTCGGTTTCTCGATGTCTCCTGCAGCTCTGCAGGCATTATGCGCTAAGGACTAGGATGAGGACTGGTTTTCTCGAGTAAACAACGAGTACAGCGCGTACTCATACGCCAGCTGTAATTTTCCGCATC
Source organism: Linepithema humile (assembly GCF_040581485.1). NCBI lineage: Eukaryota > Metazoa > Arthropoda > Insecta > Hymenoptera > Formicidae > Linepithema > Linepithema humile. The sequence continues at coordinate 465,777 of NC_090132.1, read as the reverse complement.
AACGAATTCCGGCCAGCTTTGATGGCACGGCGTCGCCGTCATTTTAGAAGTTTACGCGAGTAGATTTATACCGATAATCATAATTTTCACCTTTCGAGTGCCATAAAGTGTGTTTTAATTGCGGTGTTCTTTATCCAAAAAATAATCAAACTTTGTATAAGAAATTAATTTATGTAATAATCAACACCCAACAATATGTCATAACATATATTTCAAATTGAAATATAAGTATTAAAAATAATTTTATTTTTTAAAACAAAGTTTCATGTATAATTACCGTTTAATAATATACCGTTTTAATCCATTTCTCAGCTTTCACTCCTCCTCAACAAAATACGGATACGGGAAATAAGGAAAGCGGGCTACGTGGACGCGCGCGAAGAAACCGCGGTTCTCGCAGAGTAATTAGGATCTTTTTGTGTCGTTAACATTTAAACGGGAGAACGACGTCGACGATAGTGCGAACGCAGGTATGTTAATGGACGTGAGATAACACGCCTACGAGTGTTCTGCCCCTTGTGCTTTATAATTCGTGAAACGACCAATTAACGTTCTCTTTCTAGAAGAAGAGTAGGTGGTCTCTTTCTTCTTTGGTCGTCTCTTGAATGTGCGTTTCGAGGCTGCTGCGCAGGTGGCACGCTTATTGTCTACGCAGGATATCGTCCAACGCTCGTTTTCACATAAAAGCTTTTTAAGAAAATTAACCCTTTACGATTATGTATTCGTATACGTACAAGTAAAGACAATAAATATTGATTTATAAATAACGCTGAATATTGACGTCCAAATGATTTCGATAAAAAAGAAATTGCATGATAGATGAGCGATATTATTTTTTTAAAGAAATGTTATAAAAAAATGTTTCTTTTCCAATATAATAATAAAAGCTTTATAAATTTACTAAGTCTAATAGAGAATCATGTTGTGCAAATAAAAGTACGTCTTGTATTTTTATCAACCTAAATTAAAAGAGAAAAAGAACGTATATGAATTTGACAAAGTTAAAGAAGCAAACTTGACATGATATCATGTTGAAAAAATAAAGAAAATATGTCAGAACTCAAATATGACAAAAATCTGAAAGTTTTATGTTTTTATAATTTGTCTAAAATATGTAGAAAAAACAAAATTAAAATAAAATACGTAAGTTTAAGAATTTCAAGATACGATGTAGTTGCAAATAAGAGAGTACAAGTCCAAACAGCTAACAATAGAGATATATGTTGTAGGATACACTGTCAAGTTTAAGGTTAAAGACCCCTGACAGCGGTCCATTAAAATCCTCGCAGTGTACGCGCGGGGATCAGCCTCGCATGACTCGGCGCGGTATCGCCGTCGTCCAGGAGTCGGCAAACTATGACTAGCAGCTTTCTCAGCACAAAGACTCATCCGCTCGCTCGCTCGCGAAAGAGAATCCCACCCCATTTCATCCTATCCCCGTCTACTACAAAACGCGGCTCGCCGATCGCGACGCGAGATGCTCTTATCTGCATCGTATACTCAGGCTCCTCCGCTTCTCTCTTTCGCGACGAAAGAGGCGAGCACACGCGTTCCACAGCCGCCGCCGAGTCAAGTCGAGCCCGAGTCGTGCGCGATATCTTCGATCGAGAGCATGCGCGCGTGAGCGAATGCCGCACAGCTTCGAAGAACATCATGCAGTACATACACACAATACACAAATATACATATACAAATGCATCATATGACATACATACAAACATATGTACATATATACTCACGTGTGTCCGTATCTGTTGCTTTCCTTGTGTACCGCAATGCCGATGGTTCGCGGTCTGCGCGTCCAACGAGATCACCGGCGAACGATGCGGGTCTTCGCTGCGATGTAAACACACTCCCGCAATGTACACGACGATAATCCCGCGCTGACACTGCACGCTTCATACGATGCGAGTGATGGTGTGCGCGAGCGAGCGGCTTACACTCGTGCTGTCTAAAATTTCGAAGAAGCGCCTCCGAAGAGCTCTCGATTCAAAGAAACTCACGAGCAAGCTCGCGTGCGGCGTTCCGCATCGTTGAAAATCGCACGAGTCAGCTAAACGACAAATTGCCGTTGTCGTCGTCGGCAGCGCACCTGCCCTCGCTGCACTTGTCGCTTCACCGTCGCGCCGCGAGTTTAACACAGGCCACCGCCGTGCCCGGGCTAACACCGTGCGATACCGAAGGATAACGACCGCAATGAACGACGACGACGACGATAACGCGGGCATCCTCGCGGCATCACTGTAACTTATGAATAACTTTACCGCGGACGACCATTGTATCAAGTCGCAGTCAAACGGAATGTTCAAAATTGCAACTCTCTACACACACACACGTCACTAACTGGTCGATTCACGCGATTGGAAGCATTGCGGCGAGACTGTTGCAGCAAGCCGCTGACAACTTCACACCGCGAACACAGGCGCCCGGCAATGGAGTCGCTTTCGATGAAACACCGAAATTGTTCGCAGTGGCACACGAGAGCCCCCGCCGAATTACACTATGCATACTGTCATGCCGGTACTAAAAGAAACCGATCAGAGACAACTGTATCGGTCGCAATTTGAGGAAACGGGAAACAGAGAATACCACGGGCCGCGCGGCTTACCAGAGTGACGAAAGAAAGGCAACTTTACATCGATCGGTCGATCGATCGCACTACATATTCACCATGCACACGGAGTTCGTCACTATGATCACTCACCGATATACGTACCGAGGTACCGAGGATGCCTCTCTTGTTCGAGACCGGCACGCCAACACACAGAATCAAGAGTCGAACTGGCCGCCGAGATGAGGCCCAACTGCCCCCCTCCATTCTTCGGTGCGCACCGCGACTGGTCGTCACTTCTCTCCTCACGTCGAAACCCCCTCTCCCGCCATAGATGCCACTGAACGTTCTCCTTCCTTCCCTTCTCCTGTCCTTTTGCCGATCGCGTCTCACAATCAGTGCTCTCGCATCATTGTGTATCCTTGTTTTCTTCGTCGTCCTCGCGCGCGTATACCAGGCTTTCTTCGTCACGAGCCTTCTTCCTTCCTTCGTTTCTCCACCGCTCTGCACGCGCGCGCGCAAATTTTCACTTGCGATCATAATGAACGTGTGCGATCTCAACTGTTGCCAATAGTTTGCGTGTCGATCCTGCGCGCAGTTAACTGCTTACCTTCATGCGCGTTTCGTGGAAAGTTATCGGAAATTGTCAGATGAAGAGAGAGAGAGAGAGAGAGAAAAGACTGATTATGCGACGGTATTAAAGTCTGACAATATTAAACAATACAGCTGTTACAATTAACTTAAATTGCTCCAATAAACTCTCATTTATCTATAAAACTCTTTTTCTTCGATCACATTTTTTTTACTTTTCAGACTTATAATACAAATATAAGTGATACAGAGTGTATAGTTTTTTGCAAATTATCGTTCAAAAATATAAATAATGCTATGTTTTTTTAATTAATTCCCAAGTTAATTTTAATTTCTAGCGTTAACTAATTTTAATTTCTACGTTAATTTTACTCAAATTAACTTTTAAATTTGAAGTTCAGTTAAAAAAATATAAGTTAAAGAAGTGCGATAAATAATAACTATTCTTGATATTTTTGCTGATTATGAGAAAAAGTCGACTTTAAATTGCCTACTCTGGCAGTAAAAAGATATCCACAAACTTTGAGAAATTATACAATTATATCTTTCTTAAGATTATAACTTTTTCATATAAGAAAGAAGAAAAAAATAATTAGAATGTTTATAAGAATGAGATAAACTACATATTTTTTTCTTTGAACGGATAAAATTCTTAAATGACTGTATTTTATACCTGAATCGCGCTTTTCTTTTGTCTTTGCTCTCCCTTTAACAACATATTTCTCGTTTATTCGTAGTTCTAATATTCACCTCTCGCTTCTTTCTTCCTGCCTCTGTTCTCTTTAAACATCTCTTTTCCCACGCTTAATATTCCGCATTCACTTTGCCCCTCATTGTATCGCTATGTTTTCCACCTTCTGTTTGTTTCATTTTTATCCACATATGTCCATCTTTCGTTTGATTTGTTTTCATCTTTTGCATCTGTAATGAAATTAAATCATGAAAAATGATACGCCAAGTAAAATTAAAATATTTAATCATTAACATGGTATTAATTAAAGCATTTATGAGATATTGTATAGTTTGTAAACGTATAGTTGTTATCGTATAGTTTATTAAATAGGCTGATTCACATAAAAACATGCTTCTATTCATCATTAACGTTAATTGCAGTAAGGAATAAAAACAAGCTATTAGTTAGCCATCGAGGTTAGAAATCTTTTAAAAGCTCTGTTCTCCCTTCCTCTTATTCTACATTTTTATTTATAAACTAAGATAATAATCTTAAATTAAATTAAATTTAGTTTATAAAAATAGACAGCTTTTGTATTTCTTCAAGGTCATTTTTTTTTTCATCCAATGTGTAAATAATTAAAAAATTAAGATCAAGCAGTATATTATCTATTATACCTATTTCCGAATCAATCTGAAGTGCACCTTTTAAAATCTCGGCAAAGAAATACATTTCTCTTTTGAATAATCAGCGGAATTTGGTGCAATTGAAGAGTTACAAAGCACGAGTAATTGCTTTCAAAAGCAGACTTGAAAAACGCAGACATACATGTGCAGCAATAAAGCATAAATTGAACATTACCTTAATCGTTTGACAAAAGTGTGTATAAAGTGCGTAATTGCTACCTGACATTGCCAAGATAACAAAACGGGCAGTGTGAATAGGAAAGCCCTAAATTCTAAATTTAAAACGGCGCTACGCAAAATTACTTTTATATAGATAGCAACGAGCAGGAGCGAACCTAATTCTAATTTTGCCGATCAGGTGTAAAAGTATATCCCGCAAACTTTCGTCGACGTATGAGCTTCCGAGCACGTCGAGCAAGCGCGCTGTGCCGCGTCATAAGGGTATATTCAGGCAAACTTGCACAGCGCATAAGCATATGCATGAGGAATTGGATTGGTCTATTTCCTTACGCATATGCTTACGCGTCTATGCAAGTTTGTGTGGATGTACCCTTACGACGTTGCACAGACGTTGCTCGACATGCTCGGATATCGTCGTTACACATCGGCGACGTTCGCACACGTGATTCGTATCGTGCAACATGGTACGGACTTAGCCACGAAGATGGCTGATGCGCGTTACGAAAGAGCGAAGGATATCACGCGGGGAAGCCGTTTCCCGATCGCACAGAGAACGCCGTCGTGCCGCCATTCGGTTGCCTTAGTCACGCACAGTGGTGGCCTATCGGCACGATGGTATACGACATCAAGTGGATCATACCAAAACTACGGAACTCGTCCCGGCTGTGGAGTATCGCGAGCAGCATAACCTTCGTGGCGGTGGGCATTTTCTCGAAAATCATCATAGGTAAGAGCTATCCACGTGCCGGTCACCGCGTAAGATTCGTCGACGCGTCGATGTCATGCCGTTCGTAACATTTTAGGAGAGTGTTAAGACGATATAACTCGTATATTGGCTAAGATTCGAAATAACGACGGCTCGCGTGCACGAGTGAATTTCTGTAAGAGTACCATACTTGTCGTCGAGTAAGGCAAATTAAGATGTATAGTTCGCGTATTGTGGCATCTCGTAACGAGATTAATTTTTGCAATATCAGTCATTGCAAATACACAAGTACGGTCGTTTACTGACGTGGCGCGTGTAAACCATTGCTATAAAAATCGAAAACGTGGTATTGATGTGTTGTGAAAAGTAAAAGTGGTAACGCGTCTGCGGAGTATACGTAATATCGTGCGTACGAGCGAACTGATTAGCATAAGCCTTGATCTGTCAGTGGCATTCATTAGAGAAATATCAAAGTCATTCTGCTATCATCAGTTATTAATTTATATTACTCAATGGATAAACTTAAAAAGCATGTTTATTAACAACATTAGTGTCTTTTCTGCAATATTTTTTATAACATATGTAGTGTTGTAAACAATTATTTTAAATAGTTAAACCATACTATATATTTTCTTTATATTAATGTTTTTGAATTAGCATATAATCTATTACATATATATGATATAATGATGTGTAGCTTCAGATATGAAATCAATATTTCGTTGCTCAATTCTTTTCTCTTTTACAATATATTTATTATATATTTTAAAATGATGTATGTGCTTTTAACAAGAATACTTTTATTTGGAACAACTAAAGGATAAAAAAAGTTGCATAATTGACAAAATTATGAAATTATATTTCAAAAGTAAGCAACTGACTCAGAGAAAAAAATATGCATATTTTGAGCTATGATAACAGTATGGTTTACAAGTGATGGTTTACAATGACTTACGATTAAAATATAGAATTTAATAAAATAGTAGCAAGCAGTAGAAAAATTAGCACAAACAAAATAATTTTCAAATCATTGATTATTTTAAATTTAACTATTGCGGTTTGTCTTAATGTCACCTCGAATAACTGGTTTTATATTTCTTGCTAGCATTTTTCTCTTCTTTGGATTCCAGCTATGAATATTTACGTAATGATAACATTAATTTTGTTTTTTTTTTTGCATTGCATTATTTATGTAGAAAGTAAAATATCTCGATTCCTTGATTATAGCACCTGTTTAATTTTGTAATACCTAGATTCATAGTTTTTTTTTGTGTTGTTCGCATTAAGCGTAATAAATTGAAATGCGATGATAATTTATGCAATTTGCGTAAATTCGAGACATAAATATTTATATATCTTTACAATATCAAGTTTTTTTAACAGTATGCAATTTAACATACAGCGCAATAACTGTGTGTCATCGGTTTTAGAAGAATTACTTTTCTACCATTTATTCGTAGCAAAGTAGCTATGTAGCTTAATTCTGTTTGTTACGTAATTTAGAACGATTGTAAACAAAGTGAATAATTGCGGACGGCACGAAGAAATCGTAGCGTAAAACTACGTAAATTAAAAGATTGATTGCCATTTTCGTGTGTGGAGTGGTCAATTATACACAAGCGAAAGTTCAATTTTCTAAATTGACATTGAAGTGATTGATTACGATTGAGGCGAGTTCTTGACAAATTTTGACGGGAATGGAAATTAATAATCTGCTTATATAAGTAAAACTTAGAAATTTAACGACACATCGCTAACAAAATTGATATTTTAACGCAAAGATTATATCTTATTCACTATCAAAAATTTGTTGTACTTTATTCTTTATTTTTATTTTTTAATTCTAATAGATTATAAAAATTCAGAGTTACTTTATTCACATACTTTACATTTCAATAATGCCGTTATTATTTTCTTTGATCCATCGAGTCGCGCATTTCGTTGAGTCTACCGAAAACGTGCCATTTTGCCTTTTTTTAATCTGCGGCTTATCAATAGTCTAGAAATAGGAAAATGATTTATGAATAATACCAAGTGATGTTCACTCGACTCATCTGTCGACAATATTATACCTGAGTAGTTATTGCGGCATAAATAATGCGATGTACGTTATAAGATGATGACATTGTTAAGTGCGGGCCACGCAATATTGCGGTTTTTCGTTTCTGGCGAAAGTTTCGAAACATCATCTTTAGCGATCTTTGATTTATGTCGGTTTTTCAAAGTATCGGGTCTGCTTTTAACGATAATGCGCGCCGCTGGATAAAAGCCGCATATACGATAATCGGGCGTAAAGCACGAAACGAAAATCCCACGTTCGCTTTCCTCCGGATTTTTCAGGTAAAAAGGACTCGTGCTTCGTAACTCTGCATCGAATTGTATAGTTGATATAACGTAAGATATAAAATAAGATTTCATCTTTTTAACAAACTGCTTTATTTATAAAGAAACATTTTTTTATCATTCTTTTTTCTAACTGCGTGGAAGATAAATAAAATTTTGCTGAAACGTAGGATGCCAGCTGTTGAATTATGACGTTAGATACAAGAAAGATCATGTAATCACATTTTTTTTTGTAGTGCAAGATGTATTTATAGTGCAAGCAAAATTTCGATACGCTTTCTAATATTATAACTTAAATTTTTCGTGTCAGACGTCATGCGTTACGCGTGAAAACGATGCGAACCAGAGCGATGACCAAGTACTTCTCGTAGACTTTGGACATTGCCACCGCGACTGAATACGCTCTACATTATTATAAAGTAACAAGGTAAAGGAAATGTTATGTTCTGTATTTAAGAATGGCTGAACAAGACGACGGTGTACAACAAGCACATTATCGTGCGCGCCTTAGATCTCCGGCCGAAAAACGTTCCGCTCATTACCGTGTCGAATCATCATAGTTGCTTCGACGATCCAGGCATATGGGGTAAGCTTTTTCATTCATGTCGTTTGTTAAATGCCTTTCGGCATGCGCGTAATAACGTATCATCAGCAGTCCCCCGCATTCTCTCCCGTCGGCCGTAGAGTGCAGGACATCGCGTTATGCACGGCTGATTTATCGTCTCGAGAAATCGAGAAAAATAAAATGCGCGCGTACGAATCGTCCGAGGTGTAAAATGCGACGGGTCCATCCATTCGCCACCCAATAAAACAGCATGCTTCGAGGCACTCTTTACAATCCCGAGGTGCAGTTAAGGCCGAGACACAATGAAACAGTAAGAATAAAATACAATGTCGCATCTCAAAGTACAATAAAATTGTGGCCAAACTTGAAATAGTATGTCGGACGAAGAAAAATTAAATAAGAATGGAATTTTTGGTTTTGTCGCATTTTTAGCATAAAATTTTGCAATATTCGATGAATTTCAGCTCGACAAATTTGTTCATTAATCGACTGTTTGTAAAGTACGATTGATTTGATCTTGGAAATATTACTAGCTGATAATAGCTGTAGGAACTAGTCAAACGACGTTGAGAATGAACAACGAAGATAAGTGATGTCCATCAATATCGATGAGAGTTAACAATGAAGAAGCGCAATGGGCATGAGTAATGCCTATTATTCATTTCTCGATGCTCTACTTATCGCGTTCTTATTTTTATATTTGTTTCTTTCTTCCTTTATCATCTTTATTCTTAATTCCATTGTGTCTGTGGTATTTGTATTTGCGCGCAATTAAAAATGATTTTCTTCAAATTTTTTTCACGCGTTGTCTCACTGCTCTTTTTTCTAAAAGACAAATAATGGTTCTTTGCATTCTCAACACCTCCGATGTCCTCATGTCCCTCTTTTGAGACGTGTTTTTCTTTCTCAGAACGACGCCGATATGCGATCGAATGTGAAAGAATTTAAGACAGAAAAATCTCTGAACTCATTTAGCGACCCTGGACTTGCGGCACAGGATTAACCGACGTAAGATACGATGGTCGCTCGCCGCGCAGGACATTTGTTTCACGAATGTCTGGCATTCCTACTTTTTCATGCTCGGCAAGTGCATACCCATCGTTAGAGGCGACGGCGTGTATCAGGAAGCCATGGATTTCTGCGTCGAAAGGTTGGCCTGTGGCGACTGGGTGCATGTCTTTCCCGAAGGAAAAGTCAATATGCTTAAGGAAAACATGAGGTTCGTAACTCGAGTTACCTTCATAGTTCCACATTTTGAAATCTCATGCTCTGCACAAATGCACATTTGAATTTATCGTTATTGTGTATTTTATATTTTGGACATTTTTCGTTAATCAATGAAACATGTTCTTCACGCGATGGATTATCAAATTATTAAAATCTAACTTATTCCTGAAAGATATTTCACACTGCCGAGAGATTACTTGTTAGAGTACTGTATCCATAGAGAAAGGATCTAGTAGATATAAGTGTGACGCGATAGCAGAGAGAGGTCATATTATACATACTACATACAATATTACATTCAGCAAGGATTAAATTGATGATATTGTTTAGGTTGAAATGGGGCGTGGGTAGATTAATACTAGAATCGCCCGTCACGCCTATCGTGATTCCTATCTGCCATCTCGGTATGGATCAAGTACTTCCCAACGAGCCGCCTTATATCTTTAAAACGGGGAAGAAGGTTACTATGAATTACGGTGAACCCATAGATTTTAGTGGATTACTGGCTGAATTGCGGGCGTCGAACGCGAACGAGATGGAGGCGCGAAAAGCGATAACTGATCGCATAGAAGAAGAGCTTTCAAGGTGAATACTATAGTTGAATCCTCATGTTTTAAAGTATTATTGAATAAAATTTGAAGAAACAATGGCAAAGAAGGAAAAAATATTTAAACATTTTCAGATTAAAGGCAACAACGGAAGATCTTCACACTGTGTTATGACGAAGATAATCTCTTTTTCCGTCATCCCTTCGTCTAGCCTTAATTTGCCAAAAATGTAAAGAAAATGATTAATACGTGACTAAAAGTGAGATTTGTATGTAAGCAATCTGTATGAAAATTAATTTCCTTTTTTTCTTCAAGCGTACATTCGTATTGTAATAATATTTTTGACAATACTAAGTATTGATTAACGTAAGAGCACACCAGTTGTATAGAAAATCGTTCTGCGAACTGCGACGTTTTTGTCGTCGTTAATTATTCCTCAGAACTTTTTGAGAGATGCCACTTTATGCGCGTATACAGAATGTATTCCACATTGCATACTTTTTTCCCACTTGACGCATTTTCTTATGAATATAGAATATTGATTGTTGCCTGGTAAACAGAATCTAAAATTCACCATTTTTAGTCGGGTTTACAAGGGCTCTTAATAATAAACTTTAGTTTTGCAATTTTACTACATTTTAATTTTTTAATCTTATTATCATATTTAATTCTTCAAGCTGTAGTCAATGGTGGTTGCTAAACAAACATTTATTAACGAAAAGTTGATTGTAGACTTTTGATTCTGCCAGAAATTTGTAATTAAAAAAGGATGTGCGAATATCGATACATGCTGTATACTCCTTTGAAGTTACATATTTCACGGATTATGTATCACCTTGTATAATAATTTATATGTATATTATATATATGTACATAGTATGGATAATAGTTATCATTACGATTTTATGATGATTATCAATAAAAATTTCGATAGTACAAGCGAATATTATGTAATGTAATCAAAGTTTAACAACATAATTATAAAAACCGTGTCAGTATCTCGTTTATTATTATTCAATTTTGAAAAAGCGATTTTAAATATCACTATTAGTGCAGGTATAACACACTTGGTCATTACTGATTATATGCTTCGCGCTACAAGCTTGCTACAAGTACCGTGCCAATTAACCAATTTGTATTCGTTTTGCTCGGAGATACATAATAAACATGCTCGCAGTTAAATGAGCATTACAGTCAGTGCACAGTGCGCGTCTCGGATTTTAGACGATTCGCTTCGCGTTTGTAATGGCGAATTTGCACAAAAACTCGCTTGAATAGCGTTAATACACTACGTGAATGAACTACTGTATAGACGGGAAATGAATTTATTACTTCGATACACTCGTGAAAAATACACTGTATTCGTTTGTCCATGAATGCGTGATTGTTTTTTGGATATTTATTGCAATATATTGAAGTCGTTACAACATCTGTTATATTATGACATTCGCATATCTATATACCGTACGTTTCTCAGCGTGTGTGTATATATATACACGATTCACGTGCGTTTGGTACACGTACTTTTATACTATACACACGGACAACTATCAAAATTTTGGGACTATTCAAACATGATAAATTTATATTATACACTTGTTAAATATGTTATGTATTAGGTATTAAAATATCATCTCTCATGTTTGAAATAAAACCGTCTTGGTTGTTTCATTTATTCATTTGGATAATTCTCTTATCAGTGAACGTAAAATTTGTTCCCTTTTCTAAGATACAGAAGGTTTTTATATAACTTTTGCGTACTATGCACACTACCTGCTTATAAATGTGTAAGGCATAAATTTCTGCAAAAAAAAATATCAAAAGTATACATAAAAATTATTCTAATTGCAAAAGACTCTTAAAGTGATTTATTATTCGAGGATTTTGAAGATTTTTTATTATACGCATAAACAGAATTTATAAGCATAAAAGAATAATATTTTGTTGCGTCCGGTAAATATCTCTACATCCATCGCGTCTACCATTCATCAGTCAAATATCTGTTTTCAAAAGAATACTTATATAAAATAATAGACTTTGGTAATATCATAAATTTCATTGAATGTAAAGTTTCGCGAAATTACAAGAGGCTATTCTTTTACACCCTTGAATATGTAAATCCCTTTGGAAACAGATAGCGATGGATCCTGAAGAGTATAGATGACTATCCTATTTCCATTTCGATATTTATATACGTTATTATCATCATTTCTGTGCCAGAAAGCATATTTGATGAATCGTAACTGTTGCCACATACGTCTAACACAATGATAAGTGTATTAAAAGATGTGATTATATATTATATATATACAATTTTCGTTATAATATATTCACAGACAAACGGATTATACAGGACACATGACTGTTCTCGACATATAGAAATAGATTACGCTATGGCCTACTGCTCCTATCATATTATTCACCAATACGAAGATCGCATATCCCTTGGCACGTTTTTAATTCGTAAAACTGGACATTCCAGTCTTACAAGCGATACAAAAGTGGCTTACGATCCTCGCATTGTATCGCGCGAACACAAACGAGAACTATGTGTATACGTGTATTTATATATATATATATTATGTATATCATAAACTTTGAATAGACAGAACAGTAGATAATTATAACGAGAGAAAATTTACATATGTGTACGTACTATCACCCCTTTGTATCACTGCCTTTTTCTTTGTCTTCTTTTTATATTCAAACAGATTTGATATATACATCACGGAAATATAAAAACGAGCCATGATTAATAATGAGATTAATGGGCATAAAATAAATCGATCGCGAAACTTGGCCCGCATTAAACAAGATATATTACAAAATTGATATTACAATGATGCTATTAGTTGTATCGGAAGGGGGGAGGGGGGGTACAGTCGACTAGAAAATGCGATTTCTCGAATTATACGCGAATATACACACTTTACAGTCAATCAGTCATAACAATTAAGTAAAATAAATCTAAAAATGTTTCAAATTGCTCCCAGCATGATTACTCGTACGTTCCATAAACTAGATGTTGTATAATTACATACTTCTATTTATATATTATTAATTTAAATAGTCTCTAAAGTGTACACATATGGGAAGAATACGATTTAAGGTGATTCGTAAAAGTGATAAATTTTTTCAAGCATTTGGTATTTTGATTGGTTGTTTCATACGTTTAGGCTCATACGTTCCTGGACGGTCTAATATAGATTAAGCAAGCGTTGCAGTATATATTTCATACAAACGTAGAGTAGGCCAAGTGGGATTAATGTCGATCATATATGTATCACAAATTCAATACATCGCACCCTTAATATAATTGCTTTAAGCTAGAATTTTCTTTACATAGCGAGCATCTCGAGAAATAAGATATCGAAATTTCATAAAATTCGTTCAATGCAAGTATCGCGATCGAAATGAAATGATATTCAGTGTCACTAGGAATCAACAAGAAGCACGATATAGCTATTATCCAGGCAATCTTTAAATTCAATACGATAATCTACAGGTACGCCATTTGTCCTAATCAAGCAAAGTTCTTTGTTCGACATTGCACAATAGTTATCAGATTTGAAATATATTTATATAAATCTGCGTGGCTTATTCATCTATTTACCTAATACTTCTAACGGTGTCCGTTCGTTATCCTTCGCAGCCTGGTCTTATCGAAACTGCAAATGCTTCCGAGTAGAGCAGCACGGTCATTTGATGATTTTGGTGTACTGTTTGACGCACTACCGGATGCTTGAGACGGTGGTAACGAAGGTGGTGGCGGAACACCTTTGCCAGGAACAACATCTTGCGGAACATCCACAGAACCTTTGTAATGAAAAAAATGGCATAATAAGCTTCGCAGTATGATACATATTTTTTTAGAGGAAGTATCTAATTCAGAATTGTCTAACTCATCTTTTTAAAAGAAGATGGGATAGGAGTAACTATGTATAACAACTATACATTACAGGCAACTTTCAAAAATCCTAAAATATGCAAGACAAGCTAAGAGTAATTCTCGCTACAAAGATCTATTTTGTACAGAGAACCTGTAAAGCAATGATGAGAAAAAATCTTTCAAAATAAAGATGATAATTATGAAAATTGATTAAAGATATTAGGAGACCTGAATGCTCGAATGACCTACGTGAAAGGAATGACCTCAGTACGCGCCATCAACTTTTGTGTCCAGCTAATCAAGAGATGTTGAAACGTAAATGTCCATTAGCATTAATGACAATAGCAATGGTGGAGCATTATGATGACTTACGAAGCGATGGAGGAGTCAACGTTCCAACGCTGGTAGCCGTGGAAGTACTTGTTGGACTGTCTGAACGCTCTGGACTCTTACCGTTTATTTGTTTTGTTCCATTTGCACCCAGCTGCGATGCGGAACGTTGTTCTTGCGCCAATTTCTGTTCTTTCTTCTGTAAATAATAATCGAAATGAAATTGTATTTCATTCAGTTCACACTTTATTTTAGATTTTTTTCTATTTTGTTATATATTTACCAATTTGTGCTTTCGCTTTTTCATCTCTTCCTCAGAGCTCATCATTTCTTGAACCTTAACGAGCCTTTTTTGATGTCGGACGACTTTCTGTTCATCACGCAATCGTTGTTCAGCTTTATTTACAGCTTCTTGCAAAGCTTCTTTTAGATGGCTACTTAATTTAAAGTGCGGCTTCTCCACGGTGCCAATGGCTAACGCGGCACGCTTTGCCGATTCGAAAAATGGATGTTCCAATAGACGAGCTACCGTCGGCAAGTCTTGTTTCAGAGCTTCTGGTGATAAGATGACCTCCAATAAATTTTTTAGACCTGCTTCGCAATGCGGCAACTCCGAACATGTTGCCTCCAAAAGCGGTCGTCCGAATGCCATTTCGTACAAGACATGTCCAAATGAATATACATCAACCTGGGTCTGTAAAAAAAACATAAAAAAATATACAGTGTTTCATGTAAATGATATAATTTTGCATCAAGTGTTTTCAAAAATTACAGAAATTAATCTCGGCCTTTTTTAATGTATTTTAATAAATTTATATATATTATTGTTAGTTACACAATGTCTTGTATATATTCGTGTATTACCGTGGCATGCAGTTTACGCCTTTGCACTACGTAAGGTCGGTAAAACGCTGGCAGTCCTAGAAGCCCATTTTCTATATCCAATAATTTAGCGCATCTTGGAGTTAAAAGAACATTGCCGGTATGTAAATGTCCATAAGGTAATCCCTTTTCGTGAAGAAATCCTAGAGCCTCTAATATCTATAAATCACATCATTGTCACAAAAATTAAAAATCTAGATATCTCACTGCAAAGTATTCTTTTGTGATAATTACTGACCTGATAACCGTAAGTAGCAATTTCCTGCGTTGTCAATGATTTTATTTGTTTTGGATTTCCATATTTCTTTATAAATGGCTGCTTAGGCTTGGTAATGCATAAAATATCACGCAATGTGCCCACTGAATAAAAATTTCTTATTGTTAGTGCCCCATTGTCCGTAACATGTTGATGTACTATTGGTTCGATGTAAGTGTGTCGTAAGGTGCCCAGAGTTTTGAAAATCCCTTGTATATCTTTATCTTGCAAATGCTTGTCAGGGCCAAATTCAACCCAGGCTAGCAAAAGTTCTTGTTTTGGATTTTGACGATTTTTCACTGTATAATAATGTTTTCTCAGTCGCCATCCCATATCAGGGATAGGCTTGCACACTTCAAAATTGGCATCGCTACGTAACGCTAATGATACTTGTTGCAGTGCAATTTCTAAACAGAATTTTTACAATTTTTAGTCATTTTCATATTTTACATAAATATATAATTTATTTAACATATAGAATCAATTTATATATATTTGTAATGCTTTTGCAATGTTTGTTGAAAAAAAATTTTATAACAAATATTTAAAATAATCTACAATATCGATGCTTTAATTTATATTGTTTATTATATCTTATAATGTATAATCTTAGGAAAAGTGGGCAATAAGCTTACCATGTAATGGTGCGGTATAATTCTCAGGGTCTAAAAACTTTTTCATGGGAAGTGAAGATGCTAGTATAGGATTCATTAGTACTATATTTAGATAATTCTGTAAAAAGAGAGAACACTATCTTTTATTTACTATCTTATACAAATATTGTGTATAAAAATAACTATTAAGACAAACCTGCAGTGCTATTTGTCGCTGAGCTATAAAGTCTGGCTCCATATTACCAATAATTCGTTTTGATGGTAACGGCAGGTCAAGGCCAGATATGGATAAAGCTGTATTGAGCTGTACGAAATCATTGTAACGTCTGCTTACTCTCCAGGATTTTTCAGGAAGGGGACCTCTCTGTGTTTTGATTACGTATTCCTAAATACATAAATCACAATTTTTACTATGCATCTAGCAAGTTAGCAAAGAATAAAGTTGTATGTAAAAAAATAAAGTTTACAAATACAACTGTATACTTTAAAAGTGCAAAATATGCACTTTGTACATAAATTGTGATGTTGCAATCACATGATTAATTACAATGAGATATAAGGAAGGATCCTACATCTATATATATATATATATATATATATATATATATATACAGATATATGTATATATATATATATATATATAGCTTTAATTAAAGGAGACAAACGGAACAAGATGACAAATGGAGAAAAAAGAGAAGGAAGGGGGGAGAGAGAGAAAGAGAGAAAGATAGAAGAGAGATAGAGAGGAATACCGGAGTACATACCGTATGTCCGTCGATGGTCCTCGCATTTTCGATGACACTGGTCAACTGCTCCGTATCATCTAACAGCACTTTATTCGTATATTTCTTCTCGAATAAAGCCATTGATCGTTAGTCCAACGTGAGACACGGCCCGTACGGGGCCAATTGCATTTGTCTTTCACACAGTTTCCGCGCGTCGCCATACATGACGCGCTTCTGCTTCATTTCAACATCGGTAAACGTACGGCTGCAACGACGCTGCGACGAGGGCGGCAACACTTCGCGGTATATCTTCAATGTCAACAGTTTGACACACGATACACTGCATACGCAGGGAGGAGGGATTGTAAGATAACACTGGAGCGCGCTGTCAAATTCCGCGTATATACAGTTCCCGTGATCTTCGCAGAACTCGACGCACCGATCAGCTTTCCACTGTTGTGACGTTATGCTGAAATGTGTTCGAAGATAGTTTAGAAAATAGAAATTTTATTCAGTGACACAGCCTTGTGAATCAGGCTGAATAATACTTGCTGATTGGTTTATTTCCAATATCCAACCTTAATGCCAAGTCCGCAATCCGTAGTGGGATATGATCTTTACGAACGTACCCAACGACTGACACATAACATCATTGGTCGGTGCCGTGACAGTGTCATGATCAGTTGCCAGCCACGATACTGGCGATAACTCGGTGCATATGAGTTTTTGTGAATGTGTCAAAGTTGATCGTGTACGCGTTTCCGCGTGTAACAAGACGAGAACTCGCAACATGTAACTGGACTCACTGTTCAATATCCATTTTTTTTCTCTTGATGCACTCGTATGCTTGCGCCTAGCGCTGAATACTACGATAAATCTGTGTGATGATCTCCGTCACGGTGACGGCCAGCGAGTTAAAGTTGAAGTCGAGATTTCGCGAGATCAACAAGATACTGATTTATTGACGAAGGCGAGAGCCGTGCAAAAATGACCGAAAGTTTGATAAACGAGTGGCTGGTGGAATGCAAGGATGTCTCGCCGTCGGAGCTGCACACATTTGCGAGTACACTGTCGCAGGATAACGAGATCGTGCGAGCTCTTTATATGCTTCTGGAGGAGCGCACTAAATACAGTGAGGTATGTAACGGAGATCTTTGTTTAATCGAATTAACAATGTTTGCGCAGAATCATAGCCATTATACTGGTCAATATTTTCTAAAGATTATCGCATTTGAGCATTGAGTATTGAGCACAATTTCTTATCTCTATAGTAGCACTCATAAGTAAATCGTACGTTGTACATTTCTACATAAAAATTGTCATTGTTATTAATATAATGTGCAGAAAACATATGCGTAATAATTAAGGATTTATTATTTCTTATTTAAATATTAAAAGTTTACAATATGTGTGATAGCAAATCACAACCATTTGTTCAACCATTTGTTAAAAAGGTCTCTTACTGTTAAAAGAAATAGTTGAAATTCATGTTGATTTTTATATTTTTCTAATTATGAATTTTTTTTATTGCAGTTGATGGACACAGTGTGCAATCAATTATATAATTTTTATCGATCCCGGGAAATAGAATTACAAAGGTTTACTCTGCAATTCCTACCAACATTAATATACATTTACTTAAATTCTGCTGCACATGGTGATATTAAGGTAAAAGTATATGCATCATGTATTTTTTAATTAAACTAGAACATAACATTGCGAGTGCTACATTTTAACATTCTAACGTTCTTAACATTCTAGGCCATATCATTCTTTAAGATAAGATTAATAAAAGATTTCAAAGAAATGGTTTAGAATTCTAGAGTATAAAATTTCAATGCATTGCAGTAAAATTCTAGGTTTACCAAATGATATGATATAAGATTCTAAGGTATAAAAATGAATAAGATGTACATTTTAACACTAGTGTACATTAGGTTAGAACTTTAGAATGTTTTCTTTACCGTGATGCATTGAAATCTTATATATTAAACAAAGAAATGACCAAAATTTTAAAATATAAGATTTTAATTAATCGCAGTAAAGTTCTAGATCTATCAAATGATATGATATAAGATTCTAAGGTTAAAAATGAATAAAACGTGCATAAATGTTAAAATGTATATTTGTAATAAATGTGTATTTTATTCATTTTTATGCCTTAATATATACAACAGCTAACGATAATATCTCACCTACTTACATGCCATTTGTCTAGCATGTTTTTTGTTATCATGATATTTAATTGATATTTATGTAAAGTTATATAAGAACATGTAACACTTACATGACAAATCTGATATCTGATTTGTCTGCTAAAGCTTCAACATTGATTATTTATTATAACTTTTATGAAAAAATATTCTGAGGTATCACACAAAATTAAAAAAATACTTTAGTTAATAATATCTAATTTCCAACAGAACTGTCGCTCTCTTGAGACTCTATTAATTGGATTATATAATTTGGAAGTGGTCGACAAATCAGGACAACAAAAAGCAATCTCATTTAGATTACCGTCTCTTGCTATGTTATCCATATATCATGAGGTATGTTGACATATTTTTATACTTTATATTTATATAAAATAATCTTAGTTAAGATTATTACAACAAGTTATTAGACAGACTTTTTTAAAAATAATTATCTATGATAACTGAAATATATTTTTTGTGGAATAGCCTGCAAGTTTAGCACCTGCCTCATTAACAGAAAGTGCAGTGCGTCGTTTTGAAGAATGTAATACAAAACTTGTGAGCTGGGGTCCGTTGCGACAAGTAGAAACGTTGAATGCACAAAATAGATTGAAAGTCATGACAGCCTTACTTTTTATTTATAATCAACAACTTGATTATATAAATAAATTTGCTTTAGAACAATTATGCAAGGTTGCTACGAAGTAAGTTTAACTACAAGTCTTATTGAAATATGCTAAACTTATACTTTTTTATTGTAATATAATTTTGTTTCTGTTGCAGACTCGTCACTCAAGGATTTATGAAACCAGGACATCATCAACGTTCTTCATACGGTAGTGAGTCTAGCTTTGTTCCAAGGCTTTTACCACGTATACCAGTATCCAGTCAGTTTCTCTTGGAATTCTTGCACGCTGTATATTTTGCCATGTACGTAGTGCATTTTGCATTATTGCAAATTTTACAGTATTTTCTTATTACATACATATTTCAATACATATTTCAACTAACAGATTACTAATTCCAGCATAGCATTTATTCTAATCGTTCCTAATACTAAATATTTTTTTATTATATTTATATTATATAATGATATTTTTTCAAATATTTTATTTCTAGGTATAATGAATGTTGGTACGTAGGCAATCAAGCTGTAGAAGATATTCATAACAGAGTATGTTATGAATTATATCCAGATGTAATGTTAGTTACAAACGCTATACGGAATTCTGCCAGTACAGGAGCATCAGGTAATTAGTTTTATATCATTAGATGTATTGTCTATTTAAGCAGATTGTATAAAAATATATTTTATAATTTTTTTTGTCATCTAGGTCAACCGAGCGATGGACCAATTGGAATAAGTGTTGCATTGTCTCCAGCAACCGCGACACCGACTATTTCAAAGTCTATGATCACAAATGCTTCCTTCCGTACTAAGAAATTACCAGGTATGTTCTTATATTGTGTTTACATTTATTATAAACTGTTAATTTTTTTGCGAAGACATGTGAAAAAGAGTAGATTTGATAAGAGAGCTAATGATGAAGAATAAAATGTAATAATTTTTGGAAAATAGATAACTGATATTTTATATATTTAAAAGTGAATTAATCTAAATTTACAATTATAAGATAATGTACTTATTTTCATGAATTTTTTTACTATTTTTTTTTTTTTTAATTTTGTTATTTGTTTCATATCATTTTTTAAAGATCATGCTCAGAGTTATTTTTAATAACTGAACGTGATCATTGTGTTTACACAAATTTGTACATTGGTGAATATTTTTAACAAATAAAGGTGCTAACAGCATTAATATCACAGCTATGTTTTCCATTGAAATAGCTAACACGTATGAATAAAATTTTAATTGTGTGTGAATATTAGTTACACAACTCCTTAGGTACAACAAACATAAACAAATACACAAACGAATATGCATGGACATGAATGTATGAAGTACTCTATGGTCCAGCTTGCATGTAATATCTTTCTACGTTTTATGAAACTGTTGCTGAATTGAAAATTTTGTTGTCCCTTGAATAGTTGTACAAACAAGCAGATATTGATACAATAGTTGCACACATAGTTTTCAAAGAAACCATGTACAATGTACTATTTACATTTCCTTTCATCTCTGTATTGCGTGATCTTCATAACTCATAAATCACAAAAGCAATAAAATATCGAACCAAATTTGCATTACAAAGTTTTAAAATTATACAATAAGTTAGAATTAAAAAGCCCAACAAATGTGGATTGCGCGCCTATGTCATTAGACGATCTGGATGAGATGTTATTCGCGGTCGAATTGAGCAATTGTCAAATCGAGAAGCAACAACAACCCGCAGTACCCGGCGGCAGCAAACATCGTCCATGGCATTGGAAGCACACACTTCCAAATCCGGTTGATAAGAAGGATGCGGGCTTAAAGAAGGCGCAATCTTCCTCTTCGTTGGAAAGTTCTAGGCGTGGAAGTATATGCAGCAGCAGCCAAAGCTCGCCGATAAAGTCCTCTCCCAAAAAGAGCAAAGATCAACAATCAAAGAAAACGGCTGTCGACAATAAGGATGATGTTGGACAGAAAACTAGAAAAGATAGTAACGTAAAGTCCAACTTTACTTTTTCCGACGATAGATTATCAGCTGCTAATGCGCATCTGTATAGCGTGTTAGAAGAACAAGCTCTGGGAGAGATCATTCGTGAATCGGTGGAAAATGCATATACCGAAGGCAACAGTAGATCAATCAATTATTGTGCCAGTGCTGCACTGTCATCCAATATATGGTATTATCACTTCAGTTACAACACTGTAGGATGGCGTAAACGTCACGCTATGATTTTTCATCAAACTTACAATTATGTTTTGGTATACACTAGCACATGCAAAATGAATTGTTGATTTATAATGATTCATGTGATCGTGAATATGTTCCTTTCAGAAATACCAATTCCAGCTATAACAACCCACACACATAAAACAAAAACTAAACAGAAAACCAGCGCATGACTGGAAAATATGCATGTCAACACGGCACATTTATCTTCCCGCACCAAGAATTTCAAGTATATTGTTTAATTAGATAATGTACTTGATGTTCCTTTCCTACATTTTATCTATTTTTTACTGATTTCTCATTTGAATATTACTTTCACTTGTAATCAAATGTATTTTCTATATTTTTTTATATTCTCTATGTCCTTTTATATATTTTGTAAATAATTTAAAATTTTTACAATTTATCTATTGTTATACGATTGATAAACAATAAAAGGTACCGGTTTGCATGTTACGCAAAATTTTTTATCCAAAAAAAATGTATATATGTGTATGATGTGTGTGTGTGTGTGTGTGTTTAAATATTTATGTGTATATTGCATATATGCACAATGCAATTGATATGCTACAAGTATAATCAATTCTTTTCGTTCAATTTTACTAGTACCGAATCTACACGGACATGAACAAATTGTATTTCTTGCATATCTATTTCACACATATAATTGAAGAGAATCATCATGTACAATGCATCAATAAGTATGTTTCTTTTTGCCTCTATATAAGCGCTTGTTAATTTTTAATATTGCTTTTATTATCGTGTCAATTTCAATTTGACGGTAAAAGTTTTTTTTACCATAATATACAGAACAGTATTACATAAAAATTTTTTTCTGCCTTCAGATGACATACCAATACAAATAATAAAAGATGAAACTACTGGAGAGGGCAAAAGTAACTTGGTATCAATCACGGAAGAACAAGAAACAACAGAACCGAGTCGTATTGGTTCCATAAGACAATCAAAGGATCAAAAGACTGCTTCAAAGATTACCAACTTTCCTGTGCTTGGAAAGAAACCTAAAGAGAAGGAAGGGAAGATCGCAAAAAATGTTCACGTCACATCATTCGAGAAGGAAAAGAAGCTTGGTTCTCAAACGACATCGAAGGAGAGCATTAAAGGTAGTTTGTCCATGTTAAATAATGACCAGCAAGTGGAAATCGACGGGAACGTTAACGGATGTGCGATTCGAAAGAAAAATAATAGTATAGAAAACAATGCAATCATAATAGATTCGAATGTTGCGTTGATCGATAGTGAGAGACTGGTATTAAGCAGTGATGTTACCGATGGTAATAATATGGAGAATTCTATCAATTTAAGACCACATAACGAAACAGAGTCCATGGCTTCTTCTATCCAAGTTAGCTCTGTTTAATGACGATAAAAATCTATTTCCGAAGTAAAGATGAAAAAAGGTTATATATAAATAGTAATGGGCTGAACACATTGAGCAAATAAACTGTTCTCTTCCATCTAGCAAGTTTTATCAAATTCGTGTATAACGTATATACATGTTGCCTTTTCCTAGAATTGTTTAAAATCACACACTATTTTCCCAACAATAATACATGTATATTATCACTGCATTGTAATACTTGGAATGAGAATCAATATATTTTTCTTGACATGTAGCAATTTTAGTCAGTCCATTACTCTACTGATCTCTATGATAAAAATGGGAGAGGGAACAATACATACTACATGGTTATTTCGTTAGGTGTTTCGTGCATATTGACTAATTTTTGTAATTAATCTATAATTTATTCAATATATATTTTATAAATATACATCGATATGATATCGTGTAATCTCTTTATTCAGATACAATTGTCGGGTTTCATTTTTAGAGATTATAGATCATTATAATTCAGGAGACAGGTATTACCACAATGCAATACATCTTCATATATATTCATGTTTCACCCAGATGTGTCTTGATGTACTCGTAGTGAATCTTTCTCTCTCTCTCTCTCTCTCTCTCTTCCTCTCTCCCTCTCTCTTTCTCTCTCCCTCTCTCTTTCTCTCTCTCTCTCTCTCTCTCTCTCTCTTATCGTTTCAGATATGTAAATAATAACTTTGTGCCCAAAGATATATGTGTTGTAGTTATCACAAGAGCAGCACAGAATGCAGATAAGGAAATGGAATAAAGGGGAAACAAAATGTTTTGAGATGCAATCATTTAATTGTAATGTATGCACTGATGAATAAGTATACGTTAAATATCAGGCATATCTGGGTTGAGCAATAAAAAATCTCTTTTGTCATAATTGTTCTGACATGATCTTAAAGATTTATGACAAATTATCTGTTTTCGGAAAAAATTGATGTACGGATGAATGTATGTATAATGCGCAAATATATATATATTATATATATTTGCGTGTGTGTGTGTGTTTGTTTGCGTATATGTGATTGTTGAAAATAATTACGAGGTTTAAACACAGAGAGAGACTTTATTTTCATGTGATAGTTGACTCACTTGAAAATAGTCGGGAAAATATAGCATTTGTGCATGAAAAAATGGGAATTGGGTAGTAAATAATAGATCACATAATCTATTATAATAACACATAATAGATTAGATAGATTTTTTAATAGATAGTAGATTTTTTAATAAATATAAAATTCGATTCTGCTTTAAACCTCATTAACTTATTAGTTAAGCTTGTCAGGCTGTGACTTTAAAATTGATAAGTTACTTTCTAAACTTTTAGGTTTAATATACTCGATTATTAATGCAACAATGATAAAAAGTAGCAGAAGAAGATCATGGCTTCCAAACATAATATGAAGTTTTATTTATATGATAAAAAGCTTTTAAGAATTGTAAATTAATGTTGACTATGTAAGAGAAATGTTAATTTATTCTCTTAAAATTTTCACTTTATTTAGCATATTTTTGCATCTTAATAAAATAATACTTATAAATATCGATAGAAAATATTGACGAACAAGAAAAGTGTACGTTAAAAACCAATCTATTATGTTCGTTATTATGTTCGATAATTAATTTTTTTTTTTTTTTTTTTTTTTTTTTTTTTTTTTTAAAGTTTTACCGAGGAAAAATTAATTCCATACTTATCAAAAGATACTATGACCAAATTTCCATTTCTTTATGCACCGTCTAAATGCAGAATTGTACTAATTTATTAATGTGTAAATATTATAAGAGTTAATTATGTATAGAGAAAAGAAAGAAGGAAGTTTGATGCAAATATAAAAGAACTATAATACATCGTGAACTGCATTTGTTAAAATAGATCGGATAAGTGTTCCAAACTGTGAAATAGTATATCGTGAGAGTGGAGTAAAACGGAGTCAATGCTTGTTCAAGAGTTAATGATTAATTTAACTATCCTCTATGGCCTATTATTGTATTAATTAGAGCGTAATATGAACTGTAAAAATATATTGAAATTATTCGGTAAAGTTGATGATAGCAATGATAAAAGTAAATGTCATTACTTCATTTACAAACCTTTCAAACGACAGTTCCTTATATTCGATTTAATTATTTTTTATGCAACACATATATATTAATTACTTCCCAGGCTTATCTTTCCATATTATTTTATTAAAATTCGGCGTTTTATATCTTAATATTTAGATAAAATTTTTTTAAGTGTTTTTTTTCATTTACGAATAGTTCAAACCCCATTTAGATGATCAATAATATATGTATGTTTTTTATTTCCATATGATTTTTGCATCGTAATACACGTCATTGAAAATTTTATCTAAAAAATTAAAAAAATGAAAACAATTTTAGATTAAATTCCGAGAAAACGAGTGTCCACTTCAATCTGTGCAAGTCTAAAGATTTAAAACTTTATATTTCTAAGAATGCTACCATATAAGAATTTGAGGAAGCTTTGAACTTTAAGACTCTTAATATACCTAAAATCCTTGGATTTCAAAACTCTTTGAATTCTAAGTTCCTCAGATCTTCCTGCGATTCTACAACTGTTGTCTTTCAAGTTTCCAACTCCTTTTTCTTTGTTTCTTTGAATTTATCTTCTTTTAAAAATTATTCCACTTTTGTAATGGCATTTCCCTTTTTGCCAAATTTTCGATTTGTTTCAAAAAATTGAATCATCTTCTCGCCGATGCCGCTTGCGGGCATGTCGGCCGCTACATGACACAATTAATACGCGGACTGACCGTGACGTCTATCAATTATTATCTGGGGATGACAATTAATAGCCCAGAAATTTCGGACATACTGAAAATAGATTATTAACAGATGATACAGTTATGTCACGATACAAGTATGACGAATTGGCATCATTATTGGTTTCATGCTACGGGTGTTTAGAGAGAGAGAGAGAGTATATCGATATATACTTAGTAAAACATCTTTATACAAGAATACAGAATACAGACTATGTTCTTTCGTTGATTCAATTTTCGATGTATTTAAAAAAACAATTTTTCTCGGCACGAGTTTTACGCTATTAATGGAACTTTTCATTTTTACGCTTTTAAATTAAACGTCTAATAAATACCTGCGCGATTAAAGTTGGATTAAAATTCAATTAAAAAGACGAAACTTTTATAGAAAATGTAATTTATGTCAGCAGTTTGGCAGCAGATTCGAGTACGTTATTGAAACCCTTTTTTGATTTAACCGTTACAGAAATATCATGAAATATTTTTATAAATATTTTTTAAATATAACATATACATATTTAAAAAAATTTTACAAACACGTGCGCGCACATAAATCTTCGATTTTATTTGATTAAAATCTAAGATTGGATTTTTTTTAACTTTTCTAAATTATTTATAACAAAAATTTATTTTTTAAGAGCTTTCGCAGATGCACATTATCGCTCTACAGAATTTGAAACTCCGAGAAATTTAGAGATATCGTTGTCGCTCTGGGCTACTATCTCTCTTCGGAAAGGTATATCACGATTTACGTGTGTTTGCGCTCGTGTCCTCTATTCATTCGGTATCGCGGCAGAAGACTGAGCACTTCAGTCACCCGCTCGACTTCAAAGGCTCGTATTGTGATATCGCCCGAGCTTCACGAATCCTGCCGATCCCAGAATTACCACGCGCTATGTTCGCGCGTCGTCGACGATCGCTCGCTCGCGTATCAATATCAGACTCCAGCCAAAGCCAGGATATTAAGCCTTTCCCCTTGCCCTCATTCCCTCATCGACAAGCGCACCAATGCGCTCGTAACGCGCAACCGCCCTCCAGCGAAAATCCGGGAGGAGATTCCTGTTCGGGCACGTGTACGTTTGCGAAAGCGAAGCTTATCGCCGTCGCCGCGCGCTCGCGGCAAGGAATGATAATCAAATCGCGTCGGAACTAACCGGAACTCTCGTGTCAGTAAAACAACGGAATTTGCGGTGCGATCGTCCGCAAACTCCGGGAGCACAGAGTAATATGCATAGTTGTTGACATCCTGTGCGAGATAATGGAATTTAGGAGGATCGATGAGAACGCACACCTACTGCGAAAGTAACGAACTCTGATCCATGAAATTGAGAAATAAGTCTTCGCCATTCATCTTTTTTTCTTCTTCATTTATATTTTAATGTACTGGAAAGAAATGATAAGAATAGAGGAAAAGCGCGCAAGATATGTCAACATATTTTAAATAAAATTTTCCCAACTGCATACCGTAAGAGAGAAGTAACAAAGATAAAAATAAAAATAAAATGCTTTTAGACAGATACAAGCATGTAGAATAACTTGGTAACACTATCAAAAAATTATTTAGCATACAAACACATAAGGAACATAATGGATTTTTAACCAATTAATTAACTAAGCACTTGATCACATTATATTACGTTTTGAAGAATAAGAGTATGTTTTTAGGAGGTTTGTCAATTTCGGCGCTTTTCTTACAGGCACATCTTGCGAAATAATCTTTAATCTTTGAGATATCGAATTAACCTTGTAATTATTTCAATCTCTTTCTCTTTTTCTTTTTCATTCTTATCTAACAATAAGTGAACCAGATAGAGATAAATTCTCCTTTCCATTCCTATCTACTTTAGAATTGAAAAGAACTGATTGAACTTATCGGAGCTAACTGCTGCTTTCTGTCGCAAGCTGGATGGTCTAGTTGACAATAGAATCAAAGACTTTAATTTATCTTGCTGCTACGATTATTGGCGGTAGGAATACATTTGTCAACGCTACTATTTTGCACGCGGCAGACGTTTAACCGAATAAGTAATCCCGAGCGATTGAGCCGATTCAAAGGACTTTACTCGCTGGTTCGGATTAACGAGAAGAGCTCGCGGTAGCAAACTTGAGAGACTTTCTTCTCTGGCACTCGATAATTCAACGAGCGGGTGATATCCGTATTCTTACGTGAAAATCAATACTACAGCAGACTTTCGTCGGAGACATACGCCGACGTACTCGTGCTGCATGGCACGTATCTGCACTGTCTTTTTTTTATCGGATACAATTGGGGCAGAAAACACATCCGTTGTTTGATCGCAATTCGCAAAATGCCGCGCCCGACCAATACAAAGTGCTAGGCGTCTAATTGCGGAGTCAATGTACTTGGCCGGAAGGATTCGGAAAACTTCTTTTCTCTCTCTTTTTCTCTTCTTCTTACTTTTTATATTATATCCTTTCTACAACTATTATAAGTGTCGCACTTTCTCACTTTTAATTTGTACATAATATATTTGCGATTATAAACTTTTAACCGGGATGTGCTATTAATTTAATAAATAATTATATTATATCTACTTTCTTTCTTTCTAGTTTGGTGGAAATTTTATAATTTAATTAATTACTTGAAAACTGTAGATTTTGATATTTCTGAGGAAAAAGTGTCTTCAAATCGACCAAAGACTATATATTAATAAAAAGATCGTTGGTCTAGTGTAAGAGTACTACTTTTCTCTCTAATAACTCGCGGTATAAGCGACAAAGAGAAATGAAAAAGGAATATGATATATAAAATACAATTTACATACTTTTTAAGCAATGTGGCTTTGTAAAAGTATGCAGATCAATTTGATTATTTACTGATATTTAAGATCGTGATTTTGTGAAAATTTTAAGCGTTACAACTTTTTCGTGATCTTTTTATCAGTATTAATGGGATCATTTATATTTCATTTTATGAAAATATTATATAATGAAAGTATTACATAAGTCTTTTTACTCTTTTAATATTATAATTGGCAATTTCATAGTTTATCGTATGAAGATAATTTAAAATGTACATATGGAATTATGTAATATGATATTAAATTAGAAACTTAAAACTGAACAAGAAACTCTTGAAAGTTGAAATTTGTATTTATATAAATTTATACTCCGTAATATTTCTCCTACTCCGCAATGGAAACATGTCTTTTCGTTTTCGTGTAATTAATCAGTCAGTTGATTCGTTTTGCAAATATTAAGAAGAATTGATGAGTCGTACGTCATAATACTGGTATGCTGTACTATCATTACTAGACTATGATGCATGAATATTTAAATGCCATACGTCCGCGAATTGCATAATAACAACTTCGTATTTGCGCTCCGCATACACGAAACGAAGTTGGAATAAATTTTATTTCGCGTCAGCTGTTTGTCGTTGGTCGTTCGCTTCGTAAATATTCACTTCAAGGGTAAGCCAAACATATAAATATATCTATGTCAATTTATTACATTTATGTGTGAAACCCACTCGTGAAACTAAATCGAGAAAATTAAATTTATATTTTTATTGAGATTGCGACTGTTTAGTATACTATATTTTTTAAATTTTTTTATTAAATTTTAAATTATAATTTTTATATCACAACTGATTAGAAAAAGCATTTATTGTACGTTAATGTATTTGCGTGTTTAAAACATTTTTATTTAATGCAATTGACCCATTTACTTTGTGTGAGACGCAAACCATTATGCATAACTTAGACAGCTTGAAACAGCAACGAACAATTTTTTCATCTAAATTTTGCTTTATTAATAATTTTTAAAATTTATTATTTTTTAATATAAATACATGAATATCATAGGAACATTGAATATTATACGAACTAATTAAACTTTAAGTAAAAAATTACAGTTACTTTCTTTTGTGAGAGTACTGATAATTTTTCACAAGTATAATAATGAATAATAAATTATACTGATTAAAGTCTACGTAAATATCATGTTTGTATGTTGTACCATGTGTGTTTTGTCAATACAATGACAATATCATTTAGGTGATAATGAAGCAATGCATACACAAGTTTAGTGATGCTGCGTTAAATTATACGTACGTATATGCGTTGCTCCATTACTATCTAGTTACTGTTTAAACACGTGTTAAATTAATGCAATACCGTACGCTTTTCTGCCGCTGGCGTACAATCGACCTGATGATGAGCAAAAGATCTTTAGCTGTTCGGGAAAAGTTTTAGAAATTATTGGCAAAGCAAATTTAAATTAAAAAATTGTACGTAACACAAGTCATATATAATTAACTAATATAGGTTATTGTAACAATTTTATTGTAATAATATAATCTGTGAGATATAATTTTATGTTTCTAGTTTAGTTTCTATGACACAATAATTACAAAAAATCCAATAAAGTTCCATCAGCATAATACACGTCTCAAAAACAAAGAGATTGACACTATATGTGTGAAAGTTATTCATTTTATTTAAAGTATTAACTTCGGTATCAATCTACTTTCGGAATTGCTTCGAGAATTCTTGTCGCGACTGCTTGGACAGCTGAAATGTCATCATAACAAGTCCCTTTCATTGAAATTTTGAATTTTGAAACCAGTTGTAGGAAACGAAATCGATGAATACGGCGGATAGTAAATTACTGCTACGCTTTTTGGTTAAAAATTTATATGCAGCTGCAGTACACTGTTAGCGAATGCAGCACAAATCGAGAATAAATATTACGCTTATTTACATGATTGTGTAAAATGTTGTGAATCGTAGATTTCGATACCCTAAATTCTTCTGCTACAGCATTTGCACAGTTACATTTGTATCGATTGCCAATATTTGAAGGACTCTTTCCATTTTCCGTCGAAGTCGGTTCCCGGATATCCCAACCGTTTGTCGTCTTACAGATTTTCTCTGCTGTTTCTAAAATCTCGCAAACCACTCAGCTACTCGTGTTTGGAATAGACAATTGTCTTCGTAAACTTGTTTCAACATTTCGTAAGCTGCATTGTTTGCGTCGTGGTTTTATCGAGTTTACAATAAAATTTGATATCGATTCGTCGCTTTTCGTGACGAGATACACTAAGTTATTGTCACTTCGATCGTTATACTCCGTATGATATATTTTTGATGCTGATGAAACACCGATATCTGTTAAAAATAAACATAAAGTTTCAAAACGCCACTAATTGTCAATAAATGGCATTTGCACAAATAATTAAAAAAATTAATTCCACTATCTTTCAAACGTGCCATGTTATTGTGACGTACTTGTGTTACATCTAATAATATTATGTTGATGTAATATTGTAATGCAACTTGAATGTAATGTGAAATGTTGCAAATACAATGTTATCCATAAAGCAATTTATTAACATAATATACGCACCGATGTAATTATATGAATCAATGCAACTGATACGTAATATTAAATTGAAATAACATATTACAATATTTATGTTTTTTTAAATGTAACGATTGCTACGTTGAAATTAATAGATTATTCAAACACTATTGTAGATTGCTATTCCATTCAAATAATTTTAGTAAATGTCTGTTTGGTTTCTGCCGCCGATTTACTGTCAAACTGCGTTCGACAGATCTGTTTAGTTTCTGCGGCCAATTTGTAACAGATAATCGACGAAATCTGTTTTCGACAGATTTGGTAATCGAGGGGTAGAAATTATAAAAAGCGAGCGTAGTCCTTTCTGTGGCAATTACAGATTTTTCTTCAAACTTGTCTAGTGGTTAAGAGTTCAACCTACATCCGCTTGCTCAATTTCAAGTTACATTCAGAGAAATAAAATAATGGTGAAATACCAACCATACCAAAACCTGTTGCTGTTTTCGAGTCAGCCAAGTCACTCTCACACTCAGCTTTCAAATTCTTGCACATCTTATCGTTAAGTAGTGAGTCTGAAAAGTTTTAGTTATGCGCTAGTAGATAAAATAGTAATTAACTCGAATTCTTATATAATTCCTTGAATCATCTTTCTTTCGATTCTGGTTCAAGAGAAAGCTTTAATCGGTCCTTTAAACTCTCGGTCTAATAATTTTCTTTTTGAATTCAGTTCAGGAGAAAATTTTAATCGATTTCTGAACTCGTTTAAATCGCCATCCTCTCGATTTTAGCTCAATAGTTGGCTCTATCAGGTCCCTTGATCTTGGTCGAATTATTCTATCTTTTTCCAATTTATTATTTCCAAAATACTTGGTACATGCATCGTTTAGTTAAGTTCTTTTTGAGATATTTCCCATTTTATCACGATAATTGTGCAAAATGTGGAATATTTTGTACAGCATTCATTTCACTTCTTACTTGAATATTTTTTGTATAGAATGATGAAAAGAATCGATTAGTAATACTAATATCTGCTAAATGCAATAAGATTTTAAAAAAATTTTCTATTTTGTTTAATATTAGTTGATTCTTCTCACTATTCTGTGTATAAAAATAACATGAGTGCTACGTTCGCTACAGCGTACCGTACGTGAGTTTTTAACCAAAAAGCGAATACCAGTGATTGACCACCCGTCGTATTCACTCGGTTTGGTTTACTGCTTTTTATTTTTTAAACTCAAAATTCCGATGAAAGAGACTCACTGCGATGACATTCCAATCATCGAGGCAGCCGTGACAAGAATCCTCGAAGTGATTACAAAAGCAGACCTCTAGAAATCTATTCTATTAGTTGACCGTGCTGTATTGATGTCGAAAATGGTATTCTGCATCGCCTCCAGCTACTCGGGGAAATCTATTGCAAATTTCATTAAGAAAGTAGCGGAAAAGTGGATTCGTTTTAAATTTCGTCTGACAATTAGATTTATATCTTTCGTGTAAAATGTAAGATATAATTAAGCCAGAAAATTTTTATTAACACAATTCTTTTTATATCCGATACTTAATTCAACCAGTGCAGAACAGATTTAATACGGATCATCTTATCGTCAAAGATTTGCAGGATTAACCTGAGCCTTAATCCTGAAATTATTGGGGTTCCCTTAAGGAGCTGTATTAGCTTAATAAGCTAACTTTCAGAGCAGTTTTGAAGGGATTAAGATGTAAAAAGCTATGTTCTCTTAATTACTATGTTTTTTCTCATATAAATATTATTACATAACATAATATTATAATAATATAGAAAATCAATTTTTATAGAAATAGATATATATTATTTTATTATCAAATATTATTCTTTACGAAGAACTTCTTCGCAAATTTAGTAGTTAATGTAACCTACAACTAATTATAAAACATCTTCACTTACCTTTGATTGTTCAAAACAGAAAATTTTTTATTTTCTAAAATGTAAAATTATCAATCATGTTTGATTTCCATTTATTTTGCCTTTATTAACTAATTAATCAATTAATTACAAATTCAATTGTTTATAATATAACGTGTTAACTTAAACTATACGTACAATAAGCTATTCAGCTAACGATGGTAATTATTAAAGTAATATTTATGTCACGGCGAGCAATTTGTATGTATATGAATTACTTTGTATAATTATTCATACAAATTGTGTTGTAGGGCGTATTAAATGTTTATGGAAATCTAAAATTTTAATTAATAAAAGATTTCAATATGTAGAAAAATATAGGAAAAAATATAGATAAGTAAATTGTCAATATAAAATAAGTATTTAATAACTTAATAGGTTAGAATTGAAGAATTTAAAAATAAAGTTTTATAATATGAGAAACAATACATATGAAATTCCAAAATTTAATTGATTTGAGCATTCAGAAATATTAAAATACACAGATCGAATAATTCAAGAATTATCGAGTGAATGACAATTCACTTTTACAGCAGAAATTTGTTTTTCTTTAATTATTTTTATATTTATATTTTTCTAGTTTAGTTATATAATATAATGCAATAGAATATATATATATATATATATATATATATATATATATATATATATATATATATATATATTATAATAAGTAACGTATTATAAAATATTATATTATTACAACATAATATAACAAATATAATACAATGTAACACTATGTAACATGGTTTAAATGCATTTATATTTACATAATTTTAATGCAATATATTATGTTACTTACACATTTATCTCATCACGTTCTTAAGAAATTAATGTCAAAAAACAATCTTATTATTTGGAAATTTTAACGATACCGCGCGGGCATCAAGGAGCTAGGAAAGGATTAATGAGCCTTATACCTTAACTTGCTTTTACATTAATACATAATTACAGGTGCAGACTATCCGTAATCCGCGAACACGCTGACGAAGCACATTTTGATCTTGGAAAGCCCATAGCCCAAGATCGATTTGCCGGTGGGAAGGGCTGGGAAGGTTACTCCCTAAGGGTTAATGAACGGTTCATTAATGACGCACTAGGATGCGATCGGTCTTGCTCGGAAATTCCAACCGACGTAATTAATCTAATGGATTAATCTTCCGTTATCCCACGGATACTCGATATACATCGAAATATTAAAAAATCGATATGTGCGTCTCACGCTCCTCTTTTGCGAATAATTATTACTCTTGATGACTGAAAGATTGCTTAAATAATTCTTATTCAAAGTAAATCATTCTCACAGTCTTCGCAATACTTTAGTTTAACGTTAAAATTTCGCACTTGTCGATAAAATTATTATTATGTTCGATAATCGAGAGATTTCTTAATCACTTTTGGTACAGAAAGACCTGTTTCAAGCAGTTTAGTTGTATTATTTACGGTACAAATTTATAAATTAGAATAAAATTAAAACTTTTATTTTCTTCCGTAGAAATAATTGTTACTCGTGATTATGAGAATTCAACACGGTATTTCCTCAGATTAATTTTATTCAAATATAAATTTCTTTGTTAATTGCATCTGAAGAAATCCCGTACCAATTATTGATTTCAAGTTTGAAGAATAACATGTTAATCGAGAATCTGAGATTGATAATTGTGACTTTTGATCACGACTAGACGATAAAGACGATCGCGATGTGATATCTTGGAAACGAAAGTACACTTAATTAATGAGAGACAATCAGAAAACTGCATTTATTCTAGCCATTTATTTTTCGCTAACGATTGCGTTACACGGTAACTTCCTCCGAGAACCTGCTCTTATCATCAAGGTTGATAACTATGGCGTGTGTTCTAGCATGACCAGATTTGCTTCTTGACTTATCCTTCGAATCGGTTTCCTTACTATCCTCCTCGTGATACATTTCCCTGCCAGCATTCTCGTGCTTCGAGGACGTCGATACGACGATGTCTTTGGCGATCCTCTTCAAGTCAGACGCTTCGTTATTCTTGGATGGATCCTGCGCATCTTTTCTTCCAAGCCCGTTTTTTTCGATACACGCGCGACATCGACTTTCGCCTTGAGGATTGTTTCCTGAATAAGCGTAGAATTATTTGCTGACAAATCTTCACTTCAGTTGCAATATGAAATTAATAAATCATTTTGAATCACAATAGAAATAGAATAAATAATAAATAACTTTACGCCTCGGGCGTTCTGATTTTTGCAGCAAATTTAATTTAACCGGGCGATTTTAAAATAGTCGCTTTTATAATGCTGTTTATTTTCTTTTTTTTCTCTCTGGCATTACACCAGAAACAATTTCCTAATGTTTTTGCCTCCTAATTTTCAATTTTAGATACAAATAAAATATGTGAGCCATTTTTATCAGTCTTTCTTTTTCTGCTTTTATTCTCCGTATCTGGGTTAGACTGAATCCCTCAATTTGCGCTACGTAAACCAGAAAAATTTCTCTGATTTTATTTTCGATCGTTAGCTCCAAACACTTGAAAAATATATTTATATGAATAAAATGTTTTTTCTCAATTCATAGAATTTTGGTTGAGAATTTTACTTCCGACTGCTAATTTTGAAATCGCATTCCACGATCTCGCTTACATCTTACGAAAAATTCAACATGCATCTTTTAAACGACTCGATAAATTTTCTTTCCTACCTGCCCGTTCTTGCTCTTGACAAGTTTGTCCAAGGTTGGTTTCCTCGGTCGATTTATTGAGATCGTTCAGTTGGACGATGCTAGTCGAGATTGCTTGAATGGTTGACACTTGAGCCTCGATGCGATTTGATGCTTCTAACATGGCAGCCAGCTTGCCAACTAACTCCTGATTTCCCAGTAAAATGTTCTTTTCTTTTAGAACTTCTAGCTGATTGAGCAAACGACGGAACTCCTCCTGGAAAGGAGTATCTTTTGTCATCCGCACCACACACTTGATTTATAGTGCCGAATTTGTAATTTCCGAAAGGCCGTATGACTCTCTGAATAATTCAAGATTTAGCTTCGAAAAGTTCCAAGATCTTGAAATTTAATATTTCTAAGATTTTGACCTTTAAAGTTCGAAGGTTCTAAGATTATGTTCAAGAAAGTACGAAAATAAGTTTCCAAGCTTCGAAAATATCAAGACGCTAAAATTTTAGCCATAAAATTTAAAAATTCATAGTTTGAACGTTTCAAGCTTCGAAGTTCCGAGATACAATTTTCAAATTTATAAGAATCTCATAATTCGAAGATGAGACTAATGCTAAACCATCAATTTTATCGAAAGTAGATCGATCTCAGATCTAGCGGATAATGTTTAATTAGAAGCCGTACGTGATTTTCGGTACGCTCTGCAGAAATCGCAGGATCTGCGTGGTAATTCCGGTTTACCGTAGGCAGTGCTTACCGTAGCGGAGTCACTCTCTTCAGCAAAATTACCCTGCTGAAGGGATATCGAGTTGGTCTGGTTACTGGTACCCTGCGGACGACTGCTTTTCCCCAGGAACTTGCCGGTCGCGCCGCAAAGTTTGCCGATCGTCTCCTCCTTCCCTCCGCCGCGGAACACCACGTAAACCTTCGTTAAATGCGACATATGTAACAACTAAACTTATGCAGCTCCTAGAGAGTTTCTATTCGAGCTATTAGGAAGACTTGCGCTAATCTTGTACGAGAGAGCAGGATGGCAAATGGAAAACGAAACGGAAATTGCGCGACTTAATCTCATTCCGTGCCGATTGAATTTTATTCCAGCTTTATACGATACCGCGCGCAGCCTCGATTTTGCCACAATAAATCTTGAACAAGGGAGTCTATTTACAAATTAATTACATTCAAACAAATATTTCTTATTCTCGTTAACTTCAAAATTCGCTTAAGAGTATTATATTTTAAAAATACGTGTTTGTTATTAGTTTTAAATTAAATTTATAAAGAGCCTTTAATTAGCAGTATTTTGCAGACTTTTGCGAAACTTATATAACAAGGAGAACAATATCAAACTTGTGAAAGAATTGATTGATGCGTTTCAAGCGCATCCGCCGCAACTATTCAGATCATACATACATCATATCTGCAATTCGAATTCGAGCGGAATCTCGATGAAAGAATCCTTGATATAAAATTTTGATGTAATCAGCAGGGTGATTCGAGGATACGTTCGAGCAGCAAAAAGATATAAGGATTGTATAGTGGACGCGCGTAAATAATATATCTTACTTTACTGCCGAATATCAGGCACAGCAGCAATGTGACGGTGAGCTGGGTGTGGCAGAAAAATATGATGTACAATAAATCCGGATTGGCCGGCGATTGCAGGAACAACCTGCAGCAACGAGAAAGAAATTATTCAGAGCTGTTAGCCGCACGAAGCGCTATCGTGACGTAAGAACGAGTGTCCGCTATACCGAGCGTCCTACATCTTCTGTTATTTTTATTTGTCTCGCTACCTCGAAAATTCAAATTACATTCTTGGCGTTAGATCACGCCGGGATAACCCACGGCTGCGACACTGTTTAACGACATATATTAATGACAGATGCATTAAAAAAAAAAAAAGAAAAGAAACCTGGACAAAAGGATAAAAAATAACAAAATTTTAAGGATAAAACGTTCAATAGAGAGAGTATTCACGTGCGCAAGTTATAACAAATGAATATAATTTCTTTCGTTTCTCAATTTCTACATTTATCGCGCATGCAATGTTAAACATTCGAAAATGCAATAAATTATATACTTAGTATTAAATTTTTGGTGAGGAAAAAAATTAGTTATAAATCGTCAGAAAGATCTGTCATTAAATTTGTAATTAAAGGATACTCAGAAAACATTAACACAAAATTTGCATTTAAAATAAGAGCTGTTTTAAATGTACTTATACAATATTATGCACTCCGCGGAATTAAACTCTTGAAACATAATTTTGAAAAAGTTTAATTAGATTTTTAAATAAACTGCATTACTGTATTACGAAATAAACTCAGAAAATAAATGAGATATATAGATAATATATTAGCAGTGTTTTTCCAATGTTCAAAAACGTAACTTGTAATATCGAATTGCAGACAACTGCGAACGCAATGAAGCCTCGTGAGCGTCTCTTCCAAAAAGTTCGTA
The DNA here is from genome assembly GCF_040581485.1 of Linepithema humile. Lineage (NCBI taxonomy): Eukaryota > Metazoa > Arthropoda > Insecta > Hymenoptera > Formicidae > Linepithema > Linepithema humile. The sequence goes on along the minus strand of NC_090132.1, from coordinate 427,417 downwards.
ATTGGTCATTCTGAATAATGAAAAAGGTGGGCGATCTTATAACGCGGACTTACATTGAAACGTTGAGGAAGACTGATAGTAGAAATTCGTTGTAAATCGCCATTGAAATGAATCGACTCTCATTAAACTCTGACGGAGTTTTTCTTACTACGATGCACAAGCGGATGCCCCACACGAGAAATATCACCTCGACTGAAATCACGTAAAATTCCAAGTTACATTAGTCTCCAAAGCAACTTAACGTTATGTCCAAAAAGCACCGCAGAGCCGTATCTAGCGTTATTTGTGTCTACGATTGGAATTCAAATTTTCGTTTTCGCCCGTTACAGAATTACATACATATGTAAGAGTCAGAATGTAAACGCCAATTTTCACGTTCTAGTCACGCTCTAGTTACGACTCTGTAAATGGAAAAATGTAGGAAAATTCGGTGATCTGAATAATTCCAAATTTTTCATTAAAGAATCCTTAGATTTCCTTTCTAAATGTCAAATGGAATTTCGATCGAGTAACTAAAAATTGGCTCGAAATTGAATGAAAATGCTAATCACATGATAAGACGTGTGTACGCAAGTTTTGTACGTGTTTGTGAAGCGATTTTTCCTTCGGAGATTAATACACAAAAAAATAATGCCTCTTTTTGTTCTCTAATGAGATAAACGTGAATTAACCATAACGCAAGGTTTCCTTCTAAGCCGGTACAAGCCGGGTGTATTAATGATGTTCTTACATTCAACGTCAGAGACATTTTAATGTCTCTGTAATACTCTTATTTAAGAAAGCGTACTTGGCCGTTTATATAATTAATTGTACGATTCGATTGCTTCATGCTTGCAAAGGACATGCAAGCGTCGGTTGCGTGTCGCGAAATATCCTTGTGACTGCAAATACGCACTATTAATGTTCCCGATTGTACATATATACACTATCCATCTTGATTTAAAATCGCGTTCAACCATCTGCAGTATTACTAAATCAATATATGGCTCACATGTGCACGCAGCTTTCTATATATATATATATATGTATATATATTGCATCTCCTAACACGACACGATCCATTGTAATGCCGTATTAGCTGCGAACATGAATATACATCTATATGATCGCTAAATGCCTAATTTAATGTAAATTAATTCGATATACTGGCAGGAGTAATTTTCCAGTTGAAAGAGAGGCGTCGTGATGGAGATTCGGTAAATATTTCACGATGTAGAGACGGAAGCTGACAGCGAGGATGGGTAATGCGGGCTAATGCGACCTGCCACGTATAATACAGGAACTTATGGATATGGCGAAGCAAGGGTACACCGAGACAAATGCCCACTTTCACGCCTCATTTGCAGTGCGTCCCGGTGGTATCGCGCACATGTTTTCTTTTTTTTTTTCCCATTAAGCAAGATTCTCTCGTCTTCGGTAAATTTGGAGTAAATTTCACGATTTATTTCGTACGTCATCCATCTTCATAACTTTTCAACTTTCTGCATTGAATATTTTAGTAAATAAGCTTTTCAAGTTGATGCCTGCGGTTAAAATAACATTTACTTGAGGGCGAAAGGCGTGCCCGAAGTTTAATTCATCAAAACTCTCTAACTTTCGATCGCATTCTTATACACGGGTTATGCGGGATCCATCATTCTGTAAAAGCAAAGTTAATCCCATGCCGGACTACTTCCTGCATTATATACAGTGGCTCCGCGCCGTGCGCTCATATTTCATTAGAGCGATACAGCTTACGATTATAGAAGTCTGCGGTTTTGAGAGGCAGAGCGTGCAACGTAGGATTAAAACGAAAATCGATATCTCTTTTTATACACACGGAACTTTTATATATACACAGCGGTGTATTTATTGTAACAACACTCACGGGTAGTGAAACTGTGGTCCCACCAGTCAGTCCGGCAGAGATATGCTTTGAGATCGTCAGCGGTGCGCGCGACGATCACGACAGGCGGCGCGACCAATGTCCTTATGCTCAGGAACACGCTGAACGTCAGGACGATGATGCCGAGCCGCTTCAGCAGGCTCGCGTCTGTTATTTTCACGGCTTTCGCTGATTTTACTCGGAAGATCACGGATATCCTGCGAGAGCGAACATTACAAATCTTTCATTACATCCGCGTTTTCTCATCCAGAATTCTCAACTAAGTTTTACTTTCATCGTCAATGTGATAAACGATCTTAAAAACAGATGATCTGGAGAAATTTATGGATTCAAAGAACTGTTTTAAAGAACAGATGACTTGGAAAACCGATATTTTTAATCTTACGCATACACACACACACACACACACACACACACACACACACACTCACAAATATGTATCCGCACGCAAACACACATTGCTTTTCATTAAAAAATAATGACGCCATTAATGATAAAATATACATTTGCGGAGCATTTAATATCGGTTTACTAATTGCGAATCTACCTATCTATCTATATCTACAGTGTGTCTGTGTGTGTAAATTTGAAATATACATATATATTTCTATAATTAATCTAATAATCTGTAAATTCGAGGATTTGTAGATATTGCAGATTCGCAATTAATAAACCGATATCAATATCCTAGAAATGTAAATTTTAACGTTAATTGCGTTGTTATCCTTTTTAATGATAAAGCAAAGTGATTATAAATATTACAAACATTAAAAAACTATTAACGCTGTTAAAAATAACAAACATATATATTATAATAAAATGAAACTTGTGCGAAAAGTAAGAAGAAATAAATTTAATGGTAAAATGTTGTAAAAATAAAAATCTTTTCATTAAAATAAGCATTTATATTTTTACGTTTAAAAATACGGAAAGAGAATTTATCGAGAGATTACGTGAAATGCGTAGAAAGTATAAAAAAAAGTGTCAGTAATAAAATTAATTATTTGAGAACACTAAATATTCGCCAAGCTAATTAGAGTAGAAATGATCAAAATGACATGATTAAAGTAAGATGCACTTATCTTCATGTTTAGGGGATAATAATTCCGTATGAGAGAAATATTTCGAGAGTTGTTCAAAGTATGAAAATTTGATGTGAATAAATAAACACAGGATAAAAATTGTCAACAATAAAATCAGCATAGAAATCAGAACAGAGAACAGTATTTACTTGAAGAGATAAATAGAGACAATAGTCATGAAACACGACCAAAATAATGTCATTGAAGTAAAGTGCACTTACCGCCACGTTTTGAGCATGAGTGCTCCGTATGTGAGGGAAAAGCCAATTTCTCGTAGCCATACGCGCACGGTGCACGTGATGATGTTTGGCCTGGGGTACATAACTATTGTCTGTAACAAGCAAATGCATATCCTGCAAAGCGATGTTGTGTGAATATTTTCGACGAATATATGTGCTGCGCGACATATCTGTTCATCCATTTATTTATCTCATTTGTGTTAGTCGGGTAAATTTTAATGATATCATTTCGACAAATTGCCTTATCATTACTATCCATTCGCCGGGACACATAATTGCGTGTATAATTAAGATTAATTATTTAAAACATAAAATTCTGGCCAAAACTACTTATTGATTTTCTACTTTTTTGTCCGTATGTTATTTACACAAAAATATAAATCAAAGATATTTATAAAAACAAAATTTATATTTAATATAGTGAATTAACGTAGCTATATTTATTTAAAGACCAAAAGTAAACGTTTATTAAAATATTATCACGTATTTCATATCGAGAGTCGTGTCTCGCGCCGACATATACGCGATCGTGTGTCCAACTATCTTCCGCAACGTCAATAAAGTAGAGCAGGAAGCAAGTTTTTTCGAAGAAAACACGATAACAATTAGATTCGATTTTGTTTCTTTCATTAATCCTTAAATATGTTTCTCTTTGTGAAACGATTTCTACAATTGTTTCTTTACAATTGTTTCCAAAATTTGAGCTCTGACTTCATAACATATTATCGTATAAAGTTAGATAATTCCCTTTTGTAATAAGACTTATTGCTGAGAAAGAGAATGATGGAACAAGGAGAAATTACAAGCGGCTCATATGCACCACAAAATTCGATGGCGGTTTCTCCGAGCTTTCCAAGCTGTATCATACAATTTACACAAGGACTCTCGTGCTCTCGCGCGCAGTGAGATATTATACTGAAGTTTAGCGAGAAACGGAAAGCGCACTTCCATAAGCGAGCAAATGACGTCCCATTAAGAATAGTACTTCTAGTTTAAGCGAAACCATCCGGGAGTTCGTACCTCGTACGGAGCAAACATTACGTAGGTACGTTGTCTCCCTACGAACGAGCTCCCCAGTTGGCATACTCGAAAACGTCGGCTCGCACGTTGACACTAACCCCTTCACGGCCGTGCCATTACTTGAGCGTGAAAAATTCCGTCACCATCGCAACGGAAGAGGTAGCATTGCTGACATTTACGGCATTCGCGTAACTCGAGAAAGTAGCAAAGATTCGAAGGCAAACATCGCGCGTTTAAGCGCGTCTCGGAAATGAAAATTAGCAACACATTTTACAGATCCATATTTTATTCTTCTCGCGCGGACTCTGCGTGTTAACTTTTAATCCGTGTTGATCTAAACAGACGGAAGGTTGTGGAATTTACTGAGAACATACTTGTTGTCACTCGAACTAAGCTTTTCTAGCAAATCCCGTAATCTTACGTGTGCTTGATATACTGTGTAACTTTAGAGACGTAGTGGACGTCACATAGTTACTTTACTACACAAACACTTGTCGCAAACTGTGTGCGCTTAAATTAGTTACTGTTTAATTACTGCAATTTAAAGTTTATTATTTAGTTCAGTGAAATAATATATTAAATTAGTTTACATCATTGCGCGCGCGTTGTAATTGATAAATTATTAATTTGTATGATAATATATATATATATATACGCTTAATAATGAAATAACATAATATAATAATTTTGATACGTGCAAATATATTTTCATTATATTTTCTGTTTTTAAATTTTGCGAAAAATATGAACCAAACGATATTTCTTGCAGGTTCTCGCTGTCTTAAACAGATATCGTAGATTCTGCTATCAGAAACAAAGAAAACGTGAGATCGCACGTACGTGAAAAATTCCATTCCCAGAATTTATCTTTATACAAATGACTTTTCGTCCACGGAATCGTAACGGATTCGATAAAGCGGGTTGCGAAATGTGATAGAAATTCTGCCATCAACCCGATATATCACATAAGAACGTGCACGGAATATGTGTCACGGCAACTGTCACTACGGGTCAAAATCTAGAATAACTTAGACATGATGTCTGAATTATTTTGTGTTATTACGTGATATACGTGATTGGATAAAGAGCTTTCATTACATTGCAGAAATATATCTCGTCTGATAATAAGTAGCATAATAACGAATGATAATGAGTATTTCTCATCTTTCTAATATCAAAATTCGAGACATTTTTTTCCGCATCGTCATAAAAACTTTTGATGAAACTTTAATCGATGATTTAATTGGAAAGATGTTGCCGTCCGTCCATCCAAAAGTCCTAATTATGTCACTATTGTGCATGTTATTGTTAGTAAGAGGCTGTTCGGAATGATGGATTCTCATGAAAAAGGTACATGGTTAAAGGATCATTCCCGCGCGATGGATGATACGTCCGGTACATCTGGTTTAATTAGGCAAAGCATGAAGGTCATTAATAACTGGGTGAATACAGGAATACCTCGCGCAGGCCGATGCGAGCGCCGATACGGTGAATTATGTGTTATCATAATTGGCGCACAGGGCGCGCATGCATACATTAAGGATAGTAGTCGCAACAGATGCGGTTACAAGCTAGCGAGGGGAGGTTGCGGCAGAGGCTGCATCTCCCCCATGCAGTAGTGCACATGTGAGAAAGCTTTGTTATCGGATTCGAGCGGCGCGGCGCGGCGTGACATCGGCGCCGACGCCACGCTGCAAGCCTCATGAATATGAAAACACGCTCGTGGGAGAAACGTGTGACGGGGATATCGTACTTACTGTGCAATAAATAAAGAAGGCGCCGAGGACAATCACACGCAACAAAACTGGACTGGCCGCCCGCACCACCTGCAACAAATCATTTTGTTCATTCATTCTCACGCGCCGCTTGCTTGTTAGTTGGCTCGCGCGCGCTTTCAATAGCGCCGGAAACCAGAAGTGCGTAAATGAAATTAGTGTCAGCGGGAGCAAACGGGTGGAAGTGGGCTCACTGTTTTTCATATGTAGCCGTGCTACCTGAAATCGCAGAGTTGACTCATTCACTTTATACATTAGATTTCGGACGTCAAGCGGATAAATTAGCAGAATCTCCGAATTCTCCAAGTTTTCCAGATTCTTCGATTTTTCGATTCTTCAATATTTGGGATCCTCAAATACCAAAGTCGTAGAATTTTTATCTATTCAGATTTTTGAGTCCTTGAATTCTTGATTTAATATAAAGTCGACAATGTATCATTCAATCTCGCTTTTCAATTATTTGCAAAAGTTCAAGTTTGTTACCGCTATGACAAATCATGTTTCCCTATTTTCAAACGTACAGCAGAACGTGAAATTTCTCAATGCCACGTTATCTGTGTCGCATATTATCCGCTTTTCACTGCGTTATCTGTTATTTAAAGGCATCCTCCCCCGAACGCTTTATTTATGTTGCTGCCGCAAGTTTGTGCTTCACGAGTTTATATTCAAAATACGTATGTCGCTGCACACAGATAAATGTGCCAAAAGCACATGCTCATTTCGGCTCGATTCTATTACCAACAACATTTATTTATTTACAGCACTTGCGATCAAAGCGCAATAATATACGATACTTTTTATTAATAATTAGCATTCATCCACGAAATAACGATTTACACAATGCTGCTAAAAATATTAATATTAAAATAAATCTATTATACTATTCGTAATATCAAAGAAATTTTGTTTTTTTATTGTGATTAATATGTTGAAAGAATTGGTTATAGGTGGTCATAGTTGTGTTGTAAATTATATATAAGCAAAGAAATTTCAGAGAAAGAAAAATCAAAGCAGCGGATGTGGGTAAAATAATTTTTGTTTGAATAATCATATCTGATTATGTTTAGTATTCCATAATTTTGGTTATACGTGCATATGTTGCAAGTTGCACATTTCTAAGATAATTGAAATATCTTTTGAATTATATTTTGCTTACTTTGCAAATAACAAACATTACTGCAATCTACAGTTTGAATAATACATCACTTTTAGGATTATTTAAAATTTGTTCATAAATCACATTATAAATGCTGCTTTCAATTTACACGACACTTTTTGCAACGAAAAAGTAGTGGGCAGAACGCGATGCTATCGATTTAGAATATTTTAACTCAGTCAACAGTGACAACGAAAAAAGCAAGCCGGTTTGCTGGCATCTTAAAATACATGATGCTTTTTTCCCTAAACACACCAACACAATTGCAAGTCTGCGGCTAATAAAGAAAAGCATTACAAACCACACGTTTTTTTAAACCTGTAAATTAAAATTCTGTTTTTCGTCATCTAGAAAGTAATTTTACTATCTATTCACAATCTATAGATTTAGATTTTCGATTGCTTACAAGTCATAAGTTATTCAGTCTCGGTATATGCTTATTAAGATAAAATCATGTACTGATAAAGGTGCAGGAACATGTTGTATAATACAATAAGTCTACTGAAACGCTATAATATTTAATGTGCAGTTCGTTATAGATAAACGCCTTATAAGTGTAATATTCAGATATGTTATTATAATCGTCAACTGAATTCCAAATCCGATAACAAGGATTATAAATGCGTTGTACCTCGTTTCATTCATTTGCGGTACTTTCATACGATATGCAAGAAACGTGCCTGAAGTAAAGGAAAGGTCGCGAAGCATCACGATGAGAAACTCCGCAAAATCCGCCGCAGCACGAGCGAATACTCAGGGAGAATAATAGCGAATAAAGTGAGTTAAAGTTCGCCCCGCGCAACAAAAGCTAATTTCCCGTTCGCGTGTCTCGACTGTTTCATTCGCGCTTCGCAGGACGGACTTATTTGTTGCTTCCGTTTTACCTCGTTTTGCGCCGTGTGTTTCATCTTGCATCGCTGACAAACAGAAAAAAGAAAATGCGAAAGAATCACGCGTTCTTAACCCACATGGGGATTACATCGGCTATTAGCGTTGCGAGCGGCAAAGTGCAGTTTCCTCCTTCGTAGAAAAAAGCGATTTGCCCGAATTACCGAAGCGATAAGTTCAGGAGAAATGTATCCGAACTTTCCGGCAGACGAACATACTGTAACTTTTCTCCAACGAAAAACGATCACTTCGACATCGCATTTCGTTGCTTGAAAAGTGACATTGAAAACTTTTCCAAGTCTATTTTTCGCAGTTACATGCATTATCAGAATATTCTTCATCTTCTTCTTCTTCTTCTTCTTCTTCTTCCTCCTCCTCCTCCTCTTCTTCACATATAAAGTTAATTCTTTTTGCATTATAAGCGGAAATTATAATTTTGGACAGTTTCAACATTGTAAGCTTATGAGTAATAAAATTCCAAATTGTTAAACATGAATGATGAATATAACAGCATGAAATTTATACAATTTATCATGCAAACTAGATATGATTGCAAGGACTTAAATACAAACTTGAGCGGAATATTGCGAAAGTATTTGTAATGTGAATTAATATACATCGTTAAGAAGAACGACTTGCGCGAGATTGGAGAATGATATTTCACTTCCGAGATATTTAAATACGCAAATTTGTCGCTCCTGAAATACGTAGATATGATTTATAATCATGTTTGCAGAGAATTGAACTGTTAAAGAGTTCTAGTTTGTCATTTTCTCTGTTTCAATACGCTGATTTTTTTCTTTCTCAGTCTTTTAAATCACGTCTTTCAACTATAATATTATTTATTATTATGTCTTTATGATATTATTATTATAAATGAATAATCATAATATTCAACTTTAAAATCAAAGTTTAAAATCAAAGGATTAATGTCAAATAGAAATAATGCCTATTTTTTTTTTAGAAAAGTTTCAAGCTAGATATAGTTAGAATAAATCCTTGTCCGCTATAATACGCACAATCGCCATGATACTAATTTCGAAATAATTCCAGATTTGTGGACGCGGATGATTATGACGACTGTTGGAATGCTGTATTTAGATATATATCATGTGCCACACTTCATAAGACAGATTACACCGCGATATTAAGCTTGTAAATCGTGACTCGAATATGGATGCTCGCAGGACGACATCGAATGACCGAATTTGCTTGCGCTAAGCCCGCTATGCCGTTTATCTTCCAGAGTCAGATTTATTAATGGAGCCATTAAGGGAAAGAAGGAAGCAATTATCCCGCCGTTCTTTGTCTCATCATCTAGATATGATTAAAACGCACTTAACTTCAATTATGTCACACGTAATTAAATAACAAATAATCCAGCTTTTTAATCATTAAATGCAGTAACAAATAAACTATTCCACATAACAATGTATTCCAACGATTCAGAAGTTTACAATCAATTGTAATAAAATTGTAATAAAATATCACTATTTCCTGTCATTCGATTTCTTCAAAAAGTGCGTTATCAGTATTTATTCATTGCCACTTTTATAATAATAAGAATGATGGAAAAAGATTTCTCATTTTATTTTGTTACATACAGAAACGACCTTTTTGATCAACCTAATACGTCCTCTTCATTCTGTTATCGGATCGTTTTTCACGGAAGCTTACAGAACGCCACACAATTTTAATGCACAAGATTCTCAGGACACGTCGCATGTTTCAGCCTCTCATCCGAGGAAAATCAAGAGGCAGGGAGAGGTTGGTGCGGAGATCCATTCCGCGCATGGCGACGGTTCGCCACCAATTTCAGGATTACGAATGACAGTATAGTACGGAAAATCTGGCTGTTTCTCCGTGCGAAATTCAACAAGGACGACTCGTTGGAAATTCTACGAAATTATCGTTGAAAACGCGCACTCTCGAGCAGACTCTCTTCCACTACCACTTTCATCAGTACCTACTCCTCTCTTGTACCTCCTTTTATTCGTCGCTTTCAATTAAAAGCCTCATGAGAATCATATATGTTGCTTTTTCCCGTTTGCGATGTCGCGATATCTCTTGAAAGCGGAAGAGGTTTTATACGCGAGATGATTCATGCCTGCGTCCTTTCACGCATAACGCGGCGCTGCACGATTCAAAGACGCGACGAGTACAAGTGCAAAAAATCTACATCGATGAAAGAAATAATAAATTAAATTAGATTGTAAAATCTATGCGCGCGAGAGAGTGCAAAGTTGCATGAATGGAACTTGAAAGAAAACTAGTCTGACGATGAAAAAGTTCTTTGATATCTCTGAAAAACCATTTTGCACGCAGATATTCATCGCTTATATTTCCAGCAAAATTTCATCAATCATGTTTTTCTTTGAGATAACAAAATTCCAGTGTGCCATTGCTGCGGTGCAAATTTTAGGAAGCTCATTATTGCTCGCCGTACCGTTCTTGCGTTAATTAGTACTGGATCCCCAGGGATATCTCTTTGATATCCAGACAAGCCGACTGCGTAAAGGCAAAGGCCGAAGTGCTATTTCACTCTCACGCGAGAGACCAAGGGCTCGACGAATGAAGGTGTCGGAAACTCAGAAGAGCTAATTAACACCTTGCGGTCGAAAGGATTTCTCGCAATCGTGACTTCAATGCGACAGACAGGCACAATTTCATTTGAAGACTCGGGGTAACGAGAGAAAAGTCCAATAGCCAATTCAAGATAAGCTCTTAATCAAAAAACGGATTTATGCGATCCGAATGCAGATCCGAACGGAAAAACTCTATATACGCATATTTTTATTTAGCCATTTGAATGGTCAGTATCGAATTTTATCAGTATTTGTCACTGTTTGCATAATTCGTGAGTCACACATCAATTAATAAACACTATTCGGATAAATATCGATACTAAATTATTCACATAATTTAATAATCCGCGCAATTCATTATCGTATATAATGGATAATCATGCTTCCATAATATATATAATTTTATAAATAAGAAATGAGTCCATGTAACTAATCTGTTAAACGTTTAATACCACGGCAGTCGAATAATTTCTGATTCTGGCACAAGTTCAATCGCGAAATACGCCAGCATTTTGACATAATTATGGATCACAAGACACTCATTCATCAGACAGAGTTTAAAGAGCCCCTTGTACACAATCTCCGGGAGCTTTACACCTGGGATAAGAGTCTTTCGAACAATCGCGCGTGATATCGGAGGCTGCGATCGCGTACTAGTGATTAACGTGTTAACCTCGATTTATCCGATCGGCTATTAAGATTAGCCATAATGAGATACCAGCCCCACTTCCGAGCTTCTGTCACGGAGCTCAAATACGCTCTATCGTGCAAATAAGTCGGACAATCGTTAAAAGTCTAAGAATAGAAATTGTTTGGAAAACAAATAAATATCATGCTGTTTCTGAATATTTAAATAGATATCTCGCTATAAACATTATTTGACATTATTTCCGTTGTTTCCGTCGACTTGAGATTTATACGCTTGCGGAACCCATTTTATTAGCTATCACGATTTTGGAATTTATGGACTTTTCCGTGTTGTTCCCGAATGTGCCGATAGAATGCCGGAGAAAAAGTTATATTTTACATTCGCCGTGATTTTATTATTTTCACAATGATTTTATTATGCGGGATTTTATCATTCGCTTAAATAAAAAATTTTTTAAATATGGGAATTAATTTTTAAATTATTTTACATTTAAATTGTTAAATGTAAAGATTAGCTTTTAATTCTTTCCGAAAAAGCGAAATTGTTTTCTTGCAAGATGTATTTCTTTACGGTGTATCGATAGTATTATATTGCTTTAAAGTAGTGGAAAACAAGATATCGCATTTCTTAAATAAATACCAGTTGAGATCTTTTATTATTTCTGCCTTATCTAGGAAGCTTGCTCGCCTTATTATTTTTACCTTATCTAGAAAGCTTGCCTATTAAGAAACAGTACTTGCTTTTAACTATTTAAAAAATTGCTTCTAGCGGAAGAGATTAAAAGCGCGCTAATATTAATCCGCGGACTTCTCTTTCAAATTATTTACTGAAATATACAGGGCGTAATTAAAAGAGTGAACGCCGCTTACACAGCTTCATTTGTGAAAGCGTTTCTACTATATTTTTCAGGAAGCGCAGAAATGATACTATTTGCAAACTCTACCGTAAAGATTTGTGACTTGTACCTTTACGTGTCCGTATTTCCATGTGAAAAGAACAACGGCTGGCAGACAGGCGATGATGCAGCACTCCAGGATCAGTATCGCCGTTCGCATCAACCAGTTCAGAGACACGACGCAAGGCGAATCGTCTTCGCAAGACTCGCATCCTTCAGCGCACGGCAGGCATTCAAACACCCCGCTCTCCGCATATTGACTCTTCTCACCCTGTTGACAAACGTGAAATTATTTTTCTTACGAAGCGATGGCGCTTCGTAAAGGAATGCAAAACATGTACTCGCCAAGATTAGAAAAAATTTCCCATTTTTAAAGGGGAAGTAACGTTCGACACGTTAAATCTTTTTATTTTAGTTTCGCGTGAATTGTGAATTAACTTGGATGGTATGAATTGAATAAACTTTGATTTGCAATTGTAATTGTAATTTTGTGATAATCATAATTTTATTTAATGATATTATTTAGTAATTCCTGCACATATTTGCCTACATATTTTTTTAACAAATAATCTCAGGTCTCTAGAAACTACTGTAAGTGTCTAAACATTAATAAGATTTTACTTGTATCATGAAGAAAGTAACGAAAAAACAAGGTCATAGAAGAGTTATCTGTAAAATGCATTTTTTTTATAACGAGAGCACTCCAAATATATAGAAAATCTATAATATTGATGTTAAAGAAGATCACCACAGTAGAAAATTAATTAATTTTCAGCATTTTTTCTCCTTTGGAACAAAGAGCGCATATATTCGAAGTTATTGTTTGATGTACTCTTTTCGTGTTTTTATGCTGACATATCAAAGGAATTAATTTCATATTTGTCATTAATCAATAATGACGAAAAAGGAAGAGATTGCAAAATTATTATTCCTTAGTATTTCGTACGACGTATCCGTAAAAAACTGGAAACAAAGAAGTCAGGAAGTATTATTTCTCTCAATGACAAATTAATTATCCAAGATAAGTATTTCTGATTTTATCAGTAGTATTAAAGTCTCCATTTTTAAATAAAACTTGTTTTAGGTAACGTATTGATCCAAGATGATCTTATCCCGATTGATCGCAATCTGTGGCGAAACCGATCAACGAGGCAGTCACGCTGATCATAGAAGCTAAATAGTTGCGCAATAAATTACGGGCGTTACATGTATGCATCTATATACGCGCGCTGCATTTATTTATAAATATGATGTGCATACGCCAAATTTTTAAAACGCCATAACTCGACAAAAAATTGATGTAGTGACATGCGGTAAAAACCGATGTTCTACATTTTGCGATCCGCAGATGTTTATACCTACTAGATATGCTTTTTCACGTCACGTAAATAAATGTGAATACATTTATGTAAATATAAAACGGTAGACTGTAAAATATCTCTGTGATAATTATGGAATATTTATTCAGAGCATATATAATTGTTATCTTAACATTCATACATTCAATGCGTTGCAATCGGTGGCAATTTTTCGCTTTCTTTCACTGCTGTATCAAAAGAGTAAAAAAGTATCTGAAAAATAAGGGATGCAGTACATATATAAAATTTGAAACACACATTTCAACGTGTACAAAAGATTAAAATAATGTAAAAGATTGAGAGAAATAATAATTGCTGACTTCTTTGTTTCCAGTTTTTCCACGGATATGTCATATGAAATACTAAGGAATAATAATTTCGCAATCTCTTCCTTTTTGACATTCTTCCACACCAACAATGCACACATCAGCACTACTGCCTACTGTGTCCACTATGAGGAAAAAAGGTGACACATCGTTAATATTCGGGCTCCGGTTATTAAAGATATTCGGTGAGAGATGTCATCCCCATTGTAACCGCCGCGGTTACAAACGGTCGCACCAACTACTAAAGGGCGTGACTGGAAAATGGTTTTACCGTCGCGCACGATGGAAATGCCCGTCAAATCACAAAAGATACGTAACTCGCGGTGACAATAGATGCCATCGCGCCACACTGTCGATACCCATTTTGGTTCTGCGAACGCAGAAGTGACGTCTAGCCCGACGGACGTGAAAACTGCGCTGAAAAAAAGAGCCGTTTCTCTACCGTCGTAATAGAATGCGCATTACGTCGTAACGTTGTAGACGCCATAGCCATTTAATTGCACTTACCTGACAACCTTTTTTATTCTGAAATTCCATTTTTAAAGCCGGCTAGAGAATCGAATGTAATGAAAATAGTACGCAATCTGATATTAATCAAATATTTAATTCTGTTTTGCGAACGCGAATAACAACTTCACAGGTAACAAAAAATACTTTATTTGTTTACGAATTGACTTTTAATTTATATTCAGTTAAAGAAAATTAATAAATTTTTCTGTTAGGAGTTAATTTAGATACTAAAATAACAAAAATAAGTCGATTGTTCAGATGGTAAATAATTGTTTCAATCATAATTGCATTGACATATGAAAGACAAAATTAATCAATATATTTATAAATTCGTGAATTGTTTTTCAGTAGAAAATTAATATTCTCTGTAGGTGTTTGCAAATTGATAGCCGATACTGCGTATACAAGATGTCCAATTTCCATCGCGTTATATTTTAATGACGTATTCTTTGATCGATTAACTGTGAACCTGAATTAAAGTTAAAACCGATCTCAAATTTCAAAGAAATTCTGAAATTAAAGCCGTGGCAAATATTTATTGAAATTTGATGAGTCCAGAGTGAAACATTCTATATGTCTCATTAATATATAATTTCATTATTCCGATAAAGTAAATTCTCTTCTTGCGAAAAAAAAAAAAAAACAGATATCACTAAACTGTATCAATTGTTTGTGTGAGGCGCAAAATTAATTCTTCAAACTACTCACCATCATCAATTTCTCATATTCCTCCTCTATGACCGTGCCATTGTAATACCTCTTGTCTGATTTCGTGTCCGGGTAATAGAAACCTCGTTTACAAACGCATCGATAACTACCGCGGCGAAAGCCAAGGCCGGGAATAGCGATGCACTGCGAATAGAAAAGACAAAACAATACGTCATCAATCGTATCTAATCAATTCTACGTATTCAATTCCACTCTTTCTTTATTAAGGGTAACTGTATTCCATCGTGGTTATTTCTCACAATGGCAGAGTTTTTTGATTTCTCGATTGAACGATCGAGAGAATATTTCTCTTCCAGTTATAAAATATATTAATTCATATTTCATTGAAAAGACTGTGCTACATCTCGTAAAAATAAAAATTTATTCTCTTCCAATAAATCCATTTGATCTCTCCGCATACATTACATACATAAATCTTACATCTGTACAGCTGTGACGTATTTTGGTTTTTTCTCTGTGCCACAATGCGAAGAGAGCAGTTTAATTAATTTTTAAACTTGAGGTTTTTGGGTCATCTAAATCTCTAACAATAATTAAATACCCGGATTTTGTGCGCAGAAATTTCATATGTTAAAAATACTTTAATTTAAAGTTTAAGAGGATATACCTGTTTGAAACAGTAGAACTGGAATCATTTTATCAAAATTTGCATATAGTGTAAAAAAATATGATAAAATATATAATTTTTCATACATTATGCAGCTATTATTTTTTAAGAAAAAAGTCAAAGAAAAAAAATGAGACCAAATTAAAAAATATTTCATACTTATAGACTATTTAACGCAGAAATTTTGGATAAACTACGGCCATATTGCGAAATAAACCCGCGCTTTGCATAATTATACGTTGCATATTGTTTTATTCGTGTAGTTAATATGTGAACTACACAAATTAAAAAAAAAATAATAAAGGAACAAAATGCCAGAAAATGACGGCTATGAAAAATTTGAAGCAAAAATCATGAGAAATGGCTCTTATCTTATTTTTATAACAAAAAATGTGTTTTTTCCTCTAACTATGCAGTTCGCGCGATAGAGATAGGTATGTTTGAAATGTTCTCTCCATACCGCAATCCTCTTCGTACTCGAGAGTTATCGTAGTCGCGAATCGGAAAAACGCGGTTTTCGAAAAACACGGTTAGGAGGAAGTTTGGAGTTTGCACAAGGCACATAAGGTCGACAGTGATATATTCTATTCTACATTTACCATAATTATCGGAAGATTGTTCCCATTTTTATTGTACTGCCTCTTGCATAAAACAGTCAAACTTTTAAAAATTTCAAAATTTAGACTGACATATTCCGTGATATAATAACAAAAGTATTAAAAACTTGTTGAAAGTTAAAATTTCCATTTATATATCATAAATAGAAATTAACAAATTAATTCCAGTCAAACTGTTACAACTTAAATATTGATCCAGAAATTTAAAACGCAAATTACTCGACAATTTCGATAAACAGGAGTTTTGTTAAACATGTTAAAAGTATCCGGCGTCTTTTCTTCCGAGTTTTAAGTTACGAAAAGTATAACACATCGATAACGCGCGCGCGGTTTATTACAAAGGGAAAAAAAACTCTGCACGAGCACGTAAAGGGTGTTTTTCGTGTAGCGGAAGCCAGCTCTTTGCATCGCTGCAGGGTCGAGAATGGCATTTACAAATAGAGTCGGTCGCCACGCGGAAAAACATTCCCCCGGTGGCTTTGTTCTATCCGGCACGACGCGTTTAGCCGCGCGACGCCGGTCACAGAAGGACACTCGCGGGAAACATCGATCCTCGAGCGGGAGCGTAGCGAGAAATTAGCATTACCTCGGTGGTGCGCTTTTTGCACTTGTCGCTGGCGGCGAATATGTTCAGCTGCGTCGATCCTGCCGGCAACGGGCACTGATCTATGTCTACTCGGCGAAGGTCTATGTCGATACCGCTGGTGCCCCTGCAAACGATAAATCAAATGTTTTGTGATTAAATCCTGGGCTACATAAGAGAGAGACAGGGTTCAACTTAAGTAAGTAACCGACTTGTGCCCCATTATTCCAAAGGTGAAATTGGTCCCTGGTGTCGTAAAGAGAACACACCAACACCACTTATCGACATTGAATTAATAGCGGTAGCTAGCACCTGTTTTTGCGCAATCGTTCAATCGTTTCAATCGTTTTTAGTAATAGAATCTAACATTTCCTCTCCTAAAATACATATGTGTCACGAGTGTGTAATTGGTATAAGTTTTACAAGAAAGAACTTTTCTTTTTACGTTTCTTAGAACAGGTTTGAGCTAAACATACATTATTTTGTTGAAAAGACTGCTAAATATCCAGTTTATATTTTCCGCTTAGACGCATGAATTTAATGCGAGCGTTTCTCACATGTATTTTACGCTAATTGGCTGTTCTCATCTGCAGCCTACGTTGCGTGTGGATGTTGAGTGGATTGATCGATTACTCCGACACGTAATTTCAGTCGTGCTACTCGTGTTTTACACGTTTGGTTCTTTGCTCCATTACTCGTATAATTTTTAATTTGCTTACACCTGCCGCAGTTATAAAGTTTACGTCTCTCTCTCTCTCTCTCTCTCTCTCTCTCTCTCTCTCTCTCTCTCTCTCTCTCTCTCTCTCTCTCTCTCTCTCTCTCTCTCTCTCTCTCTCTCTCTCTCTCTCTCCCCTCTCCCCCTTCTCCACTTATCTTATTTTTTTCCATTTTTTTCTCTGCTATTACTATGTTGCTCCGACTTTGATTTATCTCTTTATAGATTTCACAGCTGTCACATTGCACGACACGTTAATTTGATAGATTCTACTTTTTGATAAATTTGATAATCTGCTGCGGTTTTTAAACTTTTACCGCTTTACTTTGGAATGAATCAGATAGTCTTGCTTTCTGGCAGAAATTCGACTGATAAACCATGAATTGCGCGTAGTTCCTTATTTATTTTATACATTCTGCGCTATACATTAATAATTGCGTCCCACCTTTACTGTCACATCATGTTTTTCCTTCCACTTTATAAGATTGCGACTCTCTACTCGAGGAACGAAATTGCGGCCAAATCTTGTTTCTATAAATAATCCATTTTTGCGCACTGCTTTTTATTTGTTTTTCGTATTGTTAATTACTTTCACGAACTATAGTTTCTATTTTTTATTATTTATATATATATATATTAAGATGCCAACAAAACATAAAGGAAATAAAAATGTGGAAGCAAGTAGAAAAATATATATCATATTTTAAATATAAAAATTTATTGTATATATAAGAGCAAGATAAAATTTTAAAATCCGATTTGAATTCATGTATGAAAAATTGGGCCATAAGACGGAAATTGCATATCGTGAATTTCTTGGGTCTCTAATGTTACACTTTTCTACATATAATCTTTAATGTTAAATCAAATTCTCATGCTTCATGTCTCCTAATGCATAATTCAACGCGGGCTGCGCGTGCTGCATCGTGTTGCATCGGGCTGATTATGCGTGTAATATATCTTCCGCTGATTCTCAACTTGTGTAATCCGATAATAATGCTTCCTCTAACATAAAACGCAGTATAGCTATTTTGTATAAAATATAAATACGAGGTGTATCACCAGCTGTTTCTAAAAATCAATAAGTGCATAAATGTACTCTACTGTAATCTGTCGATTTTTACTTATAAATATTTTCAATTTTAAATATCTTGGATAGACATGCTATGAAGTTTGAAGAAATTAACTGCAGAACAAAATTATATAGTTTTTTTTTTAATTGTAAGACTTAGTGAGTCAAAATGCTTGTTCTTTTAATTATTTCGATATTTAAAATAAATATCTCGACAAAGTAATAGTCATTTTTTTTTCTCTTTTTGTTTCTAGCTACTCGATAATAACGTCACAAGTTTAGAACACCTTGTATAATGAACTGGTTCGACTCTCCCGTTTCGATAGTTGGCCAGTATCGATTCTTGATTTGCAAGAATTACGATGCGTTCGCAGTCGCGCTGATAACAAATTTCCTTTAAACGGATATTGCATTCTTCGGAACGATATATAGCCCCGTTCTTTTTTGACTGGCGGCATTTACCATGATTTCTGCGTGCAGTGGTCCGTGAAATTTTGCATTTTTGGATCCATATGGAGATCGGGAAGGGTGATGTTATTTCCGACGTACGATTGCGAACGAATTTTCGCGACCCGCAAATGTATCGCTTAGTGAACATATTGAATGGTGATTTCACTTACATTAGTCCAATTGAATGGAAACGTTTCAGCTGCATAGTAAGAGCATTTTATTCATTTGGATAGCCCACGGCAAATAAATTTGAATTTTTAATTAGGCGTTGTAGCTTTACCACAACATTTAATTAAAATTTTATATGATTACATTTACATTATTTAATTTTAACAGAAATAAAAGTAAAGTAAAAAAATTTTAGTCTTCCCGCTCTTTTATATATAATAAATTTTTATATTTAAAATCTGTGACTTTATACATTTTTCGGTTCTTCCATATTTTCATTTCTTTCATATTTTGATAGAAATTTAATTTAATTTGATAAGAATAGTAATTGAAAGACAAAATTAAAGATTTGCGTAATCATAATCAAATATCTATCATCTTTCAGAGTTTGAGCATTACAAAGAGCATTCTAAAGATTGTGCAAATATATAAGATTAAAAACATTTATTTATTATAATATATGTTAATTCTTGCTAAAATATTAATTCTCTCAATTTGCTGCATTAATAAATTAATTAAAATATGTATCACTTTACAAAGAATATAAGAAGAAACACATAGAATTTCAAAAATATTAATAACTAGTAATAACAATGAATTCCTTTTAAAGAGAGATCAGGAATTCAGTTTTATGCAATGCAATTTCTCTTTAACTACTATTTAATCGTCTTTCGTTATGACGTATATCACTTTATATTGAGATGGGAATGATTGGCTTCATATGCTGCTGTAGACAGAGGAAATACCCTGCATTGCAAATTTTTGACTTTCAATACGTGGCAAATATGAAAATGGCAATAACGTATCCGACCGCCATATGCCCCTTTGTCGCCATAAAATAGCAAGAATTCTCGCCCGAATTGCAGTAGAACTGAGTCGCAAAAGGTATTTTCCATTTACCATGTTGGAGGCCAGTAACAATTAATATCACTACTTCCGCAGAAAGAGAGAGAGAAAGAGAGAGAAAAAGGGGGGGGGGGAAGAGAGCAAGGGAGAGAGAGAGAGAGAGAGGAATAGAGACTTCCTGTTGACAGAGACTTCAAATAGTTGCTTTCAGAATAGAACTAAAAGCACCTCAAATGGTTAAATCAATTTGCATAACTGAGTTCCGTTCGTACTTTAGATTAACTCCTCGTCTGTGGCATTTGCAACATGCCCAAATTTGCCATTAAAATAAATTGAATATCGATTAAACGTCGTTTCTTATCCAATTTTCTGCAGCATTATTTCTGCAAAAATTCTGCAAATTTTGCATATTTTTATGAAATCGTAATCGATTATTTGATGGTTGGATGGAACTTTTTGTTGTAAATATAAGTTTTTATTCAGTCGTACTGATTTCCTTCGAACTATTTTCTTGTTCAATATAAGTAAAATTTGGATTTTATTTATAATATATAGGAAAATGGATAATTGGATCACGTTCTGCACGCAAAAATATCAACCAGTTATGTTGTACGTTGAATTCTTGCTGCGGCATATAATCCAATTATTCTACCGAGCAACGTCAGTCAATATAAATATTTGCAAACTATGAGAAGCACAGGCAAGTCCCGTTTACAATAAAACGAAATCAGATTAAATTGAAATCAGATTAAATAAAATATTAAATGCAATGTAAAATAAAATTTCAAAACAAAGTTGGCTTTGTTATTGATTACTATACATTGTAAAATTAAATATTTATTTGTTATTATTTATTGTGGAATTATGTATTCATTGTTTCTGTTTTATTCATAATACACAATTTGCGATGTTATTTCTAATCTTTAATTTATAGCAAAGTTTGGTGTAATAAAAATTAAAAATTTTATTAAAACTTAGAAAATTGTGGCAAAATTATTGTTAAAAATGAATTGAGATCAAGTCAAAAGCTCTATAGCTGAAAAGTAATGTACGATCGTTTTTGATCACTCCATATGCATTTGAGCTATAAGAATTTTGCTGAACTATAATAAGATTCTATAAAGGGCACGATATCTACATACTTCATCGCCAGGAAGGTGAGAAATGCTGAAAATATCTCGGCCTCGTGTGTTCGTCAAATTGGTCATATCGATTATCGATTGCTACCAAGCCCTGGATTTCAACGGCAGTTCCGAGTTATCATCGCTTTCACGAAAGCGCGACTTCATCTTCCATTAAGTTAAGCAGAGCTAGAGTTTTGTTATTGTTCAATTAA
Organism: Linepithema humile; assembly: GCF_040581485.1. Classification (NCBI taxonomy): domain Eukaryota; kingdom Metazoa; phylum Arthropoda; class Insecta; order Hymenoptera; family Formicidae; genus Linepithema; species Linepithema humile. The sequence continues at coordinate 405,926 of NC_090132.1, read as the reverse complement.
GTGCATGTAAATTCTCACACTTTATAATAACCGACGCAAAGTTTATTCATATGAAACCCATTGTAAAGAGATAGTCATACAGATATATAATTACAAATAATTATAAAAAAATTATTATACTAATTTTCTCCATTTTCCTCCGCATGTAAATTTACCAATAGATTAAAATCAGCAAAAATTTTTTTCCAGTCGAAAAATATCTTTCTTGAGTTTTGTTATAAATTGAAAGTAATTGTTATATAATTTATTCCAGATTTGACAAAGAAAACAGTTCAATTCACGGTCCCAATTGGATGTTGTACATCTCGTGTACCAATTATCCGCTAATTGGTTTTAATTGATTTCACGTGTTCGTTGTATTCGCGTTGTGTTTATTTATTTACTCGCCATTATGAGAGAGGCGCATGTGCGCTTTACCACTCGGAGCTGCACCCGTAAGAATGTCGAACGTGACGTGTATAATTATCAGCGCGCAATTCCGGCGCAAGTTAGGTCGAGATAATAAGGTAACTGGTTAAACGTATAAATTAGGTGCGCATGTGCCTCGGAGGTTTTAGCAAACTCCCCGATGCCGCGGTAACGCGGTGACCCGTGCCGAAAGCCCAGCCCAGGTCGGTTACCGTATTACAAATTAGATCCGCTAACTCTTCTCTAGCAGATAATTCGTTTAAGCGTCCGGGCGCGAAATAGAGCGGGAAACTCGATGGCTCTGACTAAATGGATTTTTCAGCCTAGACAGAGAACCGACATAATTACCTTTAATTATAATGATATCACACCATATACTCTTCATTTCCCCCGCCCAAACAACCACCCACGAAGTTAAGGAAGCGAGAAACTTGGGAACAGGCAAGCTGCCTTTCAAGAGGCGTAGGATACAAGGTGTTTGCGACCGACTGCACTTTCTTTCACTCACTTCATCCGAACTTTGGCAATCTTTCCTTAAGAGAAGTTCAATGGATTGCTCACTTATTTGTAGTTGTCTGCGAAAACGGTACTGATCGATAAATTTCTTTTATTGTCAAATAATTTCGAATCGACTTTATCTTAATAGAGATACTTTTACTTTTGCACTTAGCAAAACATTTTTCAATATAGAAAATTAAAGAAAATTAATTCAACAATTTAAAAAATTAAGAAATGCTGATAAATGATAGCAGCCTTATTTTCTCATTTTTGCTAGAGACAAATCAACTCGTTGAATAATATCCGGTTGAAACCCGTACGATCCGGAACACCTTGTACGTATCTTCACTATGATCTTACCATGCTTGGACGAATAATTTACTTAAGTACTAATTTTCTTGGGCCTTAACATGCTTGGACGCTAACTTCCTTGAATACCAAATTCCTGGCACCCAGATTTCAAGGAGTTCTAGCATATAAGACTTGGCTTTGATCCTAGTTTGCTCGGATAGTCATTGGCCTAGATACTAGTTTGCTTAGATCCTAGCTTCTCACTATATATTAACTCTCATCTTTTGTCTGATAGCTTCCTAGTCTCCTGGATTTGATATTATACTACTTGCTTCTTCTACGGATACGACGTAAGATATGAGATACTTAAATTCAAAGAAGTCGACAAAATCAGGACTATAGCAACTTTAGAATTTGTAGACCGAAAACATTGTAACATTTAAAAAATGTAAGATCAAATAATTAGAAGATTTATTGTCAATTGCTACTGCAAATAAAAGCCCAGATTATTAAAATTTAAGATAAATTAAAAAAAAGATTCGAGATGTTAAAACTGTTCGAACTTTTCGAAGCAAAAAAATGAGCTTCGAGTTTGAATAGTTCGAATGTGAGCAGTGTTCGATCTGTAATGTCATTTCATAATATTTGAAGATTTAAATAGTTTGGACATTGAACAAAAATAGAGCAAAAATAGTACGCGTTGCAAACCAAAAATAAATTACAGCTCTTTGTTTTGTCTTATTTTGTAAAATGTATTGTCAAATTTGGACCTGAAACTCTAAAATTCAAACTTTGAAGATATCTTTAATTCGAAATGTCCAAACCAGTGTTTAACGTAGAATTTCGAGATACAAACTAATTGAATTGTTTGACCGTCTGAAATGTTCGTGCACAGTTGAAATTGAATAAAAGAATAGAATCAATAAGAAGCATAAAGAGCCAAAATGCTAGGTCTACGTGCGAAGGTTATAATATATTCTTTAAAAGTATTTACGTTGCGAATATATCGGTATTTTATTGTTAATTATTGTTACATTGAAGAAGGCCTGATGGCAGGCCGAAACGTTTGTAAATACTTTTAAAGAATATATTATAACCTTCGCACGTAGACCTAGCATTTTGGCTCTTTATGCTTCTTATTGATCCTATTTGATTTAAAATCACCAGAGCCTTATATTCTATTTAATTGAATAAAAGAACTTAGAAAATGATATAATCAAATTTCAGTAAACAATTGTACATAAAAATAAAAAAGAATAAAATATAATAACAAGACAAGACAAAATAGAATAAAGCAAGTAAACAAATTAAAAATGGACCAGAGAAAAAATGATATCAAAGATCTAATGGTTGTTTGAATGAACATGCTTTACGCTTCGTTTATGAGTCTCGCATTCGAAATGGTAAAAAATTCAGTTCCCGCTCTGTCTCCCTGAAGAATTTGTCATATCTATAAAACGGGGATTCCCGTCAGCTTGCACTACTTGATGCGAAGTAAACGATGCACGAACGCAAAGTTAGGCGTAAAAAGAGATAAAGAAGGGGACAAAGGAATGAGGAGAAATTCCCGAAGCGGAGAGAACGACACATTTGTCGCGGCACCGAATATTATCATCTTCGCGCTTCGTCATCTGGTTACCGCTTGGATTCCTTTGGCAATTCGTCAACGAAAGGCTCCCATGAGACGTGGCGCATAATGCGCATCGTAAAGTACAGAGTCAAGATGCATAAATTTTACATTACGAAGTTTATCGACGGCGATTAATATATTTGAGAGCAGTAAGAAAATTTTATGTTAAAAGAAAAGTTCGCAAATTTTGCAAAAAATATAAAAGTATATAGTTTATATACTATACTAAACTATTATCGCAATGTATAAACTATATGGCAATCCTTGTTAATGTTTCAATAAAAAAAACCTGCAGTTAATAGGATACGAGATTTTAAGACATCTTGTACAGCGCTTTACGATAAGCTTTTCAACCAAGCCATATACACGCCGAGAATGAGCTTGTGGGGGCGAAATTCTGTTAAAACTAACTAAGCGAAGGCGGTCGTGAAAACAATTTCACTCACAATAAGGTTAGCGCCCTTATAGTCTACAAAGCGTCGTGACCTCTTCTCCATGGCATTCCTATTGTTGAAAAGGCGACTAGTCTTGACTGCTGTCAAGCTTGAAGACTCGTGCACAAGATTACTAAATTAAAAAAATTTTAAAATGTTTGCATTTCCTTTGCTTTATCACAATTTTAGTTTCTCTAATTTTTTTTAATTTTTATAGTCTTTCAGATTTATAGCAAATAAAATATATAATAAAAATATGATAAAATAATAATTTTATCATTGTTGGCTGCCATAATCGATAGTTTGCACACAAGATAATAGATTTCTTATATTTGCAGAAAAATACAATACATATAACGTGAAAAGTTAATACTTTTTGTTATCTACGGTTTTTTGTTTGTAAACTCAATAATTCACAAGATTGCTAAATAAGAAAAGTTTTAAAATTTTCTTCTCTTCAACTCTGTCTCTGATTTTATATAGATCTTAGTTTCTATTTTCTACAAATTTTTGTAGTTTTTTAAATTTATATTTAATTTTGCGAAAACTTTGATGCAATATAGAAAAATAGCGAAACAAATATTTTCAGAATATATGAGATATAAGATAGAGTCGTTATTTTGATAAAGTGATCGTATTACAACAATGCCCGTTCACGTCTTATTTAATTCTCTAGTGGCGAGCTACGTAAATCACTTCAAAGTTGTCATTATTCTTCGTTTTTGATCTCATAATTATTTTGCAGTGTAAATAAAATAGCCACAGAATATATGTGATAATGAAAACATACAAATATTGACGAACTCCTTTTTATAAACATGGAAATTGCAAGTTTAAAGAGAACAGAAAATCCGATCTTCGAGATTCGATCTCATTGTATCACAAAATTTGATTTATGTTTGCTCGCAATAAACTCTCATTACGAAGCATAATCAAAATTATTTTGGGAGTTTAATCTATATCGTACAATCTGTAATAATTGTTTTATCTTTTATGAGAGCAAGTTGCGCTATCCTGCGTTTAGGGGCAAACAAAAGATTCTATATTTTATACCCGTTAATATAATATTGCCTTTGTTGTACTTCTGCATCATGTAACATTAATCGTTTTTGCTTCAAGTTATCGATCAGAACGTCCAAATATGTATGTCGTCTTCTATTTACGCGCAACACAATGGCGACGTTTCCTCAGGAATTTCCTCAATTTCGGGAAGCCTAATTGTAGTCCATTGTAACCGCGTTCCATTCTTTGCTGTCGCACTTTCAACCAACCTGAATTTACTTTCTGCGCGGTGACAGCAGAGAACGTTTGCTTTTCTATTATTTGTGATTTGATTAAAGTTTCTCTCAGAGAACTGCGTTGCATCATATTTTGCGCAATATTTTAAGTCTTATTTAAATTCTCTAATACCGTGAGATATCATTCTTCGTGCAAATAACACCAAGTCATTTAATCAAAAGTAAAATTTCACTTTGATGTCAGAAGATTAAATTTATAATAAAATAAAATTTATAATAATCGACATTTGTTTTACTCTTCCCGCAAGCAAATTTGATTAGTATATTGCAACGGATCAATTGTATCCACATTAAGCATGCGTTCTATCGGGAGAACTTGTAGACATAACATGATGACAGATTGACGGCACAAATCGAGCGGATTCACTGTTTCATAACAATATTCAAATATTGTCCTATTAATTTAGGTAGTTATTTACATCAATGTCTCTTAATATTTATTTATACATAACTAGCTAACCAGTTATTTAATTATTATTTCTAATTAATGTATACATTATAATACAAATATGTATTATTTTTATTTGCTTTATGATTATAAAAGTACGCAAAAAGAGAGGGAGAGAGAATGTATGTGTGCATGCACATAACGTTCTCTTCAGAAATTTTTGTTATTATTTTAAGACGTGGAAATAGACAAAGAATAATATCCGGTATTTTTATGAAAATTTTATTCGCGTTCTGTTAAATAGCTCAAGCCAATAATTTTCACAGTGGATTTATTGCTCTCTACGAGTAGCAGGAGTGAAGAGAATGGCAGGAAAACATTAGAATCATAAAAGCAAGTTTATCGATTTTGATAAAGTTTAATTTTGTAAAATGTAGTTCTTCAAATAATAATATAGAAGGCAATAACAAGCGCGATAGTGTCGGAGCGCAAGAATGAATTATGAATGAACTATGAACTATTATATAAGTTATTATATAAAGAACGTTTTTCTACTACGCTTTTTTGTTGTTGTCTTTTAAATCATTCGTAAATTTAATTTATTTTATATTGTTATTTAATTATTTGATAGTTTTTAATAACTGAACTCCTATATTAAATTTTAATAAGAATGCAATTATTTATTTTTACTTTTTTAATTGTTGCTAATTACTTTTTTTACTGAGTCGCAATTGTGAAAATTCTGTTTTACAAGTTATGGAGGATACGAGGTTGGTAGCCGAGGGGTTGGCGAGTTTATTACTAATTCATGAGAAGTCTTATGAATCGCGTCGAGAATATTTTCAAGAGTTTTCTCAGTACTTCTTTATATTTCTAGAAACAATTTTTTTTAATTCACATTCAAATAAAAGTATATTCACAAACATATATTATATATTATACAAATTCTACAGATTTCTTTTCTTTATCTTATAATTGCCACGCTCTAAATAATCTAAGAATTAACAATGTGACTTATCAATCAAAGAATTTAATCTAATCAATAATCCGTAATTCTTACAATAATCCGTAATTCCATTAACAAACTTGAAAAAATTAATTTTAAGATAAGATTAATTTTAAGATAAGTGATAAAGAATTAATTTAGATTTATTTTCTCGAAAAAGTGGGGTAGTACAATCGCGCGCGCGTTGCATTTAACCATTCGATTTAATCGTTCCGTAACCAAGCTCGCGGACGTAGAGAGCTTCGTACACTTCGCGAATGGAAACTCGTGAGATTTTGCCACTTGCCACTAGAAGATTAAAGTGGGGAATTTCTAATAATCGATCGTGTGTCCTTCTCTATTTGCCTGCCACGTTTTCTCCGCGGCAGCTGCAATATCGAAAGTCTAACCGTAATCCACTGCAACTGCATTCCATTCTTACTAGCCACATTTGCAGCTCGAATTTACTTTCAAGGATGACAGTAGGAACGTTTGCCTTTCGTCCCGCAATAGTCTTCAAAAGTACTTCGTCGAAACTGGAAAGCCACGCTCGAACGTTTCTAATCCATCCGGAATCTGCCTCAAGCAAAATGCCACAAAAATCTAACCCTTCTCGATAAGATTTAACGTTTACCAATTGATAATGAAGATAACGATAACGATAAAGCCGAACAGATGACGAAAAGAGTCAACAGTATGATGTGCGAAACACGGGTTAAATCGTGTCAGATAGGACATGGTCAGTGTCAAGATAAGAGAGTCGGTATTACAATGTGCTGTAGCTCTGCGGACGTCGACACAATTTTTCAAGAGATTAAACGTATTGTTTTCTTAAATTAATTTCTGGTAAATATAAAATATTAATTTTCTCTTGTCTAATTATCTTACAGAATTACTTGAGTTAAAATATAGAAATATATGTTATATTTATTCTAACCGATAAAAAAATATGATACATTTTTCTGCAATATTAAATATTTTCAAATCAAAAAGTTAAATTATAACAATATACTAAGTGATAAATTGAGAAAATTAAAATAAATAAAATAGAAAACTTGTGAATTAGAGATAACGTACAATAACAATATAACATAACTGATAATAAGATAAATATTATTTAACTGTGCTTACATTAGATGTGTTATACTGGACGGTGTCTATGCGTGTCATTGGTGAGTCTGTTTTTTGCTAATTATTGTTAATTTTCTTAATTTTTTAATCATTTTTATATAATTTTCAATATTTTCCATCTAAATCTAAATACTTTCTTCTTCTTCATATTCTATTAAACTAAAGAAAGCTCGAAATTGTTACCGAAATATATTTTTTCTATATTAATTTCTAATAATTAGTTTGTGTGTGCACTCTCCAACAACAGCGTTTCTGATTTCTATTGTCTTCTATATCAATAATTTTTTTTTAAGAATTCGTTGCATTATTATAAATATTACTTATTTTATTTATATCAAATTGAGATAAAACGTGAGAGATGAAAGCACCAGGTTAATAAGGATTATCGAATCGATAATATGGCAAGAGGCATTTCGAAATCATTATGTCATTATTAAGTGATAATGAAATAAATTGCTTTTATAAAAGTTTAAACGAGAACATGATGACATTTATCCAGAGAATTAATATTTAGAATTTAAAAATACTGCTTAAAATAGTACATGTAATGAAAAGTTTAGAAAAATATATTAAAATCTTGAAAATGTTACTTAAATTTTTAGAAAATTATAAAAATGGTTATTTGTAAATTTTGTAAGATCACTGAAAATCATCTAAAATTTATGCAAATACTATCTATCAAAATTAAACACATAATTTAAAAATTTTTAGATGATTAGTTCGTTTAAACTTTTAAAATATCTAATATTTTATAATGTCATTTAAAGTTTGACAATATCATAAGATTTCTGAACGATAATTGTGATTTAAAATTCTCATTTAGAATTCAAAAAGATTATTTAATATTCAGAAGTAACGGCTGTAGCTGGAAGGCTGATCGAAAAGACAGGGATCCATCGAAGATCTGACGGCAGATTAGAGGGAAAAATAGGATTATCGAAAACCGTTTAAGGATCCGACAATCGAGGAAGCGCTACAATGGCTGAAAGAACGCCGACGACTGACAGTGAAGAAGTGGAAGAAATCGCGCCGGATAAGACGCAGAAGGTCGGCGCCATTTTGTCGGCGGAGACGCCTGTTGTCACGGAAGATAGAAGCGAAATTAAAAGTCGGAACAAGAGGAACATCATCACCGTGCCGGAACGGTCCAGCCAGATCGTGCGAGACGGAATAAGATATCGCCAGGATAGGAACGGACAATGGAGGCCCATATTGTATTGATTAACATTTCGCGCTGTGAGTTTGTTTTTTTTCGCAATTTTTAGCGTTTCATTTACAATCCGCGTGACTCACGCAAATGGCTTTTGCATGTCTCGCAATTTAATAAATTCTTACTAACGTATGCTAATAGATTGGTTGTGCTACACACACTTAAACAATTATCAGTTTCATTAAACAAATATTTTTATTTATGATTATAAGCATAATTCTATTTTCGATAAATGCACAAATAAGAGACTATCCGAAAAAATCAAATTATCCCTCATAAAAACTAAATTTTTTTACCCCTAGACAATGTATCTTTTTTTTAAAGACTAATTGCATTTGCTCTGCAAATTCAATTCCATACTAAAAGCTAAACATTGTTTACTTTCAAAAAGTGAGTTTTTCTTGCTAGTCAAATTTTTTTCGTGTTTAAAAGCTAGATCGAGCTTGCTTTAAAAGCTATACCCAGCTTTGTTACTAAAAACGAAACTTTATTCGTGGCAAAAGTCAAATATTTGTCGGCCTAAAAGCCAAATTTTATTTCGTCATAAAAGCCAATTCTTCTTCGCTCAATAGTTTTTTTTTCGCTAAAAATTAACCTTCTATAAAAGTGACTTTATAAAATATGAATATAGTTTTTTTCCGACAAGCTTTGGCAATATTTGAGTAGTAATAAACATTTGAAACCTTTTAACGCTCTTTACATTTTCAAATTTTTATATGTCGTACCAAAAATAATTTTTATAGAATTCTAAACCTTTTCTCTCTTTTTCTCTTTTTTACTTTCTTTCTCTCTCTCTCTCTCTCTCTCTCTCTCTCTCTTTCTCTCTCTATATACACACATTATTTCGGCATTATATCGATATTCACGTAATCTTGCAAACACGATATTTTCTGCAAGCCATTCTCATATGCATATTTATAGGATTTTATACGAACATCATTTGAAATGCAAAATGATACTTAAAATCATTCCAATAACCTTAAGCAAAACATGTTAAACAACTCCGATTGCTATTAGCTATTCTCCGAAAAATGTGTTTTAATGTGTTGAAGTAGAAATTGTAGTTGTGACTTTATTTGTGTTATAAATTATAAAATTGATTATAGTGAGATTTTCTAATTAATTTTATTTATAAGTATATATATTAAAACTAAAGTGTAATTATCTCTTTGAAATTCAAGTTATGTTTATGTGATGAATTCTTATCAATTCGCTTCACCTTTGACATCGCACATATACGATATAATTTCCGATGAAAACCATCGTGATAATTTTATCGGAGATTCAGAGAATTCTCAATAAAAAACTAGTTATTCGCTGCGCAGTATCATTATTGACAACCGAGAGTAACGAAAAAGCATCTTAAACCGTCCCTGCCTTCAACAAAGATAAGACGTCGTACGCGCTGCTCGAAATTAGTATTCTATAGTGAATATTGAAAATGAAATTTTTGATCGTGCTATTAACAATCGCGATGATGACGTTGACCATCGTGTTCTCGTCATCACTGGACAAAAAGCAAACCGAGTCGACTGTCGCTAAAGAATCAGTAACAGTGGAACCGTTCAATATTATAACAATGCCGCAATTTCGATGTCCTTCTGGTCAACAACGTGATTCAAAAGGAAGGTGTCGATTAGCATTAGGAAATAGTCAGGAATAATCGTGAAGAGAAGATGGTAAATTCGCCACTTTGGTAAATTTAACTAAAAAAGAATATAGAATATAATAATAATAATCGCATACCTTCTATGTAAACTTTTTATAACAAAATTATCTATACGCATCTTGTTTTAAAACGTTTTTATATAATCCAAAATTATTATTTCCCCGATATTTCTCCTATATAATGTTTATCTTTCTAATTATATTATGTTAACTTATTCTATACCTATATCCAAATACAATACACTAATAGTGTCAGGGAAAGAGAAAAAGGGGAAGAAAGAGAGAGAGAGAGAGAGAGAGAGAGAGAGAGAGAGAGAGAGAGAGAGAGAACAAAATGTATAGCGTATAATAAAAAAGGAAATTAAAAAATTCAAATTTATTACACATAAATTGTTTTTTAAGATATCAATAATTTTATTGTTATATTTATTCGCTAATATTTTCTATGACTGTTTGCAGATTCAACGAATATGTTACTTTAACAAGTGATGTCATTTGGAAGTTACAACAACGATGAGGAAGAAATGACCATTGTTATCTATCTATTCAACAGTAAAGAAAGAGGTTTCTCTATCAATGGATTCACAATAAATTGACAATTATTATTAAATGTGATTATCTGTGTATATTATTTATTCTGTTACTGTTATTAATTACTTGTTGTAACTTGTGTCATTATAATATAACAAGATGTTTTGGGACTACCGAGTCAATGTGCTAGTTGTTGGTAGTTAAATATAATTTATAATATTATAGTATGATAATGCCAGGCTATTATTGGTAATATATATATTTATATATTTTTTAAATAATTTATATATATTATTTTATTTCAATAATAAAAAGAAAAATATATTAATTGTTTTAAAATATGGAGAGATAAAATATAAATTGTACGTGTTGTAGAATGGTTTATCGCTGAGAGGACAACAAGTGTTCATAAATTTCTCACGGAATATAAATTGATAAAATGAAATATGTAATTTATTATAAAGAGAGGAAAAAATATACAAAATAATAACAATAAATATGAAAGATATCGCACGATCACACTTGGTGAATCTCTCTCGTTTCAATCGGGACGCGTATTATTTGATCAAGGTTCGTCACGCTCGTCACGTCGTCTCGGTACGTTTCGTCTTTCGTCTCAATGCGTTCTGTACAGTGTCTCCTTCGATGCACATCGATTAATAATGACAAAATTGTGAAAGCTGCGCGAGCCTATGTGCACGACATACGATAACGATAATGGAGTTTGCAAAGTATTTTCGAATTTATTTACTAAAGTGAATAAGTTTTACGCTTCCGAAAATTACATATTCTAGTTTGAAACAGATTTCTCCTGGAAGTACGACATGTGTATTTTATGTCTGTTTACAGGCTCGAGGATATCAACATTTCAGCAATGATTTCAGTTAAAGCTAGAGCGAGGTGTAGTTACAAAATATCGTAGTAGCGACAGAATTGTGAAAATATTTTATATATTAATAAAAAATTCCAATAAACGTACATTTAAATTATTAATATTAATTATTAGTAATATGTTTATATTTTATATTGCAAATATAATTAATTAATATGCTTGTTAATCTGAATTCGATATCTTATAAAATAAGTAAAATGAGAAAAAATTACTGAATTTTATTCGCATAAAATCTCTTAATTGATTTGTTTATACGCTTACATAATAACTTTGTAAGCACTCATCAACATTTGATGCAATCATCTTTTAATAATATACGCGGAAAACAATTTTTTCAGCATTTGGAAACGTATGCATTACACTCACGTGTTTAATCTTCGCTTATAACTTCAAGATATTTCTTAGCTATATTTCTTAGCTATTTTTCTTGTTTAAATAAAAAATATGCTGGTTTATAACCAGTTTTTTAGTGAATAATAATAAAATTTGCATGAGTAAGAAGAATCTGAAAATTATAAATTGCGGATGCGCAAGAGAAACATCATAGTGTGTATTTTTTTGTTGAAACGATAAAACTGTGTAAAAAATTTGGAATAGATAATAAATTGTAAGCAGTAAATTGTAAATAAAAAAAAAAATTGAAAAAAATATCATAGAAGAGCAAAAGGAGATTCTTTCAAAAAAACTCAAAACTATTTTAAAAATGTAAAAGTTGTGAACAAGTAATTAAACAAGTTTAATATAACAATGTATATTTTATAAATATTTAATAAAATGCTGAAAAAATCAATAGAAAAAAAAATTTAAACAAGAATTATTCAACAGTTTTGAAAAAATAAAAAATAAATGCATGATGTTTCACATTTAATTTTGTAACTTTTAGATGACAAAAAATATTAAAATTGTCACAACAGAATGAAAGCACTTCTTAACATTTACCTGACAATCACGATAATAGCAGCTGTGATATTATCATTTGGAATAAGTGCATCTACAATTATATCTACTACCACAAAACTACCTACTATCTTCTATGCATCCACTATCATAGGTGTTCCTTCAAGATCATATTGCCCAACAGGCCAAAAAAAAATGCTCACGGAATATGTCGCAAGATGGTATAACGGTGATGACATGCAGGTGATTATCAATAACTATTATAATTTTAATTCAATTATTATTATAATTTAAATTCAATCTTTAAATTTAACTTTTTTAGAAATTATTTGTTTTCAATTCTACCAATATTCATGATAATAATCTAAGTCTAACAATTCACAAAGACAGAAATTTTCAAATAATCTAAAATATATGCGAATTAGTAACAATATTTCTACATCTGTATAACCTGTCTGAGATTTTTGTATGCTAGCGTAATTACTTGTGCAAAAAAGAATCTGGAATTAACCGGTTTGTTCTCGATAACAAAATATCATGGTAAAAATAATTAATTGGTATTAAAAATTGGATTATAAATAAAGAACACATGCAAGAGAAATGACAAAGAGTGTTTGTTTGTTGAAACTATAAGACGAGGTAAGAAGTTTCAAATTTGCGAAAAAAACGGAAGATAAAATCATATGAACAAAAGTAATGAAAAAAAAATATTACGAAAGCGTTAAAAAAATATTATTAAAAATATTAAAATATCAAAATAAAATTAAAACTATCAAGAAATATAAAAATTAAGAGTAGAACAATTAAGAAATAAAAATACTTATGTATAGAAAAATTTACGAAAAGAACTCAAAAGAAAGAAATTATATAACATTTATTTTAGAATTTCCAAAGATTGAAGAAATGAATATATTATATGTATCTGAGATTTAATTTTGTATTTTTTAGATCGTCAATATTCTCGCATCATCATGAAAAGAATCCTTAATAATGTTTCTGATAATAGACGCCAATGTAAAATCATATCTACGTAGAACCACAAATTCACGTTCTAGCATCACACCTATAAGTACTACCATTGATTCACAACAGTTTTATGGCTATTTTATAACAGCACCTGAAAAAATGACGATTACGACAATGTGCCAAAGTAAGTTATAATTTAAATAAACATAATATATGTCGCAAGTTAGAATAAACGACGAAAATATCCAAGTTATTATTGATTGAACATTTTATATTATAATTTTATAATTACAATATAAAATATAAAGCTTATATTAAGTTTTTAATTTTTTATTATATTAAGTTAAATAATGCAATAGCATTTACTAAACAAATTCATAAAAATTAATAAACATTATATATATATATATATATATATATATATATATATATATATATATATTGTATATATATGTATAAAAATTTTAGTTTTTTTAAAGTTATAATATATTTCTATATTTCTATGAATATATTGTGAGTATATATAATATATATATTTTTTCTTTTATTTGTTGCAGACTCAAAAACATTGATCATTTTTAAAACTCCAACATCGCCAATTAACAGCTAAATAATCCAATAAAGATGATAGGCTAATTTAGAAAATACAAAAATTATATAATGGTCTATAAAAAAATAAATATCAATTTTTATTTTCATGAATAGATAGTTGTAATGTGCTTTATAAGTTCAAATTTGCAATAAAATAATTCCATCATTAAATTTAATAATTCAAAAAGCATTCCTTTCTTATTTTATTATTATTCAGTGCAACGGTTTTCAATTATTTGAGGACTGACTGTAAATTGCGGGATTTGATAAGGTTGTTTACTGCGCGCTCCATATCCTCCCCCCCCCCCTCTCTCTCACTCTCTCTCTTTCTCTCTCTCACGTCCTATAAATTCGCATGCATATTGTTGTTCTCTCTCTATTTTTTGCTTTATGCAAAAACTAGGTCGCACCTATTTCTTTCAAATAGGTGCGACTTTGTCCTTGATGTGTTTATCATTCACACGACGGTACGTGTACGAAGTAGATCGCATTTCATATCGGCGCGTTATTCTCTTTAATAGTATTCTTATTAATTCAAAGAGCATTCTTTTCTTATTTTATTATTATTTAGTTTCCCACATTTTTTAATCTTATCTTTTTCTGTCATTACAAACGCAACCGAGTGTCGAACGTGTGATTCGTACAATGATATTCAAGTTTTGTTTTGTCCGAATAACAAAATATGCCGAAATGTCGTTTAAAACGTGCGATTTACGAATATGCGTCGCAAGCGCGTGTAAGTGCTTTAAAGAACTGCAAAGAGAACTGAGCGGAGGAGAAGGCTCAGAAAGAGTATCGGACGCCGGCAAAGCAACTTTAGAGTAAGTAATCATTCATTTATTATCTGTTATTTGTAAAATATTGCATATAAAATGTTATTTAACGCATATAGAAAATTTGAAATTTTAGTACAAGATTTGTAATTTTTAATATTTATCGTTATTAGAATTTTTGACATATCTATCATTTTAAAAATTACATTCTCTTGAATAAATATATGATACTTTTTAGATATTTGTAGAAAAAATGAGTAAAAAAACTGAATTGCGTAATTATTTCTCAAATAATTATTTTGAATGCTATTGTATAAATATATGTTATAGATAAATTTTACAGATCAACAGAATGACAATTCCGCTGTTGTGCCGGTGAGTTCAATTTGTTTTTATTTCAATATTAATCAGATAATAAATTTAAAAATAATGTAAAATATATTTTATTCTTGACATTCAAATATTTCTAGTAAAAATAAAGTTCTTTGAAAACATATTTTAAACAAAAGTTACTGTTTTTTTTTTTTTTTTAAACATATAGCCTTAGTTGGATCTTGCATTGAACTTGACTTTTTCAAGATTATATCAAGATCAGACCTAGATTTCGTAAAATAGAAATCTTCATTTTTTTAATGCGTATTTTAATTCGTACGTCGAAACATTTTCAAAATATTACAATAAAGCATTTTGTTCGTTTAGTACTTCTAGAATTATGAATCTTAAAATTTATAATATCTTCGACATTTAGGTCGCGCAGTCGGATAACACTTTATTTTTTTTTTTTTTTTTAGAGAAGTATGATTTGTTATTAACTTAAGCACTATATCAATTAATTAAAAAGATTATTATGATATATATAATACTCTTATTACTGTTGTTATTGATATTGAGTCTTAAAAACTGATTAATTGTGAACTAACGTCCTGCGTGAGTGTACGCTGATAACAAATAATATTTTCTTTAGATGTGTGTAAGTTTCTTGATTATATCTCCTATATTCTCATTAAAGCATTACTTAAAACCGAATACCACGATCGACTATTCCTGGAATGAAATAGTTGACATTCTCTTGATCCTAGGTGAATGTCATAATTATCGTGCAGCAACCAGGCTGTATGAAATACGATTTCCTAATCGACGTCATTCGTCTTTCCAAGCGATTCATGCGATTGCCCGACTCCGTGACCTCCTAAACGCCGAAGGTACCGGAAAATTCATAACTCTGGATTTCAAGATTCATAACTCTAGAAATACTAAACGAAATACTAAACAAAAAAATACATAATAAAAATGAAGACTTTTGTTTAAAAAATCTAGATGATTTTGATATAATCTTTGAAAGATCACGCAAGGTTCGTAAGATTAAGGTCAGCATCGTTTTCCTCTGAAAAGGAAATTTATATTCAACTTATGCAAACAATTTCAGAAATTAAAAAAGTGAATAAATTATTAATTAAAAATTTTTTAATTTTAGAAATTTAATATTTTTTAGATTGTGAAGAATATTAATAAAGCATGATAAAAACGTTTCTTAATATTTCCTCTCGAATAGACTAATAATAGCCATTTTAATAACATTGAGAACATGCAAGTATACACAACCGCATGTATGCTTGTACACCACACCAACCACAACCGCACATACCACAATAATTGCTTATACAGTTTTTTCCTTCAATCTCTGTAACATTATCATTGACATTCCTGCAAGAATTAATATAACTAATATTAATCTTTGCCTGCCGAATAAGAGAAAATATACTCATAGAAAATGCCACAAACCGGCATATGCCGTAACCAATTGTAAGCAAAACAAATCGGTATAGCAAGATATGTATATTAATTCTATAGAAATCTTGATTGCGATAATCTTAATTATTGTCTATGCGCGAGCGCTTTAATTTATAGATATATTGTCAATCATACGTTATCTCCAAGAAACTGTTGAACAATTTAATAAGAGCAATTTTCAAAAAATAAATTTTAATTTTTATATTAATATTGTCATGTCATCTTGTATTAGTTGTAGTTTTTCAATTCTCAAACGTAATCGTGGAATTTTATTAATAACCAGTTTCATTCAATACTTATGTAATCGGCAAGATATAAATATGAAGCTCGTAATGTGCAAACTGCACAGTTTGTTCAAGTGCTGCAACTCGACAATTGAATTTGTGAAATAAGAAAAAAAGGTTATAGAAATTAGAAAACTCAGAAAAATTTCTAAAGTAAAGAAACGAAAGAAAAATTTCCAAAAGTAAGCTATATACATATATAATATAAGAAAAAAGTAACAATATTTAAAAAATAGAAAAAAATAATTAAAAATAAAAGTATTATGGATTTCAATTTTACAAGGATTTTGTTCTTTTTCCAGAATTATTCAAAAATGAAAATTCTACTGATAATTGTGATATTAACAACCACAGTGATTTTGCCTAACGCTTGTCAAGATAACGTAAACGAAACGTTGCCTTCTGTGGTGCAATATAGTATCATAGTGGTTCCGGAGAGACCTTGTCCAGAAGGTCAACGAAAAAATCACCATGGAAAATGTCGCCAAATTGTTTAAGTTGCAAAGACGTGCAAAGTATGTAAGAAAAAAAATGTTAAAAGATTCAAATACTCTAGTGCTAACTGCGTGAGATAGATATAAATTTACTATATATTTTTATATTAATATTTATATCTTTTTTTATATTTTAATATGATCATTTCTATTACCTATTATTACTATGATTATTTCAATGGAAACATAGTTGTTACGTTTTATTCGTTATGTGTTACGACTATCTCTCCTAAAAGCATAATGCTATTTTTCAAGCAGCTCGGCACATTAAGGTTGATAGTAACTACAAAACTAAATTTTTACGGCCGTGGAGTCTAATTTTTTCACATGTGGTCGTGGAATGCGTGGAGTCCGTTAGTAACCAGTCTTTCTGATCGTGCTTACGTCATCACGAGAATATAAATGACAGCTTCGCAACAGACAAATTGCAGAGTTCGTTTACTCGTTCAAACCAAACAGTCGAATTAGTAAATTGAAAGATTGTGAAAATTGTAGAAATTAGAAAGAATTACAAAAGTAGATAAAAAAATAATTGACAAAAATTTACATATATGTATGTATAGAGAAAATTAAGAAAATTTTAAATAATAAAAAGAAACAATATTGGAATTCTCATCCTTTTTATTATTTAAAAAATAAATTTCTCAATATCGCTCGAAGATGAAATTTCTGCTGATAATAGTGATATTGGCTATTGTAATTCCACCGAAAGCTTGTCAAGAGGAAACAACGACGAGCGAAACATTGACAGATGAAACAATGATAAGTGAAACAACCGATCAATCTAAACTTGTGAAACATAGTTTTATAAAAGTTCCGAATAGATTTACCGTTGAATTTACCCCTTGTCTGAAGGGCGAGCGGAAGGACCATCACGAAAGATGTCGTAAAATCGTTTAACATGCAGAAATATGTGAGATAACTAGCAATTTAAAATCATTTATTTCGACTCTTATCTTTATCTTGGTGCTTGTACATTTCATAAATGTACATTTCATAAATGAGATGATATATCTTTTTTCTATCAATATTTAATTAAACGTCACATTTTCTGTAATCTTCGAAAGTTTAAAATAAAATATCAGTATTTACAGCTTGAAATAAAAATACTGTTAGTCTCTGACGAAAAGTAAGTGCAAATTTTATTTTTATTTTAATCATTGATATTCAAACAATTGTCCACGTTTTAATATTTCTTTAAAAACATCTTTCCTCTTTTCAACGAGAAATACGCTAAATGCACTTATCAATATTCAGGACAAAATTTCAAATTGAATCAAAACATAAAATAGTTCTATTATAATATTGTTATTCTAATTTATAAAAAGGATGAGAAAGTTTTTTTCTTTTGACAAGTGATAAGCTTGCGTCCGATAAACTTGCTTTTGCCTATTTTTCCCGTAAATAATCGCTTTCAATCTTTTTTTATCAATGCATAAAGCATCAAATAGAATATTGATGAAAAAAGAAATTTGAATTTAAGTATATGATTTATATGATTGTATTATAAAGATGACAGATTGGAAAAATAGTCTATAAATATGTAGTTTGTTAATGTATTATTATTTAATCAAATTTTTCTTCCGCATATGAAAAATTAATCAAAGAATGTTTCTAAACTCTCATTATTTGGCGACGATTTCAAAATTGTAATAGCCTGCGCATTCTATAGTAAAAGATCAATCAAATATCTGTCTTCTTAATAGAGCATTATCGACTGAATTGTTGACGAAAAAACTTGGATGTTTAAAACACGCAGAGTGAAATCCTTCAACGGAAAACTCATTTTCAAGGAGGAAGCCGCTCGGTTTCTTTTTTTCTATCAAACACTCCAACTATTTTCATATTCACGCGCAAGAGATTTCTACAGTACGACGAAGTTTAACGATTTGAAACAAACGCACGAGCGAGCGAAAAGGGGCGATTCCGCGCAGGTCTCGGCTTCGCTGGTACTAGATCTTTGGAAAACTCCCGCTAGTTACGACAGTT
Organism: Linepithema humile; assembly: GCF_040581485.1. Classification (NCBI taxonomy): domain Eukaryota; kingdom Metazoa; phylum Arthropoda; class Insecta; order Hymenoptera; family Formicidae; genus Linepithema; species Linepithema humile. The sequence goes on along the minus strand of NC_090132.1, from coordinate 386,777 downwards.
TGTTAGCGAGCAACTTCGCTACTAATATCGACAAGGTTGCGCCCAGGCGGTGAGTTGGTCCAACTTTAGTGTAACTTTCCACCGTCCGTTCTCCACCCACTCGCTCACTTGTTGCCCCCCTTGCATACACGCGCGTGTGAGAGTAAGCAGGAACGCGACGGACGGGCTATCATTAGCGCGGCATAATGCGACTATGTGGTTGCACTACGTGGTGTGCCCCTTTTGTGTGTTGCACGCCCTCCTTACCGCCGTTCAGTTTCGCCGATTTTCAAAGGAAAACAAGATCGCGAATTCGTATGGTTTCGCCGTCACGGAATGCCACTAATTCTTCCACTGCTACATTTTGAATATACCGTACTAGATATGCGGTCACCAGTTTGGAACAACTGTGATCTTCAAATATTAATATTATTTCTTGTGCATTTCCTTTTTAAATACATATTATATCTTTCTGCGCATACTAAAACACGCTGTTTCATAGGAATATGTAAAGTAGAAGGAATTAAACAACATTAATATATTCTTTGATATACAATGTAAAAATATATTCAATTTTTAATTAAGTGATATTAAATATTGCGCTATATTTTAGTTACGTCATTAAAACAATCTTCTTTAGAAATTAGTAATAATACGTAATTATTTTGTCAATAATGTTTAAAATTAATTTTTTTTTTCAATATTAATTTTTCACGGTGTCTCTCATACAAAACTAAGCAAAAGAATTTTTAAATATAAATAATTATAAATTTAATTTTATAATAATGTTATCATAATTTCGTCTTATATACATTTGAAGATGAAGAATTTCGCGATATTGGACGGAGGGAAGATCCGTAAGATGCTTTCCTTTAAAAAGCGGACTTTCCTAGAAGAAAAGACGTAAGCTTCTCTGGTTCTTTATCAACTATAAGCACAATACTTCGTGATTCACCGAATAATAAATATAATAACAAATAGATTTAGCGGAAGGATATTTTTCGAGCTTTGCGAATGAATGAATAAAATAGAATGAATAGTATACAGGATACCTCGATAAAATTCTACTTTCTTTCTTATTTCTAATAATCTTTGAATATATTATGGATAGCTAATCCTTTCTCAAAGGAAATATATTGCACATTTCTTTTATTTTTTTGCATTTAAACTGTAGATCGTTGTTCATTTATTGGCTAAATAACCAACATCTGTGAAATCATCAATATGGAATTTACATTTTAAATTGTAAGTTGTATTAAATTAATGCACATTATACATTTCGTGATAAAGTTCTCGAAAGTCAATTGAGGAACAACGTTTTGCAGTAAAAGACGACACATTTTAAATAATTGCTTTGAAGAAATATTGACTTTGAGCTCACTTAACCGTAATCGAAATTGTCAAGTTAGTCGACGTCTAGTTAATTTAGGACAACCTATATATTGTGCAATCCCTCGAGCACTTATTACGTTTAAAATATCGGATATCGTCAGATTTTATCTTATCTTTCTTTTTCATCTTTTTAGATTCATTAACGAAAAGGACATCGCCATTATAAAACATGCGCGCGCGCTCGGGAAATGATATCTTTATAATTTTTGCAGAACAAAGTGGAATACACGAGAAACGTAACTGAATATTATTCGATTCTTAAATTAACGGCATCATTAAAAAAATTTAATATGAATATCATATGCGATCCCTGATATTATTTTTCTCTTTTTACATCGCGGCGGATATTTTATTACGCAAGCGGTGCCAATCTACTGATCAAATTTATGTCGTAATTGCGTTTAAATTGACATTGGACCGATAAAACTGGTTTCTGAATATTACGCGGAAAGCATTAGCGACGAAAAAGAATTAAAATACTTTTTAAATCATCAAGTTGAAATAAACTGCTATAAGGAAAAAGAAATTTTTTTATAGGAATCGGATTTTTTCATATAACTAAGCTAATGAGCAAAGACGTTAATTACCATTGTTACGGTTAATTACACATTCTTTGCTGTATGATGTAATTTGAACGTACCGAGGAAAGAAGGCGTTCCACTGTGTTTAAATAAATTCTGCAGTTTTCCGTTTCTTTATCTTTACTTTTATCTCCGTGAAAATTGCTAATAAAAGAGATTGGGCCGTTACATTTTCCTGTAACGTTACGATGCTATAAAAACACGTTTCGCCTTCTATAGACTCTCTCATTTCCTTCAAAGACTGCGATACTTGTGTACTTTCGTATTCAATACTTTCGAATTTTTATATTCTTGCGAGTTTCTTTATAGCAGAGCTTCTTGTCTTCCGATTCTCGATTCGCAGTGTCCGATAGACACGCAGATTGAAATACAAGATCACGGAAAATGATGGTACGATTTCTCGTCCACCTCTGACTGTTCTTAATCCCCCTTTGAATAGTAACGCGAGCCTTCATAATGTAAATGGCGCTTACATTACGTGGCGTACTCTCGAGCAATTCTCATCTACGTCGAAAATTTCCATATAAGAAGATTGTTGATTAATGAGTTTCCGTAACGTTTGAATGACAGCACTGATAATATCATCGCATCGAAATTATTCATTACATTTGACGCAGTATTCATACATCATGCAAATTGAGATTGTCATATATGTTGGAACATTTTCTATGAAAGATCAAACATTGGAGGATTTCTCATTATGCTTTAGCGCGTAAACAGAAACCAATAATAACGTCCCGTAATTAAAATTTGGGGTTATTTATTATGTGACCGCACGCGAAACATGTGACGGCTGAGTAAACAGCGAAACGCGGACATATGATGCTGACGCAGTGTAAATGATCTTCGTGTTATCCATTCCCGGTTTATGTCAACAAGAGAAGATTAAACTGACCGCGCGCGCTCGATAGCTAAATGAATCGGTAATTACATACTTGAAGAAGTAGCTGTCGTTGACGTATCCGAAGAAGGGCACTGTGTAGGTCAGCATCCAGATATTGCCGCCCCCGCAGTCGTAGTACGGCTTCGACCACCTGCCATCCTCGTATTTCACTGTCAGGATCTCGTCCTCCTCCCTTTCTGTGTGCATGCTGTCGTTGAACGTATAGGTGTGGAATCCTGGGAACAGAGCGACGGAGAAACCATTAAATAGGCGAGTCTATTCCTCCCCGAAATTTAATTAAAGACTCCCTATTCTAATGACGATTCAATAAGCACATTTGCTTAATTAATTTTTAATATAATGTGCGTTGCGATTAATTTTTGACGCATTAATATTTTAGTTAGTACACGAATTTATTAATATGTCAAAAAATAATTGCGATGTATTAATTCAAGATTATATAATCATACGTTGCTATTGAAATTACATAATACACTTTAATCAAACGTACGTCCCATTTTATATTATTCAACGTTAATCTTTACAGCGATTCAACAATAATTATTGTGTCATTTGGATTATTTCATTACGTAAGAGTATTGTCGAGAAATGCAAATTAATACAATTCAATATAAATACGCTGGTATTTTGATGTCAAAACTATATTACAATATTTAATTTTACATGATTTATTTTCACGCAATGGCTTAATGTTTATTCTACCGAATATAATGTCGGATGAAATTTGCGCTACAGCATCAGAATTAATTTTCTCACACAACTATTTTTTCCCTTTATTTTTGCTTCTCGAATCCGTTTGTTGAGACAATGCTTTCTGAAGTTAATCTTCGAGGATCTGGAGAGGCAAGATCCAGACTTCCCTAGAGTATCCGGAAGCACACCGTATAATATTTCGAGCGAGGTTCTGGTAATTCAAGGATCTAACAATAAGAGTCGAGACTCCGGGCGCGACATGTAAGTTCATCCAGCTGCAGCTTGTGCACGTGCATGTACCGTAGAAGGTATTAAGGGAGGATCAATATAAATATACAAGGCAAGGTGAAAGGAGGTGCCGCGCTCGAGAAATCGTCTCCGAGTCACGAGTAGATACGGGTGAAACGAGCCTCATTTCTGTATCTGTTTCTCTCCTAACTTGCGCTGCTCGCCTTTCCGTCTTTCCGAGTCGTGACGACGTATCTTCTCCCTACATTGCCGAAGAAATTGCTGAGTTTTATCGGGCATGATCCGCTCGAATGCGAGAACCGTTATTCGTCCAATTTTCCTTGTATTGCACCGATAATCGATGTCGTTCGCAACATCATTCGTGTAACGGGACACACGCTACCTGGAGCCACTATGATTGTAAAGCGCTTTTTTTAATCTCTTTTGCTTTTTTATCTTGCTTTCACACATACACTCACACAGTCATAAATTACTTCTCTTTCCAAGATAGTAACATTTCGCATTCGAATTCCCGAGCGCGTCATGAAGCATCTCGGATTACATTAAAAAGCAACAGAATTCTTGCTACCGCGGTGAATAGTAATAGAATTATACAACGTCGTAAATATTTATCAAGGTGATTTGCATATACTTAAATCGGTAAAAATTAAAGCTGCCAGCTGAAATAATTATGATAAATCTTTGTGTTCTTTGAAATTGCGATTAGTTGTAATTTATAAATTAATGCAAACAGTTACAGATTAGAATTGATCGTGATAATTGCATGATTTTTTATCTTCTTTTGTATATGCAACACGATAAAACTCTCTTACGCGAAACGTTGTTTTTATAATTGTTACTTAGTTGCAATGATATTAACAATTGAATTCTCACAACTGAATAGGAATGTAAAAACAAGAAAAAAAGAACATTACCTAAAAATATGAAAGAAAAGAGAATGTTTATCGCGCACGGCTTTTTTCTCATACATTTATTCATTTCACTGAATACAACTGTTCATGTTTTATCTAACTCGACTATTTACATTTTTTGAAAGAGAACAGCTGTGTTTCGTGACGCGCGTATGCTACACCCGAAAACAAGATAAAGATATACGACTGGCGCGTATCTCGCAGCTGAAGTATTATAAAAATACGACACCGTTTTCTCAAACACAGAAATATAAGAAATGCAAACGGGCACATCCCACACATTTGTCGTCACATTTACGTAGATCATAATAAATGAACAACTGAATAAAATGACCACACACAATATATATATGAAGCGACAGGCGCTCTTAATTAAGGTGGCCTTAACCGAAACGCGTTCATTCTCAACGTCGGTGAAGAATCAGGAAAGCACTTGATACAGAGCCAAGTGGTAACTCTTTTTTTGTTCTGCCATTTGTCGTCTCTTTTCATTTCATACTCTCGTTCCCGCTCTATCTGCAAGCTCGAAATCTCGGCCCGTTTTATCCGACAGTAATTTCTCCTTTAACGTAGATTCTTCCGAAGCCTGTTCTTAAGATTTGTTTGGGAAATTTGTTTAGGAAATGGTTATTAATCGCTGTCGTGGTAATGTCAGTCGACATTCTTTGAATTCTCAGACAATCGTGAATTCTTAATCCCTGCCTCATCAGTTGCCTCGTGATAATAATCATTTCAGAAAGACTTATTCTAAACTCGTTAAAGAGATTTGTGTCGTTAAAATATTATACTTTTTTTTACAAATGATAAAATATCATATAAACACAATATTCACGTTTTTATATAACTTGAACAAATTATGTCAACATGGGAATTTTTTAATTTAGATTTTACTTTGATTAAAATTTCGTTGACTTGTAATTTATCAGAAATTTGTAAATTAAGTAAAAATTCGTATCTTTTTTATCATTAATCGTAAATTAAAATAGAGGATATTTCTGTACAAATATTATTAAAGATTCGAGTTCTTACTTTATGATGAAAGAAGGGATTCAAGAAAGATCGAACAAAGTCGCGAAGGGCAGAGAGTAAAAACATCGAAAGATTTATTGACGCAGAAAAATATTCAATTTGATTTCAGGTCAACTCCAATGCCATTAAAGTTAGCAAAGACGAGCACAGATCGGAAAAGCAGAAAGAAAGCAAAGCATCCTAAAAGAGAGCATCTAGTTGAATCAAATAAATAAAATTCTTTTACGGTGTATGTTGCGTTAGATCGAATCACTTACTTTATTTCCTACACATCTCCTTACAAATCTTTACTGCAGTTTTCTACCGTTTTGTAAAATACACAAAATATGCGAGAGATACGTTATATCTCAAAATATTTTCCTTCGATATCTCCTTGGCAAAAAGTAGCTGATTGATACGAAGTGCATATTGGTTTTGGCATATATTCTATTATCGTTTATCCTTCTTCAGACTCTCGATCTTTTTACCAAATCTACGTCTTTAAACTCTTTACATACCACAATGTTTGAATTTTAACACATTTATGATTATAGATTCTTTAAATTTAACATTTCATTTTTGAGACGTTTTTAAGCTAGAATCCTCAGAATTCTGAATTTTCAAATTCTTTATAAGTATAAAATTTTTTAACTTTCAAATAATTAACATTTTGTGAATTTTAAAATCTACATGCAAAGTAGTAGAAGAATAGAATTATGAGATAAAAAGTTAAAATTTTATTATTTATTAAAATGTTTTTATTATCTTTTGATACAACTTTTAAATAATATTTTGAATTAGTAAATAAATATAAAAAAAATCAAGTTTTCGAGATAAGTTTTCGCTGAGAAATTCAGCTTTGAATTACATCAAGGAGTCGAGAGAGAGAGAGAGAGAGAGAAAGAGCTACAAACGAATTCCGAGTACTACAATCTATTAGACCGACTATAACTTGAACGTTATTTCGCTCGATCCATTCGTTTTGACCGTAGCAATAATAATTTGCTCGTTATCGACGATGGACAGCAGCTGTTATATTTGATTCGCGGATAAAACTTGAGAAATGTGTCAGTTGAATAGATTTTATTTGCACTTAAAATTTCTCCACTAAAAGCTTACTTTGTTATTGTCAAAGTTTTTATTTTATAATTTATGCAGTAGTACGACAATTTATGTTTTTAATATTTTATCATTAACATATTTTGTTCATTGCATTCATATTACTGTTATGTTCAGTAGTTATTTTTTATTAACATAACCTGTCGTTATTTCACTTCTATTATATTTTCATCTAAATTGCCTATTTGCTTCATATGTCCCGTGCGCACTCGTATAATATTTGCATATAAAATATCGGAAATATAAAATAAAATGGGAATATAATGACATTCGCGAGATCAGAGTAGCAATATTGCACGCATATTATATAGTTTGACTATTGATGAAATATAAAGTATTACGTATGTATGCAAGTTTTTCCATTTCTTGTAGTTGATTTAGTGACAACTGATATTCGCTAAAGATATTTAACGGTACAAATGTTCAACATAGTTTCGAAAATTCGCTCTAATTAGCAGCGATTAAAGAAGGATCTTCCTTCCCTGCGCATCCTTTCAGACTGTAAAAAAGCTGAAGAACAGATCTTTAAGAGTCGCAAACTTCCAGTCTCTCATCGTTGAGCAGCGTTGCTGCTCATCCAACCATCGCCCATTGTTTGTTACGCTATCGAGCGCCTTTTGCGAGCTTTTATCCGCGTCACGGAACTCCAAAACACACGATGAGAGTTCCGTGATAAAATCGGGAAACGCGGGATGTGCAGTCTTGCACGTATGCATGCGATGGATATCCGTTTCCACGGGAACTGGTTTCCTGTGAGACTTGTCAAGAATTTTTCTGCGTACCAAGGGAGTTTTTATACAGGTGTGAAGAACACAATGGAACATTTATAACTCTAATAAAATTTTTCAAGGAAATTCCAATAAAAGTTTTAGCATAAACTAAATGAGCATAACGTTAAGCGAACATGCGTGTGAATTATGCACAATATTTCACGCCTAAGTCTTTGCTCGCGTTCGCTCGGCTAAATCTGCCCTGCATTCGTTATAATTTAGCACAATCTCTCCGTGCTCTAAATAAATATTTAGGTGATTTTAATATTTAAAAAGGAAGACAAGCTTTTCGAATACGGCGCGAACAGCAGGTTGTAAAAGCTAATGGCCCGTGTTAGCATGGCACATTTAGCGTTAAACGTGGCATACGATTATAGTTTATTCGTGTCGTATGAATATCACAGTTATAATGTGACAAAAAATTTAAGCAATCTCGTTTAATTGAATATACAAAATGTAAACCAAAAAGTGATATTGTCTTTCATCTAATAAATAGTAAACGACGATGATGGAAGAAAGAAGAAACAAGTAGAAAGTGCAACTTTATCCATCAAGGCCATTGTAGAAAACTTATTAAAAATCTAAGGACATTTATGCCCTCGATTAATATCAAGTCTTGCGCGAAGTGCTCCAAGTATTGTGATGTAAGCTTTGGCATATTTTTTGTAAGAAGAACAATTATAGGCAGTAATGATTTGTTGGTATCTTTTGGTTAAAATTTTAAAAACGTCAAGATGACAGAAGACTGCCTATACTGCTTGAAAAACATTTATTTTGACAATATTTAATAATAAAAAGAACCTATCCCCATATCGCGATGTAATTTCTGATATCGAGAAATTTCTGTGTAGAGATTTCTGTGAAAGATTTATAACATGATATATCGAGTCTCTCCTTGCGCGCGACAAGCAGCGATATCATTACAGCTCTATGCCACAATAGCGATATCGCTGCAGCATTGGCATGACGATGGAGGAGGTCTCGCCACAAGGTAACGCGTCTACACAGTTCATGACATATCGATTGAGTTCGTGCGACAGAACGCTGAGCTCAGCATTGTCTGTCACGTTGAAGAACGCGCGCGCATCTCCGTGACATTTCCGCTTCTTTCAACGCGTTATCGATACCCGAAGATCCAGCAATCTTTAACAGAACGGCAATCTAACCGAAAAATTCTCAATGATATCGCTATTATAACACAACATATAGTTCGATAGTTGTTCGATAGTTGCGCAAAAAAGTTTTTATTACTTTTCGAGAGGTGCTTCTCGGCCGAAATATGCAGAGAAATAAATCGGATTTTCAGCGCTTTCTGTTGAACTGAAATCCGTATCGTAAATATCAATTAAGAGAAACATGTTTTTTCAATTAATTTCGGAAAAGCTTTTATGTTTCTGATTGATATTAAATCCCTTTGTGATTAAGTATTTTGATGTAAACTGTTGACATATTTTGTTTCTAAATGTCAGAATTGCAAATATCAAAATATTACAATCAAAAATTATAAGATATAGTCTCTCCTTTTCTCTATAATAAAAGCTTTATGAAAATTATATTGTTCGAATTGTGTTATTCTCTTCACTTTCACGACGCAGTAAAAAACTATAAATAAAATATGCCAAACAGAAACAGAACTCTGGAAACGGGCAAGTGGAAATAATAAAATCTGTGAACAGCGATTGTATTGCAAAGGGTCATATGCATTTCTTTGTAGAAGTTAGGTGCATGTAACGGTCGATAGCTTACATAGTTACTGATTTTTTTTGCCGCTATATCTATAATACGCTATGGAAAATCTGCAGAACTCAAAAGTTGCAAACTTTTAACGACACTGTCGTTATACAAAATGAACTTCTTTGCGAAAATATGGCGGATAAAAAAATTGTCTCGGTTAGCATAATTTTATAAAAGTATACTTTTAATTTATCCTTCTCACTTCCCTCCCTCTTTCGCGAACCCTTTAATATTGAAAAACAATTGATTGCATTTTTATTTTTAGCTTCGAGTATTGTAAAAGGACAGTTTGTTTGGTTTGTTTGGAATTGCTTTCTAAGTCTTTTATTCGTTCTTATATGGTTACATTGGACACGCGGAGAAGCAATTGTATTGCAATGTACACATTCGGTGGAAGTGGATTTAATTTAAGTAGTTCTTGCTTCGAGTATTTTTATTACGAACAACATAGATAACAGAGCTGAGTTGAGAAGCGTTGAGCGATAAACGATGAAATACGTTTTTGCTGTGAGCGCTATTTGCTAGAACAGGAAATTGTTACGAAGCGACAAAAATTTATTTGCAATCTCGACAATTGTCCGTGGGAAAGTTTCCCCGCGACATGTCGGATTTTTTATTGAAAAACAAGTGAGAAATCTATAGAATAATTACTTCGCGTGAAAATGATGAAATAATGCAGTAGCTCGGAAACTCGGTTAAAGAAAGCGTTCTGACCACATTTAAGAACTTTTGAACTAGTTTCATCCGATCTTACTGTAACTTGATACATATACATGGCGTGCTCCAATGTTTATTGTGTAAATTTTTAGTGCCAAATGAAATTTAACGAAAATCAAGTTCAATTTTGCTTAAAACTTGCATAAAATGCAATAACAAGTCATCATTTATCGTTGTTTATTGAAATTTATGACAAATATGTATGATATACTATAGAAATAAATTACATCACATGTCAATTAATTATACATATTCCAAATCAGAAGAAAGATCAAAAAAAGAATCTTTCACTTTATTCTAAAAAGAATAAAACAATCGACATTGACAGAAGTTTCGCGATAAGAAAGCGCGGGATCAAAAGGGTTAATGTTAAATCTTCTTAGTCAAGGATTTAGTTCGACCTAGATGGTCCCTGCGGCTGACCTTTCCCGCGACACTGTCTTACGTGAGTGAAAGCGGTCGAAGCTGTGCTTGCAGTCATCGTAAAAGTGGTGAAGCATGCCCTCTCTGCGCGCCTATCCCCCGGTACGCGGTAATAATTTATGTCGCCCTCGCGAATATAGCAACCAATAATCGCGGCCAGACGGTAACAGCCGAGGAAAGATGGTAGAGTTGGCGGTGGTTGGGCAATTGCCTAGCAAGAGTGAAGCGAAAGGAAGGATGAGGGGGAAAGAAGGGTGATATAAACGCATGCGAACCGCAAGCTTGAAAAAGGGCAAAAGTCTGAACATGATAGTCACCCTCGTATGATCATCCTCGGATTTTTCACTCATCGCCGCGCCGCATTTTCATATCTCTAAGACAGTTTCTCTGGAGCAAAGATAGTGTCTAGAAACTTTTTTAATAAGTTAGATAACGGAGTGTAAAGTTATACTTCTTCGAGTTTCTTTGTGCAGTTTTACATTTCGCAAAGTAATATTATAAAATAAAAATATTATAATTCTTTTTTTTGCAACAAAATGAAATGAGACACAAGCGCACTTTATTAAAAGTTATTTTGCGCCAACTCTTTGTTCCCTTATTATTGTACAGTTTTAAAAGTTTTTAAATTAGCTTTACAATAGACATCTTTCCTATAAGGACATTTTAGCTTCGCGGAAAATTAATTCCAAGCTTTCAAAAAAATAAAAGCAAAAATGAGTTCACTAATTTTATATAATAGTCATGGAAAATAATATTAGAGTTAATAACAGCCAAATTTATAACAATAGTAGTAATAATAATGGCAAATTTAGTTTACTTACAAAGATGAAACAAAACTTGTATTGTATCTCGCAAAAGTATTCCAAAAATTTCATTAAAGTTTTAGGTGAATCTCATTTCTAGGTTCTAAACACTTTGGTAAGTAAGAATTTACATTGCACACTTTGCATTGTGTACAGTAGCACATTTTTATTTTACCACGCCTGATTCTCTCAGATATGTCTCTAAAGAATAAATAATAAACTTGTGTATTATTTTTTCAGATATATGTTATCCTCTCCCCAAAAAAATATATTTATATATAAAATGTTTAGGCACACAATATACCAATAAATCAGAACTGAAAAATTTAAGTAAGTCAAGTGCCTTCGCGGAGCCTCATGTGAAGCTTGTGAAATCGATTCTTCGTCGATTTTCCGCGCGCACATCCGCTTTGGGCAACTCGAGGCTTCTTCGCAGAAAGTGCTTGAAATTTTCTGATGAAGCCCATTCGAGACATCGCGTGTCTGTGCGCGCAAGCACAATATTGAGTTTCGAGTCTCCCTTTATGCTCCCACATTGTTCCCGCAAACGAGACGTTTGCTTCGAGCCTTTGTCCTTCGTAGCAAACTTCGGTATTTTCGAAAATCAAAGTATGATCCAGTTTGCCAGAATTTTTGAAAACTCGAAGATTGGATCTTACTTTGATATTCGCAATGCCGAATGAAAACGCCACCAAGCTTCGCGAACAACGCGGTTGTTCAGCCGTATTCACCGCGGAACCAGACAAAACACAGCACAATGAGACGATAAATAGTAACCGTGTTTTCTTATAATTTCAATCGTATTGCTCGAAAGAAAAGACAAATTTGCAACATCCAATTGTATTTTTTTTTCGATTTTTATTTCATCCGCGCACACAATGTTATTACTCATTAGTTATCAGCATTTATTTGTTCACATTTATTTATTTATTTCATGCATTAAAATAATTCAGAAAAAAAAGAGCGAAACATTAATAATGTACAGTAATGTGCCGCAATAACATAGCTATTAAAACATAGCAATTATGATCTGCTCTCTAAACATTGCATGTCGATAATCGAAAGAAATAAAGCTGACAAAAATTTCGCGAAAATTATTTAAAGTTGATTTCTGCTTTTAGACTTCTTTATAAAGATATAGTTTGTGAACTGCATTTCACAACGATCAAAGATAGAAACTTTTCGGGGAATTGTTTCCAAAGTTCCAACCGAGAATTCTATTCGTCGAACCTGTAATTTAATTCTGAACCGGAAGCAGAGTTTCAAATAACCATTTTGCTAAACTCAAATCTATTTGAAATAACTATAAAAATCTGGCTTGTACTTTCAAAATTTGCATCTTGTGAAATTTTTACATATTTTAACACTTAGATTTTTCACCTGTTTCCGAATTGATATAAAGAGTTTGTCTTAAATTTTTCTTCAAACACATATACATACATATAAGCTTTGCAATATCTATGGCATATCTATAAATTATAAAAGCGCAATATAAAAAAATAAACAATACTTGTATAAACCGTGTTTAAACACAAGTTTAATAGCCTACGTAGATTTACTAGCAATATAATGAATGTTACTTCGTAAAACTCCAATTACATTTTGGAATGAACACTCTATATATCGTGTCGCGCTATTTCGTTACAAACTTCCGCCGATTTAATTTACGCGTTAGATCTCGGGCGCTTCACGAGCAACTTGCGCGCGGACAAGTTCGATCAAATACATAATTGAAAGAGTTTGATTGTCCTTGAATGTATTCCATGTAGGCAGGTCATTGATTATAAGCGAAATGTTAGACAGTCTTGCGGATAACGTATATTCCTACTTTTCTCAGACAATCAATATACGTAGTCAATAAATATGTCAATGTTCTATCGCAGAAATTATGAAACTTGTGAAACCGGCATTTGTCTTCGCTTTTAATATTCAAAGAGGCAAATGGCCGAAGGAAATATATTATGTTTCCGCGAAAAATGAGAAAATACGATTTTGCATAAATTGAAGAATCGAAAGCAGGGAAATTGAAACCACTGTTTGAACAAAAAATCATTATATATATTTGATGATGAATGTCAGTGTAAAAGAAAGCGGAGAAGATATTTTCCGTGAATTTTACGAAATGTAACGTGAGAGACATTAGGGTCAATTGGAGCGTACACGAAAATGTTCGGTAACATGCAGGGTTACGTAATATCACTAAAATCTCTTATTAGGTATTACCTACTATATTTCATGATTTAAACATTTCAATCTCCACGAAAGCTCGCTCGGTCTAATGGAACGAACCAGTCGGAATCATGCTCTTTAATTATTACGTATCAAGCATTAAACGTGTCCACGTAAAATCGTTAAAGTACCTCGGCTAGGTACGTCATAATGTTCTGTTTCCGAGAGGCACAGTATCCTAATTAACGAAGTCCGGCTAAAAGCACGCTGTGCCACTCGAGAGGAAAACTGCTTCAACACACTCAGCTTACGTCTCTTCTTACCGTTTAATGTAACTTTAATAAAAATTGTATAATATTGCTTTAACAAGTAAACTTGAGACTTGTGAAGAACAATTCTTAAATTCATTACTGATTTATTTGCTTCCCAAATTGCGTTCATGTGAATTTCATATTGTTCCCTGACATGTTTCCTGAAATATTTAGCGCAAAGAATGCAGAGTTAAAAGCGTGAAAATTTCAACCGAAAGAGAAAGGCGGGATAAGTAAGCAAGCTCTGCGAGTGACACTCCATCTAGGTGAAGGGAAATAGCGGAAATCGCACCGAGTAACATTCGCGCTGACATCGATTCGCCCCGTGAAATTACGGTTTTAATGGCGACGCGATGCACCGAGATCGTTTAATGCCCCCGAGATCGCTTTATATCGCCGCGAATTACGAGCGAGCCCACTAGCTTCTCTTTACGCGCGGTTTTACGGGCGGAAGGAAGTCGAGAAATTGATCGACTCCAGTTATTGTACGGATATACCTTGAGAGTGAGAAATCGCCGCCGACGATTCCACTCGCCTCTCTCTCTCTCTCTCTCAACCGTCTCGATAATTTCACATCCTCTTTGCGTTTGTATAATTCTTACGCACTTGAAACACGTAACGCATACAACTGTAAATAAATAAAGGCTGAAAATTCTACGGAAGTATATATTAATTTCGCATTCGTAGCCGGAAACATCAATCGCGTGAGTAAAAATTAATAAATCCATTATACACTTTGCGAAAAATTATTATATTTTTCAACCATGATGCATAAAACGCGTGCATTAACGCGGCATTGAAAAATAAATAAGTGCAAAGCTGCGGGAAAAAATATATCGTATAAATTTTACATAAGTGACTGGTAAATTTAAATTCGGCTCAGCTGACTAATAATTTTTTCCATGCTCCCAGTTATTTCCGTTCGCGCCGTCACCGGATCTTGACGCTTTAACTTAATATGCAATTTTGGCTTAGTTAGGTTTTAAAGCTCTCCAGTGACCCTTCTATTTATTACACGGATTTTGTGCTAGGTCATCTCTTACCCGCGGACACTCGAGGTCGAATAAAACAGAACAGCGATTATTCACGATGTCACCAACCAAGTGCAGAAAGTTTCCTGAGTTTAGAACTCGCCGATATAAGGATTCATCTCTGAGATCCAGCAATCTTAAAAATCATTGGTCTAGGAATCCAGAAATGCACAATAACTTTCTACGAATTTTGCGACTATATAAATGTAAAGCAGCACTACAATTATGTATAAAGGTATGTATAGTTATCAATTTTTTTTATAATACGTATACGCAATCGTTATGTCGAGATATTTATGTAAAACTTGGAAGTTTTACAAAGAGGTTTTTCTCGAAATCATAAATTGTTCAAAATTGTTTGCTTGTTATATTTTTCACGATGTCGAATACATAAATCATTCGAGTCGATCGTGTCTAAAAATAAAATTCAGCATCAGATGGCTGTATTTCAATTGTGTAGCAAGGATAGATGTCCAAGAATATAAAAAGCGGCTGGAAAGCAGATTTGCATTAATCCACTGAGAATACTAAATATGGAAATCGTGGAAAAAAACCAAGGAAATTTTATATTAAAAGATGCTTTGATATATTTCTTGCTAAAATGCAAAAATAGCAAACTACATATTTTATGTTTATACAATGCTGTCATAAAATATGTTTTTAATGCATTTTGTAACAACGGGCCATTTTTTAAATATGATACATAAATGCTGCAAAGTATGGTTCTTAAAGGCAAATAATGATGATTTAGAAGGCAATAAGAACCAGAAGCGCAATTGTGGAGTGCAAGAACTATGAACCATTATTAATCAATACAGGAAAAACGTTTTGACCCCAATTTCGGGTCTTCTTTGGCTTAAAAAAAAGGACAAAGAAGAAAAATAAAGGTGACTCATGATATATGAGAGTAATATTATATTTCTCGCGTGTTCATAAGTGTTATTTTATAATTTTCTCAACTGCACATGTATTTTAAACGACTTGTATTCTTAAAGGCCCAGAGAACGTCGTTTATTCCAGAATCGGTATCTACCGTCTTGTTTTCGCGCTCCAGGACAATTTATCTCCTTGAACAGATCGTACTATCTAACGAAATAATTCGATTTCGTTTTTGCTTTCTTTCGTGATCATTCAATTTCGGCGGACAATCAAGAGTCCTGCGCAGAAACGGGAAGTAATCCCAAGCCGGTTCTCTATTAAAATCCGGGTCGAATGCTTTGTATTCTCTAAACAAAACCAACTTTTCCAATCGCCTCGTGCTGCAGAATGCGATCGGGATCATAGATCGTGTCGGAAATTCTGCACGATAGTTACCTACTAGTTTTCAACTCTGCATAAGAATGTCGGCTATTGTCTTTCGTTGTTTCAAGATTTGGTTTTCTCTCTTTCTTTCTTTTCTAAAGAAAATAAAAAATGACCATTCGTATTCTTTCCAAGCCTCATAAAAGCGGCTTACAATATTAATATTAAAATATTATTATTGGAAAGCGTATGAGAACACAAAATGTTTTTGGATTTATTTTGCTAAAAATCTGAATTCTGAACGAAAGTGTGTGTGTGTATGTGTGTGCACATGTAGATGTATCAAATTGTGTATGTGTCTTTTGCAGCGCAACTCAAACGACTGAACCAAACAAAGCAATCTCTATTGGAAACTGTATCAAATTTAAGTTATAAATTCGTGCTCCGGGAAAACTATAATAATTGTGGACTAACAACGTCGCGATATGAGAGAGAGTAAATAGATTTTAAGATGCAGATTGAAGCAAGCGGAAGTGAATAATTGTTTAATTTAAAATCTAAATTCCATTTGCTGATTATGTTGTACATTGAATGCATTTAAAATCAATTTTCGTAAAAAGTTAAAAATATTAAACACTTTGTAACAAATACGCACTTTAACACGATTAATATAGTGATGACTTTTTGAAGAATTCTCATAAATTCTCAAGAATGTTGTCTTTTGGCAGATTCGTACGTTTTTAAAGATTTAAATGACAAAAACTAATCGAATAAGCATTCAAACAGAACAATGATAATTACATAAATATTGAATATTCCGAGAGTCGGCAGCATGTTGTGCGATTGACTTATGCGTTAATTAATGCGCGCTTGATTTACGTGCTAATTAACGCAATATCGAATCGGAGCGCTCATGTTTCTGCGGCTAATACTTCAGGTCCAAAGGCCAGTTACAGTTGATAGTCGCGAAACGATCGATCGTGAGTTCTTGGTTTTCTTATTTGGTTACGTCCACTTGTAAAAATACATATACAAAATCAATAAACAAACATATAAACCAATTTCTGAAAATATATTTGCGATATCGAAATCTCGATAGAGAAAGATGATAAGATCAATTTTTAATTTTAAGTAGGTCATTATAATTTAAGATTTCTATTTTGTGTATATAGTTTACAATTATCCTTCTCTCCCTCTTCTCCTTTTCCCGGTATCAGTTCCGGCTGAATAATCGAATAATTGCTAGGTAATTAGTGATGGAATTATGGCCAATGAAGGAATTAGGCGAGCCGCATAAATTCCGCAACCGATAAATAATCATTATAATTCCAGCTATTATTATCTCATTATGCGGACCACTTAAAAATGCACTAACAAAATGATCGATGCCTAGTATTCGATAATACTCGCAAAATGCGAAATGATCGGGTTATTTGAATTTCTAATTTAACGAGCCGACCGCGTGCACAAAGGGCTCGGGTATTAAATTCATATTGCGAATACGAGCGCATAACAAAGATTCCATAATTCCGCGTAGAATGATTTCGCGGCACGCGAGCATTTTTGAGGGGAAAATGAAGATGTATGACATGTTACGAGATACTTTCGAACTCGCATTATGTCACGGGGTAGGTTCATTTTTTGGTCGTTTTTGTTATCTCTTGGAGTTCCTCCAGAACATGACCGTAGGCAAGGTCTTGTTCCATTCTGGAAGTCCAAAGTGCTGAAGACGCGATAAGAGCTATCATCAACATTAATTCTCTTATATATCTCATATGTCATATATCTGTTTCTTTTTTATATATGTATGTTTTTATATATACATAATGCGTCTGTGTATAAAAAAGAGCGGGATTGACGCTATATATCAATTCAAACACTGATTGTATAATATACACCTATTTTTGTCAATTTGTCATGAAATTTATCTTTCAAATCTTTCCGGTTTTCACTCACAAATAATATATAATCCATAAATACATTTATTGGATCACAAAGTTTTTTTCATGCATGTTTCACCCATGCTACTATATTTCTTGGCTCAAGTCTACCACATATATTACAAAATATTGCCTAAAATTCCCATAAATAAGAAAAGCAGTGCCAAAGCAGTTTTCCCTCTTTCTTTTGCCATAACACATTACTCATCGATACCCTTTATATCACTTCCTTATCGTCTGATTTTTCGGACAGCTGCTATTTTCATCTTATATTTTACCTCAATATTTTCTCTCAAATTCTATTATATTTGTATTATATATTGTATTATATTTTGTCTCCAATTCTCAAATATAGAATCGTCAGTCTACTGTAGACAGAGATGTCGAATATATGTTGCTGTGTATATCTTATTGTTCTATTTCTTTTAAAAAATTGATCTCTCAATAATTTATTTACTTAACAATTTTCAGTTTCCAGCTGACATTATTTCTTTCAGATAATCTTATATATATAAAGCCAAAATCTAAAAAATCACATTATGATTTGAGAGTTTGCCCCAGAGAATTCGCTTCACTTATCTAAACAATATTGTCCATTCCTTGTTAAGGTAAACTCTATCCGGATCCTCTACTACGTTATTTCTACTTCGAGGAATCCTATTGGTAGCCAGACTATTGGCGACATGGATTTCGATTCTATTGGTGTGTACAATTCACCCCGTCTTTTCCATCAAGGAAAATAGGATCTTGTAGAAAAAAAAAGACATCCTTTCTCGCTATTTATTTTTATTTTTTTATTTTAAACGTCTTCGTACCTCTATGTAAGTCGCAAATTAAAATTACAAAATACAAATAATTTCAAAAAGATTAAAAATTAAAATTGAAATTGTATAGTTACATTTCTAAAGTTTTATTTAATAAAATATTTTTATTTATTAATCGCTTGTGCATTAAGCAATATAATTATCTGAATTATCTGATTGTGACAATTTTTCTCAATTAATTGCTTAGTACTTGAGAAAAGTGAAAATTGCTACAATCTTGTATATGTGATAAGTAGATATTTTACAAAATAATTGATGCATACAGTTTATATAAGCAAATATAATTTATGTATGCACAAATTAAACTTTGAAGCAAGAATGTGTCACACATCCTCTTCATTCAGTTCTTTTTTTTCTTTTTAAAATTTGCGTCACAAAATAATGTATTAATACACCCAAAGATTTAGATATTATGTATACGCATATAAATTATGAATCCTAATGTAGAGTATTTACAAGAAAATTTTATACATACGAATGAAACAAAAAGATGCTAAAATCTTCATTTACTTTAATTTATATATATATCTTGTATTTATATATCTGTATTTATATATCTTGTATTTTTATATGTCCAACAACTTAGAAGAAAAATATTGATAGATTTTTCTATTTAATTTAGTATTAGAGTTACTCTCTCCATCAAAAAATCGAAATTCAGAGAAATATAGAGAAAATATTTTATAAATATAAATTTTAAAAATATAATCAATTTGTTAAAAAAGAATATAATTAATTTGTTTAAATAAAAATCGTCATTTTTTCTTTTTAGCAGTATGTGTTATACAACTTCTTTCCTCGCACGCACCCTAAGAAAGACGACCACCTCCCACATCGACGAGATTAAAAAAGTTACGCGCGCAAAGGATTAACAAGCTTAAACCGTTTACTAAGAAAAGCAATGTTTCGCGGGTCAAACTTAAATAACTTAAGATAAAGAATAGACATATTGACATTGAAAAACTCTTTTCCTTGAAAATATTTACCGCGACGTGATGGAGATGTTTTTCTATGTCTGCATAGAAAGACGGAATCATTTTTTACCGGCTTTTTTACCAATATGTCTCGAAATATAGAACTTTGCATAAAAGAAACAATTATTCACTTTTCATTACAAATTAAAGCTATGAGAGCTTTGAAAACTGAAGAAGATCACAAACTTTTTCAGAACTCGTTATTACGTAAAGTTATCACGTAAAAAGTTCCCGCAAGTTCTCTACATTTCGCGGCATTCATTAATTTTTTAATTAATTAACCACGACTCAAATAACAAAATTTTGTATTCAAAAAATAATTGTCAATTAACTATTTACAAATAAATTAAAGTTGTTTAAACGGAGTAAGATTTTTTCAGGATTTTTCAGTTCGTGAATAAAGAAATTAAGTTAAACGAGAAATGTAATTATTGTAGCTGTCCGCTAAAAATGAAAGTTTTCCCAAGAGGGGAAAACTTCGTCATACAAAAGCTACCCTACGGGCATTTGCAAGCATCATCTCGCAGACGAATATACGAATCCAAAAAGCAAAAGAGATCGCAAAAAGGCGAGTTGAAACAAGAAATACATTAAGCAAGCAGCAATGTCAACAGAGAGTGAAATATTATATGCATTATAATTCAATAATTGTAACAATGGCAACGCAAAATATTATTGTAGTAGTGTATTGGTGTAATATTTAATTATCTACCGCTATATATATACACACACGACAAGTTTATAATAATACGTGAATCATAGTACTATAATTACTGTTGTAGTTATACAAGTGGCGATTACTGTTGCTTGCTAAACTAATCGACTGACGTCAAGTGTACATGGTGTAATGTTGCCGCAGGCATTCGCAAACGTCCGCACCCGTTTTGTTATCGACTTGCTCAACTTCTTGTTCATACAATTACAGATTACGAAAACAATGTTGATGAGTCGTCAGATGCACACCAACTCCGCACTAGACGACGCAACTTTTTCGCAAAATTATGTAATTAAAGTTTAAATATTTTCCAATTAACTAGGAAGCGTACAATTGAATCTCAATTACTTCAATCAATACGCAACTGTTTTGCCAGATAAACTCAAGTTTGATATATCATCAAACTCTTGAATAATTTATAAACTGATGATATTCATGAACTAATCATTATTAATTATATTGGTTTTTCTACATCTACGTCGCGCAATCGATTGCATTTCATTTCTCAAATATTGTTCAGAATAATAATGCAAATATTGAATAATGTTTTTGCAGAAATTCTCTTCATGAGAATTTCATTTTATTTTATTTTATCGTATAACTGCTCGCAGAAATCGTTCAGATTCCTAATTCATCCATCTATCTGTTATTATTATTATTATTATAAAACAGCAATAAAGATAATATTGACTCACCCCGGCTGAATTGCTCGTAGCTGGCGATCACTCTCTCGGCGTTTTTCCTGGCGATGTAGAACCACTCGCTGCTGTTGCTCAGGTACTTGTACTGGTTCGCGAGGTCCTTCACGAGTACGCCATCCTGATTCGGCAGTCGGTGAGCGAACGGGCAGTACAGCCAGCGATCGCGATATTGCAACTTGTCGTAGCAATTGCCAGCAGCGAAGATATCCTCGTCGAATTCCACCATCGAAAGGACGCCCGCGTGCAGCAGAAACTCGGACGAGAGCATTACTTCCGGCGCGTACTTCCAGAGGCGAGTAAGCATGTTGGCGCGATTGACCGCAAATTCCGCTTCCAGTCGGAATCTCTCTTGTGCATATTGGTCCACCACACCCTCGCCCAGGTTCAGATCGGTGCCGGCGGTGCAATTCTCACCGAGAGTGTGCTGATTCTCGATGATGCGCAGGAAACGCGTCACTATGTCGACCTGGGCGGCTGGCGGCTTCCGACGCGCCGACGACCGATCGGATGTGGCGTTTGTCGGCTCCTCGTAACTCGTATAGTCCAGTACGTCCTGCAGGACTTCCTCGTCAAGATCGTGAGAGGATTCACTGGTGTTCTCGGTCGGATCAACGCCGAGCGTTTCGGTCGAGTTGCGATCGATCGCAGCCGGCGGAACAATTGTTTTATTCGAAAACATCGCCTTCCTCAATTTGTTCAGAGGGTTGTCCTTGAAGAGACTCTTTAGGGAATCGGGACTCGATCGTAGAATACCTTGATTATCCGGCTGGTGCGCTTTCGATGTGACATCAGAGTTTGTCTGCGTTTCGTCCTTGATATAATCGGATGATCGGTCGGAGCTGATCGTGTTATTCTTGAAGATATTCTGTTCGATCAGCCAGGAAAGATTACGCGCGAGAGGAATGATAGAACTTTCTTTGGCAACGCTTCCTTTTCTCGCCTGATACAACTTGAGCAAACTTTCCAGCCCCTCCGGAACATTATCCTCGATTCGATCGACAGATTGACCGTTGGTCGAATTATCTTTCGAGAAATTCTGCTCGAGAAGCCAGGAATGATTACGCTTGAGCGAGACAGATCCTTCCGAAAAATTGTTCGCTTTTTCCGTTTGACGTGACTTCTTTAAGTGATTTTCCCGATCGTCACGTACGCCGGCCTTGATCCTATTCACCGCGTCCTTCGCGTTATCCTTCGCGGGCTCCTCCATCTTCTGTCGCGCAAAATGGCTCCTGGACCGTCCGTGGCGGATTTGCGATCTCTCAACGCTCGACGCTTCCGCCTGCTCCATCTCCGTCCACGGGGTTTCCATCGGTCGGAACTCCGTCGGCGAAATTTCCTCCGCGGAACGATGATCTTCCGCTTGCGAACGCATATCCGTCGGATGGATTCTCAACAGACGTTTCTCCGCCGCGCGAACTTTCCCGGGGCCGAAGGCGATTTCCGCGGGAGAAATTTCCACCGAACGTATCGCCATGGCACGATGATTCCCCTGCGAATGCATTTCTG
The DNA here is from genome assembly GCF_040581485.1 of Linepithema humile. Taxonomy (NCBI): domain Eukaryota; kingdom Metazoa; phylum Arthropoda; class Insecta; order Hymenoptera; family Formicidae; genus Linepithema; species Linepithema humile. The sequence continues at coordinate 364,081 of NC_090132.1, read as the reverse complement.
CTCGAACGGCGACGAGATTCTTCGCCGACGAGCGGATTTTCTCGGGACGATTTTCCGCGCGTTTTTCCAGACGATTCTCCGAATCAGCGGGACGAATCGGCATGACAATCGCGGAACGAATATCCATCGATTGGATTGGGCTCGCGGCGCGATTTCGCGGGATTATCGGACGGATCTCCGCACGACGATTCTCCTCCTCGATCCGCGCGCAAGCGATCTCGACGATCGCGGGACTATCGAGCGTTGAGTGGATCTCTGCGGCGCGAAATTCCACCGGCTGGTCGACAACGAGTTTGCGATCGACGTAGGTTGACGAGCGGTGGTTCTGCTGATGCCGCAAGTACTCCTTCGGCTTCTCGAGCTGGAGGAGCTTCTCGTAATGGCTGCCGAGGGAATCTTGCGTGAACGTGAGCAGGATGAGCGCGCACCAACAGCCTGACGCACTCATCTTCAGCCGCTCATCTTCTCGTTCGTAGCTTACGTCCGTTTGTTACGTCCACTCGTGATGATGCGTTATCTCAAGCTTAAACCTCGACATCTCTACGATGTGAGAAATCTTCGCTTGTAACAGTGACTGCTTATATAGTAATACACACAGCGTGCTTGAAACTTTAATGCACGATCATGTTTTTTGAAATCAAGTCGATTTGCACATCTTTACGCGTCAGCCACATTTTGCTTCAGCAACATACATACGTTTATACTACGATAGTTCTTGAGATCGATATATTTTCAACATTGTAATTTAATTATTATCCTCTTGCAGTTATTGTTTTTGCAGCCTCTGTTTTGAACATTTTATAACTTACTAAACATGTAGATTTTATCTATTCTAAAAGGATTCTTTATAGTAATTTTTATGTTTTCCTTGAATTTTATTCCGGTTCTTAACAGATCCCACCGCTGCGGGACAGTCCTTTAACATTCCCATTATCTTGCGTTTCTTCTTAATTCATGGCGCTCTGCGTCTTCACACAGTCTTGCATTTCTCCGGGATTTATGGTCCTTGATAGATCGTATCCCTTAATAGACCCGGTCTTTAATAGCCTCTCTCGCCATCTCCGCAATCAACTTATTTTCCGCTTGCAACTAGCACTATTTCAGTGTTGGTTTTTACACGTTTGTGATTGTACAAATAATGTTTTCAACGACGGCTGCTTGAAGTAAATCGTTCACGACCCATCTCGACAATGATCCGTTTTCGGGATGCGAATGCTCTCGAGATTAGACAATATGCAAAGTGTTTTTGTGCAAATCACCGATCGAGATCACTTTTTCTCCGTTTCGATAATCCTTATTTCTCGCGATTCTTTGCAATTTGATGAGTCGGAGTGAGTCGAGAAATCCAATCTAAACGCTGACGCATTATTAAACATGATCAAATATTAGCGAATATCGCGAAAAATGTTCAAAGAGCCTGTCATCAGTATCGAGAGAATTGATCGAACAATTGATTGATCTGTTAAAGCAATTTTTAGACTTGCACGACGTGATCATATCATAACGATCGATCGACAGTTTATCTATCATGTAATCGTCATATAAACACTATGCGGTCTTTGCGGTCTAAAACGATATCAAATGTTCCTTTATTGATTCCAATACTCGACTCGTCTCTTTAGTAGCATTTTCACACGTATTACATTATTTGACTATTGATTGAAATTTTCACTGATAATATCGTTCACGTCTTTTTCAGTCTTAATTTCATTTTAAAAAATCACATACGCCATCGTGGATTATTACACATTCACATTATCGTGTATTATTTCGCTGATCTATCGCAGCAAAAAGAATGCACAAAACATTCACGATGTATCGACAGTGTTTTAACGGAAAGTCGACACGTGATAAATTTATTTATAAGCATGCCTTGCCATTCAAGCACATTAACGATTAACAACAACGTAGATACTGCCTTTTATGCCTAATTATTAAAGAATATGCATATTTATGTTGTTTACTAAACAAGTATTCACTTATTTATTTGCTTATAGCCAAACTTGTAACGTATGATGTATGTATTCTGGTTAACTTTAAGCAACAAATATTCATTAAAAAATAATAAAATATTTTTTTCTTATAATTTTAATTGCAAGTTTTTCGTAATTTTCTATATCTCTGTTGTTATAATCGATAAAGTTTAAATGGAAAATGCGAATATGCAAATTATTATAACAATAAATTATTCAAATTAAATGTATCTTTAGTTGTATATACGATAATTTTCAAAACAAATATCAAAATACACATAACAATGTTTTATCGGATAACTTTATGATTTTATCGGAAAATGTATTGGCGAAATTGACGTCAAAAATTGCATACGATTCTACTTCTCATTAGCGAAAATGAAATCCTGATCGACATATTGTTTCGTAATTACGCAAATTAATAACTGCTTTGTGATACACACGACGCTTGAGCGCGACGTAATTGATTGCATTTTTTGATAAACGTTTTGAGGCTTTGTGGAATTTTATTCCTTTATCATAAGTGGCAAAATACTGGCGAAAATTTAATCTACACTGGAATATCGTTTTTAATCGGTCAAATTAATAATTATTTTAAAGAAGAGCTACTCAAGTTTTCTGCAATGCCAGACAATTAGTTTGATTTCTCGACAATTAGTGGTCTTCTCACAAACTTTTTTCCGCAGTTTTATGAATAAAAAGTAAAAAAAAACACAAACTGCAAAAATTCAAAATCGTTTATGTAAGACACGCATTTTAATTAATTTTAAACAACAAATAATTGTAAAAAATATAAATATTTTTTTTAATGATTTAAATTGTAAGTTTTCTGTATTTTCTGTATTATTGTTTAATCAGTTCATTATGGATAAAATTTATTGAAGAATGCGAGTATGCAAATGCAAATTGTTATAACAATCAATTACTTAAATGTATCACTAATTGTAAGTACAATAACTAAATATTAAATAAAATATCAAAATACTACGTACTAAAAAATAGCAAAATACTAAATTTTCAACTAAATATTAAATAAAATATCAAAATATAAATAGCAATATTTTATCATATTATTCTACAACCAATGAAATAAATAATTGATTCGACGAGAAATTTTTATAATTTTTGCACAAAAAATTACTTTTTTCTCTGTTGTCACATATTTTTGTTTTCATATAATATTCACTATCACATATTGTCGCTTTAAATTAAAAATTATTTTAAAATGCATATCCCATTATTAATCCAATTTTTTCGATTACAATATTTTGAATCATGTCGCGTATATTTTTTAATTGTACGCGAAAAACAAAATTCTCAAAAGATAAAAGCGGAAAAATAGCTATTTTGTAATAATCTCAATTAATCAGTAATATCGTGTTGCATTCTATTTAAATCTTTCGATTACATTAAATCCGTTATTAACTGTTTTCAAATAATTGTACGCAAATCGCTTATAATCGATCATCTATCATGAATATTCGAGATGCATAATCGAATTAACCGTACATCAAAGCAGTTGTCTCAATTGCACGAATCAAAACTGCCGATTTTGCATTTTCTTGTGTTTACTAAAACTGCATACAATCCACCTTATTACAGACTATGAATTTTTGACAATTTGTTATTTTATCACGCTTTCCAATCAATTAATAAAATCTAATTGTTCAATTTAATTAGATTGATGAATCAAATGCAGATTTGTTCTGTCAATGATGATCATTTTACTGAGTAATATCCTGGAAGAACAACGAACTTTCTCTCTCCTTCTTTCTGTCTTTTTTTTTCTCTCTCGCGAGTCGGCGATCGCGATGGATCTGTATGCGCTCGCACGCGGCGTCAAACTGAGGAGGGTTGAGAAACCCGCCACCCTTCGTGGCAAGCAATGTGTGAATGCAGAGCGCATGATCTACCCCCCTCTTATACTGATGCACCGAAGCTTTGTGCCGATATTCCCGTACATAACGCTTAGTTGGTAGATCTTAATCTTAATCTTTGGTACGCGCTATCTTTTCATTCTGTCTTTTGGTTTTTAGTGGAACATATGAATGAAATGGTGTCTCTTATTCATTGTATAACATAATACGAAAAAAAAATATAATATAATACATTCATACAGAGACATACATTGACCATACGTTTTTTGATCTGCAAAACTTTCGATTGATTCAAGTTTCGTTTTTATTCAAAATATAATAAAATACTATTTTTTGCAAATTAAAAAATTTTTAACATTAAATCTTTTGCCTTTAGTAATCCTAACACCCTAAATCTTGAAAAAAATTATGTTAAAGTAAAATCCACTTAAAATTAAATGCAAAGCTTTTCATATTTTCAATTTTCATAAAGTCTATTTCTAATTGTCTTAATAATTAATTGTTCATAACATTATTATAAATTAAAATTGACTAAAAATTAATCAATTACAGCAATATTATATGCCAAATGTATTATAATATATATCAATCAAATTTAGATACATATATATTCGCGCAAATATATAAATCGATAAATATAATAAGATAAGCAATAGACTTCTTGTTAAAGACAATAAAATATTAAGTAATGAGCTTAAAAACAACAAAAGAGTCAACGTGAAGAATATTTATAATTTGCTCACGGTATTATAAATAAGATATTAAAAGAATTAAAGAATTATAATATGAATTGAGATAAAGCTTAATTGCGCAAATAAATCGAGACAAAGCATCGAGAATTTATTAATGATAGTAAACGTTCTGAACTTACCAAGTAATCCGCGCCATTGGACAAACTTTCTAGATGAGATTTGAGAAAAGACTCTTTCTCCTTTTTGAACAAAATGCAGTGCCAATAAGCATGATCATGCGTTTGTATTTCTTGTAGAGAATACCGTTCGCACAAAGAAAAGTCAAAAGCGCTTCTTTTTCTTCTTCTTTTTTTTTTTTATTTTAGCACCGGATGCACGGAGCGTCTTGTCCGTACGACCATTATAGTTAAAAATGCAATTCATCACGTTTGAGAGTTTATAGTAACACGATCTAGCGGTAGAGAGCTCTAACCTATTAAACCCAATTAGTTACTTTTGTTTTATTTACAAACGGTGAAGTAGGTTTCTTTTTTTTCATGTTATCAGCATTGAACTGATAACATACCGATGGATAACATGCTGTAAATAGTGTATTATGTGTTTAATAAGATGACGTTGTAAGAATACACGTACAGTGTCTTCTCACTATGTATTACACTTCATCTCGTCTCAATCGTTTTACATGCTTGCGTTGCTCGTAATTACTGGTACCAATGGCACTTGCATTTATGACATTCTGATTTACGTTATACAGTAAATGATTAATAAGCGTAAAAAAATCTAAGAAAAACTGATCGTGACGTAAAAGGGTTTACAAGGTGATACTCTTTTCTTTTGTCAACTTTGTTTTAATTAAACTCCAATTTGTTTCTTTGATATTAAATAATTCTGACTCTTAAATTACATTAAACAATTTTGGATGCTACGTTTCTAATAAAATTATTTTTTTATAGGATACTGAAGTAATGATTTCACTGAAAAGTGAAATCTGATGATTAAGGATGGAACATATAAGGCAAATAATATCTATATTGTTTGTTCTATCATTGCTGCATTACACAAAGTCAGCTTATTTCGGAGATGCGTTCTCTCAGCAAGCTGACGAGCCTTCCAGAATCAGCTGGCTCTTTTCTGATGCCTCTCTTACAGCAGGTGCAAAAAGGCTTCAAAGAGCTATATTAGATTTTAGAAGAGAACCTGAGAATGATGGTTTACCAAGAATTATAAACAGCAAGTGCCGTGCTAAATTGTATAATCTTTGCGGGAATATAGATAAAAATAACAATGATGAACTTACGTTGCTTGAGTGTATTCAGACTTTTAAGGTATGTGTGAATTTATGAAAAGAAATAAATAGTATTAATATAAAAGAGACCTAATAACTATCTTAAATTTTATAGCCCACTGAGATATCTGGAATTGATCAGAAATGTCAAGAGGCAATTTGGATCTACATTCAGAATATTACAGACAATCAAAACATAGAGAGACTTGCAAGAAAGGCATGCGGCAACCAGCTAGATAGTCTAAAATGTTCTAGCCCTGATAAAGCTCATGGAGCATATCTATCTTGTCTAATCGATAATCGAGAAATGGTCAGAGATCCTGACTGCATCATTTATATTCAAAGATTGGAATGGATTGCTTTTAGTGACTTCAGAATTCTGACTCCCTTCAAAACAGACTGTGCAAACGATATTAAGAAATTCAAGTGCGACAGTCTACAGCCATATAGAGACATATCGCAAGGTCAGATATTAGCTTGCTTACAGGAGCATGTTGAGCAACTGCAGCACGAATGTAGAAGACATATTTTACATGTATCTGAGATTCAAGCTGAAAACATCAGGCTGGACCGTCAACTGTACATGGCATGTATTGATGATAGCAGAAAATTTTGCCCTGACATTCGACCAGGCAGTGGTCAAGTTTATAAGTGTTTGATGCAGCATAAAACCGATAGGTAGATATTTATATATTAAATATAAAATATTGCAATGCTAATCTAACTCCTAAACTTTAGAAATTATTGATTTAAGAGTTTCAGAAACTAAATACAATAAGTATTCATAATCTAAGGGATCTAGTAATCTTGTCTGGAGATTCTGTTCCTTTATACTTAAAACTTATTTCTATCGACAGATCAATGACCGCGCGATGCCAGGAACAGTTAACAAGAAGAGAGAAACTAATTGCATCTGATTACAAGATTAGTAAAGGTCTAGTCAAAGCATGTAAAGAAGATATTAGAAATAATCACTGCAGGCGATCTGTGTCTGAAGACAAGGAGATTAGGCTGGCACAGATTTTACTTTGTCTAGAATCGGCTGTGAAAAATGGCAGCAAAATTGATGGAAATTGTCAAGCGGAAATGTTTGATCACAGGAAACTTTTGATGGAAGATTACAGATTGTCACCCGAAATCGTAGACGGCTGTGCCAACGATATTACAACTTTTTGCAACAGTCTTGAGGTCGGTGGTGCTACAATACATTGTCTGATGGAGCATACAAGAACGAGAAAGAAGAAGTCGAGGGTTTCGCCGAAATGCCAAAGAGCGGTAAAAAATTTATAGAAAAAAATTAATTTTAAGATCAATTAATGATCAAAACTTCTAAAACAAAGCTAATTTATTTATCTGCTATTTCTAATATTTCCCCAAGGATATTATATTGACAAAATGTCCTTTTTACAATGTTCTTTTAAAATATTTAAAATTATGTGATTTTAGTTGGAGGAGTTAATTTTAGAAGCTGATGCTGGCGAAGATTGGAGAATTGACCCGGTTTTAAGGGAACAATGTCAACCTGTAGTTAATTTAGCTTGTAGAGATGTAAGTAATCTTTATACATATAAAGATTTAAAGCTACTTTTTTTTATCGGAACTTATTGTTAATATCGCGATTCAGAACTATACTAAATAAAAAATTCATTAATATTTTGTATCAATTTCATATATACATTCTTGTACATTTAATTTAGGTACATGGCGGAGATGCTAGAGTGATATCGTGTCTGATGGAGCAATTGGGAACAGATAGAATGACCGAAGCCTGTGAGACAGCATTAGTACAGATACAATACTTTATCGCCAGAGATTTTAAACTCGATCCGCAATTATACAAGGCGTGCAAGTATGATGCTGTACGTTTGTGTCATGCGAGAAATGCATGGGCCAGTGATGGAAGACAGATGGATCCCGAAACAGGACCTCTCGTGTTACCATGTTTATATCGGCATGCTTACCAAAAAAATATGACAGTAAGATTAAATACATACACACATAATTAACTTTTTATTAAATTAATTTAATAATGATACTTTAAAGTATAATAATTTATTATTATGACTCTTACGAACAAAACTTCTTTATATATATATATATTTCTGATTGTTTTTCCTGTTTTTTAGTTAAAAGCAGACTGTTTAGAAGAGATTAGAAGAGTCATGAGACAGCGTGCCGTCAACGTTGATTTGCAACCCGAGATAGAAGAAGTGTGCTTTAATGAACTGGCGTCACTTTGCTACGATAAAACTGCAAAAGGAGAAGAAATTCTTTGTCTGCAGGATAATTTAGACAAGTACGCATTGTTTTAAATGGAATAATAATAATGGAAAAATTATCTCATTTGTTAAATGTTCAATTGTTATTTATTAAAAGTTATCTCTCACGTAATATTTCTGCGCGATTTTAACAATATTTTTTCCAAAATTTTCTAAAGTTTAAAAATTATTTTTATATTGAATTATCTTTATTAAATATAAAAATTAATTAATTTTTTAAATCGAATTTATCTGAATTACAGCTTAAACAAAAAATGCAAGCTAGCAGTTGGAAATTTTACTGAGGAACAAGCGGAACGTGTTGAGCTGAATCCTATCATCTCTTCTGCATGTCAGCATATTATGGAACGTCATTGCGAAGTATATATTAAATTATTTACATTTGCTTTAATACTGATTTAGAAATATGTTGATTTCATTTATTGTCAATGATGTTTGTTTATTTACAGGAGGTTTTAAAATATGGAAAGGATGAAGGAAATATGATGGAGTGTCTTATTGAACATAAAAACGAACTGGACGCACGTACCGATTACAAATGCAAAGCAGCAGTGGAACATTTCCAGTTGATATCCTTGAAGAATTACCATTTTACGTACAAGTTCAAGGAAGCGTGCAGGCCTTATGTTAAGAGATGGTGCCCTAAGTAATTAAATCTCTCGGCATAAAAAATTTTCGAATTTTTTAATACTTTAAATATATATAATAGTTGACTATGTGTTTAGATCGAAAACGAAAGCCGATGTGATAGAATGCTTAAGCTCGATCGTGCAGGAGGATATAATGAAGGAATCTCAGCATCGCGTATTAAAGGACTGTAGGCAACAGTTACGGGCACAGCTTTATCAGCAGAGAGAAAACATCCATTTTGATCCAGTTCTGCAAGCAACTTGCTCAATGGACATCAAACAGTTTTGCTTTAACATAGAACCAGGCAATTCACAGGTAGCGACAATGTTCTCTAATATATAATAGAATGATCATTTTTTCCCTTCCTTTACATTGTATATTATAGTTTGGATAGTTTTACTTCGACATGTGGTTATTTCCTTTATATTGAATATCCAATCACACAATTATTATTTTTTATCCTATAAAAACTTAAATAATAATAATTAATCTCCTTTTTAAGCCGACAATTTTAATTGAATGATTACTTTAAACAAATTTTAATATTACGATAAACGTTGTTGACATCTAGATTATTATAGGTATTAGAATGCTTAGCATCGCACAAATCTAAACTATCGGATATGTGCCACAAGCAGCTGTTCAAGGTGAGGAAACAGGAATTTCAGGATAGCTCCAGTGATGTGCCTCTGCTGAGCACTTGTCGAGTCATGATCAGGCAGTATTGTCACGATGTGAGCAAATCACAAACTTTAGATTGCCTTAAGAGATACAAAGATGAACTCACTTTCGACGAGAAGTGTAAGAATATTGTGATTCGAAGAATGATTGAGCAGAATACGGATTATAGATTCAATACCGCACTGCAAAGCGCATGTGGTCACGATATCGATAAGCATTGTAAAGAGGTAAGAGAAAATCTATGAACAATTTAGTTGAGATAAATTTTTCTTAAAAATTTTTCTCTGCAAGAGGTTTTTCTTTAATAATTAATTAATAAATACGTGTTAGGTTTTGGTACATGAACATACCGACAAAGAACTTGAAGGAAAGGTCATAAGATGTTTGAAGATTAGATTTCGGGAATCAAAATTGACGACAAAATGCGAACATCAAATGGCTAACATCCTTAGAGAAGCTGCACTGAATTATCACTTAAACCCGTTATTAGCAACAATGTGCGCGCATGAGGTAAAAAACAATACAAGTGCAACTTATAATTAACTTAAAAAATTCAAAGATTTAAGATTTTAGTCACTGGAGTAAAATCTTGACACAAGATCATGTAGCTACAGAATTGAATTTCATGTAATCTAATATAAATTTATATATTTCTGTTAGATTGAAACAATCTGCCGATCAGATGAAAATGAGCCTGGCGCCGTTGAAGAGTGTCTTAAAAGGAAATTTAACGCCGGAAATCGAGACATGAAGGAAGAATGTCGTTTGGAAATCGCCGATCTAATAGAACAAACAAGGGCTGATATAAACGTGGATCCCTTGCTGCAGAAAGCTTGTGCAGTAGATGTCAGCAAATACTGCAGTGCTGTACCTCAAGGCGCAGGAAGACGTAAGTAATGTTTTTGTTTTTAATTAATAACCATAGAATAAGATTACAAAATTACTTGGCTAAAAAATGTTAATATTTCTAATTATTATAATAAATTAGTATATACACACACACATATATATATATATATATATATATATATATATATATATATATATATACACAAATGTTTAATTTCTTTCATTAACTATAATAATAATTAATTTAATGATATTACAGACATACAGTGTTTACAAAATGCGTTGGAAGACAGCAACAAATCCTTGCAACCTGATTGTTACAAGATGCTGACTACAAGGATGGAAATGTTCAGAAATGCTGCCAAAGTCAATAAATTATATCTATATATTTAATATACTTATTTTCTTTCGCACTGTGTCTTGGAATAAATGCGTTTTACGTATTGTATTACAGTTGATTGCGCCAAATACGATTGAAGAAT